>NC_054478.1:136682282-137017282 GCF_017639515.1 Carcharodon carcharias | reverse complement strand
GTACTTCAAGTGTATATCCAAGTACTTTTTAATTGTGATGAGAGTTTATACCTCTACCATCATTTCAGGCAGTGAGTTCCAAATCCTCTGGGTGAAAAGATTTCCCCTTGAATCCCCTCTAAGCCTCCCACCTCTTACCTTAAAATCTATGCTCCTGGTTATGGACCTTTCAACCATGGGGAATAGGGCCTTTGTATCCACTCTTATGCAGACCTTTCATAATTTTATACACTTCAATCAAGTCTCCCCTCAGCCTCCTCTGTTCCATAGAAAACATCCCTAGCCTATCCAACCTTTCCTTGTAACAAAGATTCTCCAGTCCAGGTAATAATCCTTGTTCTGTATCCTATCTGGTGCAATCACATCTTTCCTATAGGTCACTGACCTGAAAAATTAACTGTTTCTCTCTCCACAGACGCTGCCAGGTCTGCTGAGTATTTCCAGCATTTTCCGGTTTTATTTCAGGTTTCTAAAATCAGTGGTATTTTGTATAATTTCCTTCTACCTTCCTTTAAAAATGTAGGCCATGCCATAATTAAGCTTCAAAACATATTGGCTTGTCACATTGCATTAGGATACCTCAGAAAAGAAGTTAAAAACAAAATCATTTGACAAGGAAAGTTGGGATTGTTCTCCTTAGAGCAGAGATGATCAAGGATAAACATTCAAAGTTATGAAGAAATTTGATAGAGTAAATGAGGAGGAAATGCTTTCAAAGGCAGGAGGGTTGGTGGCCAGATTGAAAGTAACTGCAAAGAAACAGCAAGAAGGTGAGTTTTTTTTTAAATGTAGAGAGTTACGATGATCTGGAATGCAAGATTCAATAGTAACTTTCAAAAAGCAATTGAATATATACATATGAAGCAAACATTTACAGGGGTATGGGGGAAAAGAGCAGGGAAGTGGTGCTAATTGGATAGCTCTTTCAAAGGACTGGCATGGGCATAATAGGCTGAATGGTCTCTTTTGCTGACAAATGATTCTATGATCCTATTATAGCAATGCCGGCAAATTTTCTCCTTTCATTCAATGTTCACCAAGTGTCAGAAATACAACGTATGAAACAGGACAGCTGATTAATGTAGGTGACAGTTCCATAGGAAAACAAAACGGTGCGGGCTAACATCTCACCTTGCTGTAACTTGAGCAACATCTGTGGGATGCAGGATCCGGCAGGTGGTGAAGGTGAAAGTAGAATTAGTCTGCGACAGACATTTCCCTGGATTCCGCACTAAGAACAGAGATAAAATTTGTATGCGCAATGGTGCTGATTTCAAACACAAATAACTCAGTCTGAATATTTCAAAATGCATTCTTTCTTGATCTCCCATCTGTGCTATGTGCCACTTGTAACGCAGAATCTGCCAATACCATGAATGGACAGACATGAGGAGGGACTAAAATGGCCCAGGCCAAATGACCGCAGATTTGTCTTTTTGTCAGAATCGTCTCACCATGTTTAATAAATCCTTCTGCAATCCCAGAGTGCAATCAGGAACAAAGACAGCAGAATCGTTGGTTCAATCCTGCATTTCATCTCTCCTAGCACAACAGGGTATTATTTTGTTGGAATGCTGGATGGGACACGAGCACATCTGAGTCTCGAGCTATGGTCCTTATACATAACATATCCAGAGCTGGATTCCAAGAGCCACCTCATCCTCTTGTAAGGAAAGGGTTACTCTTCATATTGTAATAATGGCAGTTTTTTTGCCTTTGTTTGTTAAATAGGGAAGTATGATTCTTAAGGCAGAAAAGCTCCCTTTGTTCCTCCATTAGAAGGGAGGATTTGAAGCTAAGCACCTGCACTAGGAAGATCATAGTCTAGATCTGGAAAGTTAGGGGCTGTGCTCAAGTTAAGAGAACATGCTGCAAGGACAGAACATAGTTAAATAAGTGCTGAATGATACATAATATGATGCATGTCATTTATCCCATTAAAGGGTTAAAATAAACCATAAAAGTAGGAACAAAATTTAGAATCAGTTAAGATCTGATCTGCCTGCATACTGAGCTTGGAACTGTAATGCATTTGAATTCTTTGTAAAGGTAGTTGCTGCTAAGTGCACATTTATGAGTTGAATGCTTAATAAATTGTTGACTCTGACATAAATATGCAAGGATAGCTGAACATGCATGCTAAATGGCAGAGTACACACTTACAACATGAATTAATAGCTTTAGTACTAGTTCAATTTTGTAAAGTACTGTAGTGAGGTCCGGAGGCTGGAGAAACGATTTGTATAAATCCCTCCTTTTCAAAAATAAGGAAAATCCTTGAAATGGTCACATCCATTACTGTCAAATTCAACTCTAAAGACAATTTGCTCACTGGCTCTTATTGTACAAGGTTCCAGTTTATTAGCCCACTATTCTGCAGCGTAACTCACCAGCCGTCATGTCATGAGTGGAGAAGCTCGTTATTGGCAGAAAAATATCTGGCGGTGGCTCCTGCCCCTTTGGTGGCTGCTTCTGGTTCTCCTTACCCTCAGGAGTCGAGGTGCGCTGGGCTTTGAAGGTGATGCCCTCCTCGATGTCCTCCTCTAGATCAGACAAGTGATAAGTGCCATCTTCTGGCAGCAATTCAAAGCCTTTAGTAAGGACCCCGGGTCGTGGGTCTAAAATCGTGCCCAGGTTGGGCTGTGCTAATTGTTGCCACTGATGCAAAGTCATGGAACCTACCAAGTGGCAGCAAAAGACACAAACAGAAAAACTATTCAGGAATCTACAGGATTGACTAGTTAAATGCATCATCAACACAAACATCAAGTCTCAGGTGGTGAGAATACAGACATGTTTTTATATCTTTTTATATAAAGATTGAACAGTTAATGTAGCGATTAAGTTGAAGCCACGTGTGTAGGCAGAATTGGTTCAGAGGGTACGCTGACAAATCCTGTGTTTTGATCGCAATAACACTAACATCATTGATAACATTAGAGCAGAAAAAAATCTTTAGACAATAGAAAAGGATATTGACCAGAATATGCACCAAGTCATAAAACATTCAAAGTTAAACTCAGCAATAATTAGACAAAGGATGCTTTTTTAAAAAAAGTACAAAAGGGAGGTACAAAGCAAATTTTAATTAGAACCTCTGGTTACCTTCAAGGAGAAGTACCATGAACTGCATGAAAGGCATCACTGCTGATTCCAAAGGAGTTCTTTATATGGGAATTTCTAGGTGTAGGACCATGCGAACTGCTGTGTGCAGTTTTAAGATGAATGTTTTGAATCAATGAGTTGATTATCAGACCTTTTAATGTCTCTAACTTTAAGAATCAGTTATTAAAAGGATAAGGACTACCTCAACTCATGTCATTTTCCATTTGGCAGATTTCTTGATCAAAGCTGTATAGCCAATACAATAAATCTTATTTATTTTTACAGTGAAGGTTTGATTATGGCATGATTGGGCCATTAATACCACAGAAAATAATGAAATAGTGTTTCTGTAAAGGGTTGGCCAAGGACCAACTTTCACCAAATCCCCCTCCACCTCCTGTGCACCTAGTGGCTGCTAATATGCTAAAAGGTACTAGTGTTGGACTCTGTGTTTAAGCTAATTACAATCATTAGGGACAGACTGCCCTAAGGCCCCCTCCTTACCTTCTAGTGGCTTAACTATCTGTAGCTTCTCAGGCAAGAATGTGCGGAAATAGCTGGATGCCCCAGACAAGCAGGACATCTCTGTTAGATCTGTGAGGTTGGTCCCCGTGGACAGGACACTCTCTGTCGGTGTATTACAGCTGCTCTCCTCCTCTGTTGCCAGGGCCAACAGCTTCCGATCTCGCTCATCTTCGAAGAACATTTTCTCACTCAGGTAGTTCTCCTGCCGTAGGGAGAGCCGGCGCAGGGCAGTGGCCAAGTCTTTTCCCCCAGGAGTACCAGGTTTCCCAATCCTAGAGAGGTTGCTGAGAGTGAAAACAAGAGTGTGAGCAACATCTGAAATATTTTCCAAGTTAAGGTAGCCCAGACTGAACTAACCAGCAATGAGCAGCTAGCGACCAGGTTAATGTGCAATCATAAACCAGTAGTTCCAACTCAATTCTAAGTATATGGAAGCTAGGTTACAGTGAATGCACAACTTTTATTCAACTGAAACATATTTCACAGGCTATCAGCAGATGAAAAACTGCATCTTGGTTAAATAAACCCAGTGTGATGTCCTATGGATATAGACATGGACTGTCAGTTAAGAATTAGAAGACTTGTTAATAGACTGATTCTGTTTTGAAATTCTATCCAAAAAAAACTTACCTACAATAAAAAAGGAAAAGCCTTAGAAGAAATAAAGTTACTAACCATCTGAAAGGCTCTATTTCATCCTGAAAGTTGGCATGTACAAAGCAAACATGTCATTCTACCCACTATGAGGCTCTCTATTCCCACTGACAAATTAATACTGGGCTTTGCACCACTGTCGGCTACTTAGCTACAACGTCAGAATTATGGTCTTCTCAACTCACTGCCAATTATTATGCACCTTTGTGATCTCAAAAGATTATGGAAAGGTTGGATAGGGTAGGCAGAGAGAAAATATTACCACTTGTGGAGAAGGCCAAGACTAAAGGCCATAAATATAAGATAGTTACTCATATCAAAGAGAACTTGGGAGAAACTCTGTTTCCTAGAGACAGGTTAGAATGTAGAACTCCCTACCACATGGAGCAGTTCAGTGAAGACCACAGATATACTTTAGAGGAAGAAAGGAGTAGAAGTGTAGGAAATAGAGATATTTTAAGTTATATTTGTATCTGTGGGTGTTAAGAATGAGTTTTAGCTTTAGTATTTAAGTTTGATTTCTATTTCTGTATCTGTGTGTTAAGAAAGGTCAAATTGAGTTTTAGTTACACTTGAAAAGGTGCCTGCATTTCTAGCAAGTTTTACGACTGTTGCAGCCAAATTAAACAAACAAGGGTAGAGAAACTGGGCTTTTGCCTAGCAACAGGGGTCCAGAGAGGCAGGTCCCTCCCACAGACACACACGCGAGAAACTAGAAATAGCAGTTTGATTTGGAAGCTGTTTCAGTTCAGATAGTTTTGAAAACAGTCAAGTTCCAATAGCTGTTTAGAAGTGAAGACCAAAACCAAGGCAGACTCCTTCAGCAGAGTTCAACTGCTCATCATAAAACTCTCCACAGACAGAACTAGTCTCAGCTGCTATCCCTTTTACACAACCAAATGGGTACTTAGTTAAACAACCTAATAATTAGCAATTGAACTTCTTTAACTATTTCCTTCCCTAACAGCTGCCAGGAGAGACTGGAGCAAAGGGGACAGATAGCCAGTCCCAAGCTAAAGAAAAGACCCCAGAATCTAGGGGAGTGGAACACGAGAAAGTCCCAAGTTGATCTTCTAATCAAAGGGAAGGACAGGAGCTTGGTATAGGTTAAGTAATGTTAAGAGTGAGGGGCAGAGGGAAAGGCTCCAAGTTCCAGATTTAAAGGGACAAAAGCTGCAGAAAGCTTACAAGAGGCCAGAAGGCTCAAAGAGACAACTAAAGTCTGTAACTCTTTGCTATGGGCATGTAAAATAGTGTTGTACTGTTGACAGCTGAGTTGGTGAGAGAGATGCGTGGAAGAAAGCTTGAATGCACGTGATGACCTGAGGAGAGGAACATCGCAAGGAGAGTTCATAATGCTGGAGGTGAACCTGCAGAAGGCGTCTAAGACAAAGCTTCAGCTTGGGAGAAGGTTCAAAGGCAAGTCCTTTGAGAGTGGAGATTGGAAACCTTCATGTGAAAGACGGAATTCAGTGTGACTGGTTGGCTCATGGTGTGACAAGTGTCTGGGGGGGGAGTTGAGGAGAGATCCATAGCATCTGGTTGAGGTGGCATCTGTCACTTGGTTTCAGAGTGTGGTGTGCCTGACTACAGGTTGCCAATTGGTTTACATGAACTTTGTACTTACTGTGAACATTAAAGTATAAAATAGCTTTTGTAATGTGTGTTATCCTTACAAATCTGTACATATCTGTAAATGTATAGTTGTGGGTGAAGTTGTATTGTAATATAGTTCATCTTTTCTTGTTTAACAAATGTTTTATGCTTTTGTTAAAAGTTCATTAGCTGACTCTGGTGACTCTGTTCAATAGCCCCTTTCCACGTATCTAGATAAACAAATAAAAGTTAGGATCTATCAAGCTGGGTTCCACCCTGGGATCAGGCTTGTCTAAGGATAAGCTCAGCTGGGGTTCATAACAGGAGAATGTGCTGATAGGGCGAGATGAAGTAGGATGGATGGAGGCTCGTGTAGAGAATAAACACTGGCTAGATCAATTCGGCCAAATGGCCTGTTTCTGTGCTGTACATTCCACGTAAAAGACTTGCATTCAAATGACATATTTCAAGCCAGAAGCCATTTTGCATATTAATCCACTAACAGACCTCAGGCGGTGCATGTGTATATTGTTTTTTGTTTAAGTGAGCGAGTGATTATTTTATATGCATCCTGTACAGGAGTTCACCCTTCCCTGTTGATTACATCTGTCATATAGATGCCATTACTTTATTAATGTGGATTCATTTCTATCTGCCACACAGAGCCAGTTGGGTCAGATTGGTGCCAGCAGTACAGGGTTCAATTCCTGTTCTGGCTGGGGTAGATTCAGGATCTGCCTCCTTGCCGTACCCATGGTGGAGATTGCGGCGTGGTGGGTTGGACCTGCCTTCAGGCAGGGAACTGAAGAAGGAAAAAAAAGAGTCTGCTTACATTATCTTTGGAAATGGAATGTTGGGGTTTATTGCGAGGGGAATGGAATATAAAAGTAGGGAAGTTTTACTGCAACTGTACAGGGCCTTGGTGAGACCACATCTGGAATACTGTGTACAGCTTTGGTCTCCTTATTTGAAAAAAAGATAATTGTGTTAGCAGTTCAGGGAAGGTTCACTCGACTCATTCCTGGGATGAGGGGCTTATCTTATGAAGAAAGGAAGAACAGGTTGGGCCTATACCCATTGGAGTTTAGAAGAACGAGGGGTGATATTATTGAAACATACAAGTTTCTGAGGGGACTTGATAAAGTAGATACCAGGAGGATGTTTCCCTTTGCTGGGGAGACTAGAACTAGGGGACAGTTTAAGATTAAGAGATCTGCTTTTTAAAATGGAGGGGAAGCTAATTTCTTTCTCCGAGGGTCATTAATATGTGGAATTCTCTTCCCCAGAAAGCAGTGGAGGTTGGGTCATTGAATTTGTGCACAGCAGAGGAGATTTTTGATAGATATGGGATTCAAGGGTTGGGGTGGTGGGGGGAGGTGGCAGCAGACAGGAAGATGCTGAAACACAAAAACATAGAAAAGCCATCCATGTATGTTTCCCCTTTTTCCATCCTGCCCCTTAATTTTGGCCGTTGGCCAAAAGTGCTATCGGCTACTTACCAGTGGGCATCACGTTCACTTGCAGAGTTATTCGACACTTTCGTATCAGTTGGTCCCATAACAGATTGGTGGGGTTTCACTGTCATGACAACCGATGAGTAACCAGATCCCGGGATAGATCCTGGGGGGGATGCCAGCTTGTGGGATTGTATGGTTTCATTGATGCTTCTGACGGTATGGAAAACCCGTTTGTGTTGATTCCTGAGGTAAAAACACAATAAAAGGGAACATATTAGTGCATTGGGACACTTGCCCTTGCTTGGTGCATGATGAGGAGGAAGTGGGTGTAGGAGGGAGAGAAGAGAAGGAAAGTTAATTAGTTAATTTTACTTAATGTTAAAATTAGAGCTTGACATACAGGGGTGATGCCAGGAAGCACTTCTGACAAAAGGAAGTGAAAATTTGGAACTCTTTCCCTCAAAAAGTTATTGAGGAAGTCAACTGAATATTTAAAAACTGAGATTGGTATACTTTTGTTATGTGAGGACATTAAAAAAAATATGGAAACAAGGATGGAGTTAAGATAAGATCAGTATTATCTAACTGAATGGTGGAACAGATTTGAGGGGCCGAATGACCTACTCTTGTTCCTAAGTTTCGGGGACAAGGAGCGGTGGGGAAGAAGAATCATTCTCTTTGATTTCTGAAGCTGACATGTTCCAGTCAGACAGAACTTTTGCTTTTCAAAACACAGCAGGAACAAAAATGAAAGTGTCAAGAGGAGATGAGCCATTTCCGTTTACCTTTGGTCTTGAATGGTAGATTCTTCCAGATTTAGTTCCCTGCGCATGCTTCCCTCAATCTCAGCTGCCAAGGAATCCTGCAAAGATATCACATTTTATTGTCAGTTTCCAAAACTATAAAATTTAAAAAGCTATATTAGCTGCAGGAACAGTAAATATGTAAGTAGATCCATCACTAATATCAAAATCCTATAATTTTGTATGGTCTGACTTTAGACAAGTTACCAAGTCATCACAATGATAGGGGATTGTGGTCAACTTGCTATGAAGTTGATGACTTGATAATTCAATGACAAAAGTATAATAGAACAACTTCAACCAAAGCAATTGGGTTTGCATTTTCCCTTTAGAGTGAAGGAACTGAGAACCGTTCTATCATCACAGCAAGACCCTTTGCCAATACTCTCATATCTAAATCCCCTGTGCCACATTTGTTAAATTATCCTCTTCCATGCATCACTGTACTCAATCCCACAACGCTTCAATTTTAAAATTCTCATTTTAAAATCCCTCTATGACCTGCCCCCTTTCTATCTCTAAGCTTTTCCAACACTACAAGTCTCAGGTCTTTGCACTGCTAAACATCCCCAATTTTCTTTGCTCCACCTTTGGCAGCCATGTCTTCAAGCTGTTTAGATCCCAAACTCTGGAATTTCCTCCCAATACCTCTCTCTCTCCTGCTGTAAGGGGCTTCTTAAAACTGAACTCTCTGACCAGGTTCTTGTCCTAACTGCTCATCAAATTTTATGCTGATATGGTTTTATTTTGTTAAAAATTTTACAACTCAGGTAGCCAGGCAGTGAAGGACAGGACTGGAACCTTGTCTTCATACACTCATAAGCTTTTATTCAGAGACACACATTACATAGTATGTACCTCCAATCTATCAATCACAGTTTCAGCCTCTTCCTATGTTTCTGAGAACAGGTCAACCCGAGGTAAGGCTGATCACCGGAATACAAGTAAACACCCAATTGACATACAATTAACAAAAAATGCTAAAAAAAACAGGTTGTTGCTGTTTCTTCTTCCAATTACCAGAGCAGAGCAGGTAGCCTCTCCCAGGTTGTACACAATGCCAGTGTTATACGAATGGTGCCAATTGACACACATGCTATTTTTGTCTGCTTGATGCTTTCTTCTGTCTGCTTAGCTCACTGAACTTACCATATTGGTGAATCACAAAAGTTATTGCCGTAGCAAGCTCCTGAGTATGCCTGGATCCAAGTTCACCTAATAATGTATTAACATTACTGAGGAACAACATCGTATTGCAGTTAGCACACTTCACCCAGACACTGAGAGGATGTTTCCCTTGGCTGGAGAGTTTAAAACTAGAGGTCTTATTCTTAGAAGGGGTCTGCCATTTAGCATTGAGATGATGGAAAATGTCTTCACTCAGCAGGTTGTGAATTTTTGGAATTTATCTCCCCAGAGGACTGTTGATGTATATTCAAAACTGAAATTGAGAGATTCTCGGATATATAGGAATCGAGGGATGTAGGGAAACGGCTGGAAAATGGAGCTGATTTAGAAGATCAGTCACGATCTTACTGAACAGTAGAGCAGGCTCAATGGGATAGACGACTTATTCGTATTCCTATTTCTTATGCTCCAGTGAATCTGAATCTAGCTTGGATTGATTAGATGACAGCCTCCACTATGTACCGGTTGTAAGGTACCTGGATGAAATTAGTTTGGGAGAGCCTCAGTCCATTTCCCACCAATTTAAAATTCCAGTGAATTGAAGTAACCTAAACAGGAATACACTACAACAACGCCATTAATTCTTTTGAGTAAATGTAGAGCTGGCAGAAGTATCCAAATATTTGTTTTGCATGCAATATTGTAAAAAGAGGTTCAAAAATAATTAGGAAAAAAAAGGTGTTGAAAGTTGAGGTACCACACATTAAGGTAGAGGTTTAATATAGCTGTGTTGGAGCAATAACAGTCAGCACCAAGTTACAAGGGCACAAGTTCAATCAATCCTTGAATCCTGGCTGTAGCCACTTTGCTTTGGAAATATGGCAAGAGGGGAATCATACAGCATAGGAAGTCGTCAATTGGCTTATAGTGCCTATGCTGGCCCTCAGTTATCCATTTGCCTCATCCTTTACCCATAACCAGGCAAATCTTTCCTTTTCAAGTACATTTCCAATTCTCTTTTGAAAGTTGCTATTAAACTTACTTCCACAACCCTTTCAGGCACTGCAATCCATATAACAATCACTACATAAAAATATTGCTTCTTGTTTTCCCCCAGGATTTTTTTTTTGCTAATTATCTTAAATCTCTGTGCTCGCTAACCTGTACTGGCTCCAGGTCCAGCAATGCTTCCATTTTAAAATTCAAAGCCTTCTTTTCAATCCTCCACGGCCTAGTCCCACCCTCAGATGCAGATCTGACTCTAGGTGCAGAGGTCTCCGAATTCTCTGCACTCCTTCAATTCTGACCTCTTTCACATTCCTGATTTTAATCACTCTGCTCTTGGCAGCAGTTCCTTCATATGTCTAGACTCTCAAGCTCTGCAACTTCCTTCCTGAAATGCATATCTCTAACTTTCTATTCTCTTTCAAGATGCTCCTCTTTGTCTAAGCTATTGGTCAGTTGTCTTAATAACGTGAGTTGTGTGTCAATTTTTGTTTGATAATGCTCTTGTGAAGTGCCTTGGAATGTTTCACTGTGATGAAGGTAACATAAGGCAAGTTGTTGTTGTTATCCATGTCCTCTGGTTATTAAACCTCCTGCCAGTGGAAGCAGTGACCTCCTACCTACTCTATCAAAACCACTCATGGATTTGAACGCCTCTTATTAAATTTCCTCTTTACCCTCTCTGTTCTAAGGAGAGCAATTCCAGCTTCTCCAGTCTCTCCAAAACTGAAGTTCCTCATCTTAGATACCATTTTATCAAATCTCCTTTGCATCCACTCCAAGGCAGATGCTTCATTTTTTCTGATGGGAAGGATGAAAGAGAATGGAGATGGAGTAAAAGGGGAAGAGGAGGAGAGAAAACACAAATGGAGAATCAATCTGAGATAATTGCTATACACCTAGGGCTGGTGCGTAAGCCATTAGTGGCAAGCTGGAAAGCTTGCCCAACCCTCTTGCTCTGCTGAACAGTGCAATTTTAATATGGGACAGTAAAAAAAAATTGGATTGGATATCACTTCTTCATACCATTGGGAACATGCTGTAGGACTGGGGCCGTTGAAGTGAGGATGTTGTTGATTTGTTCCGTAATTCTTTTACTTCCTCCTGGGATTCATGCAACATTCCCAAACACTCAGCATTCCGATCTTGTACTTCTAGCAGCTGCAGTGAAGAGGAAAAAGATTAAAAATGGTCAGAAACGCACAGACCATCCCTCCCACCAAACTGGGGAATCAACATATTCTGCCACATCAATCAACACCACCCACCTTCCTTTCCCAGCACATGCATGCATGTACGGTTGCAACTGATAGGGTACAATACTTGTTTTATGACATTATAGATGGGGACCACCCTCCACAGCCCACATTTAGGTAAAATCCTGAAGAATTTATTGATCAGGGACCTGTATCCTGCCAGCTATAGTGTCAGCTGTGACTGAGTGGACAGCACTCTTGCCACTGAGTCAGAAGCTTGTGTGGCTAAAGCCCACTCCAGAGACTGGAACACAAAAATTGAGGCTGAAGCTCAAGTGCAGTGCTGAGGGAGTGCTGCACAGTTGGGAGCTGCCATCTTTCGGGTGAGCTATTATACAAAAGGCCCAGGATGTCCTGTCAGATGGATGGTATAGATCCCATGGCACTATTTTGAAGAAAAACACAGGAGTATGGGCCAATATTTATCTCAAATAACATCATAAAAAAATTAACTGGTCATTATTGTATTGCTGTTTGTGGGAGATTGTTGTGTGCAAATTGGCCAAAAAGTGTTTAATTGGCTGCAAAGAGCTTTGGGAAGCCCTAAGGTTATGAAAGGTGTTACAAGAATGCAAATTTTTCTTACAATGAGGTCCAGAGGTCTCCTTTACGTACTACACTGGAAGGTTCTCAATTAAGGCAGTGCAATCAAAGTCGCCACTACATTAATTTAATGAGACATGATACAGGAGTGTGTATGTGGTTTATATTATTGATTAAGATAGAATAATGTACCCTGAAAGAGCCACAGTACATTAGGCTATTGCAGTGAGATATGTGTTTTCTATTTGATGGTTATGTCCCTCTATTTTAAATATTTATGCTGCACTTGAGGTTAGTTGCTGAGCCCTATGCCAATGCTGCTTTGAATTTGTAGCTCAGTGATGGACAACAGCTAGCTGGAAATGGTATTCCTTCCCTTTGGAGAATCAGGTATCCACTGTGCTCTCTTCCATGAGCAACAGACAGCAAAGGAAACCTGCGTCCCACCACTCTACACAAGCTGAGGCTGTTACACTTCGCGAGGTAATCATTTTGTAGACATATAACTAACTAGCTGATGAGCTACAAGATCAAGAGACAACCCTTTTAGTTACTACACAAAAACAGGCCATTTGGCCCAACTAGTCTGTCCTGATGTTTGTGCTCCACTCAAACCTCTGGTCAACCTACTTCACCTAACCCAAGCAGTAAGTATTTTCTTCTATTCCTTTGCCTCCCCTTAAATGCATCTATGCTATTTACTTCAACTACTCCCTAAGGTAGAAAGTTCCATATTCTAACCACTGACAACTTTCTCCTGAATTCTTTGTTGGATTTATTGGTGACCATCTTATATTGATGCCCCATAGTTCTGGACTCCCCAACAAATTGTAACATCTTTTTTACATCTATCCTATCAACACTTTCATAGTTTTAAGGACTTCTAATACTCCTCAACCTTCTCTTTAGAAAAGAGCCTCAGCCTCTTCAGTCTTTCCTGATGCACCTTCTTAGTTCTGGTCTCATCCATGTGAATCATTTTCACACATCTGGCACTGCTTGTATATCCATTCAGTAATATGAAGTTATAAAATTTATCTTTACCTGGATAGAACTGGAGATATCATTAATTATACCCATTAAATGCCTGATAGAGGATTAGTTGGCTTGGTTGGATAGCAATAGTTATTTTCCTACCTTAACCAAATCCTAGTGTACACAAGAGCGTAAGTAAAATCTGCCCATAATGGTGCACCAAATGGACCCTGCTGCTAAGATAGATGTGGGAAATGGAAAGGTCTCACTGCCGCACAGGAATTGCTCATGAGGTTAGAGCTGAGAGTATGCACAGACCTTAACCAACACAAGAAACACATTATCATAAGAATGAAAGCTAACATATGGTTAAAAAGTAGAATACTCACCTCTGCCGTAAGCTGTCTTTGGGCATCTTTGGAGGCTTGCAGATGTTGTTTAAGTTCTTCTTTTTCAATAGCACACTAGGAAAAGAAATACCAAAGCCCATGACAGGTTTGGAAGAAAAGTAAAACCTAAGGAGCTGACAGGTGAGGCTTCCATGTCAGCCTTGGTTATATATTTTGACAGGAATTCTGTGCCACAGATCACCCCCCTTTCTACACTTACCTCTTTGACTTTAAGCTGAAGCTCCACAATTTGACTGAGCAAGTTAGTAATCTCCTCCTGGTGACGTACAATGTCTTCGTTCTTTCTGGAGAGTTCATCTGCCAGGTTGGAAATCTGTATATTTGTTTCTTCTTCAAAGAAGAGAGAAATGGGAGGGTCAGGTGAGTTAAGAGGAGAAAGAAATAGTGAATGCATGGACATGGTAGGTCATCTGAATCAACAGGAATTCTGCGGGCATACGGCACATATTATCATAGTGGCTTCTTCCGACAGCACTTCCCAAATCTATAACTCCTACCACCTAGAAGGACAAGTGTAGCAGGTGCATAGGAACATCGCCTCCTCCAAATCTCACATAATCCTGACTTGGACATATATCACTGTTGTTGGGTCAAATTAATGAAGCTCGCAACCTAACAGCACTGTCAGAGTGCCTTCACCATGCAGACAGCTGTAGTTCAAGGCAGCCCATCACCACCTTCAAGGGGCAATTAGGGATGAGCAATAAATGATGGCCTTGTTAGCAACGCCACATCAAAAAACTGAATAAGAAAAATTAATATCATACAATTTCAAGTTTTCATGACTGGGGAAAACGAATGGCACAACCTTCGCACCTCTGGCACTATGGTCCAAGTGGATCAGTGTTAATTGATATCATCTCCGACACAGAGCCAATGCAGCTCAGAACAAAACCTTATTTATAATGCCACACTGTGGTCACACATGCTCCACTAGTACCATGTTCTGAATTTGGAATATATTTCACTTTGGGTACACAGGATTCACAACTGAACTTGCCACCTTGCCTTCATGAATTACCATATTCTCAGTGCATAAAATAGCAGGGAACGCACAGCACAAGTAATTGGATAAACTCCATTGCATTGCACTGGATTGCAGCACTGGGGCTTAGCAGAAACAGGCTTGAAATGCTTGCTCCAAAACGTCATTTGGCACAAATAGCTCCTATTTTCAAACTTAATGCAAGTGCAAAATCATATCTCTCACTTTGACACAAATGAAATCTGCCTTTTGTGGGACTGGTGTTTGTATTTTCTTGCGACCTCCACTTTTGAAGACTCTTGCTGAAACATGGTTCAAGAGCAACAGTCCCCTAAAACTTAAGCCATTTGATAAATATTGGCAAGCTTTTTATTTTACTGTTCATCCTTAGGATAGGGGTGTCACTAGCAACGCCAGCACTCATTGACCAACCCAGGTTCCCATCAAGAAGGTTATGGGGCTTTCTTGTTGAGCTTTAGTCCATGTGGTAAAGGTGCTCCTCAATGCTAGGTAGAGGAGCTCCTCAATTTTCAACCAGTGATGAAGGAGCGGGTGATACATGTCCAAGTTGGGATACGTTTGACTTGAAAGTGAACTTGGATGTGATGGTATCCCATGCGCCGGCTGCCCTTGTCCTTCTAGGTGGGAGTATTAGTGGGTTTGGGAGGACGTGAGCACAAAATCCTGGCTGGCACTCCAGTGCAGTACTGAGTGTGCGCTGCCCTGTTAGAGGCACTGTCAAATGAGATGTTAAACCAAAGCCTCATCTGCTTCCTCAGGTGGGCCCAAAAGATCTCATAGTATTATTTCAAAGAACAGCAGGGAGTATAACAGTGACTATCCTGCTAAAGTACTTAACAAAAATAAAAATACCTGGAAAAACTCAGCAGGTCTGGCACCATCTGCGGAGAGGAACACAGTTAATGTTTTGAGTCCATATGACTCTTTAACAGAACTAAGTAAAAATAGAAGAGACGTGAAATATAAACTGGTTTAAGTGGGGGGTGGGGGGGGGTGGGGGAACACATGTAGAGCTGGATAGAGGGCCAGTCCCACCCCCTCTTAAACCAGCTTATATTTCACCTCTCTTCTATTTTTACTTAATTCTGTTGAAGAGTCATACGGACTCGAAACGTTAACTGTGTTCCTCTCTGCAGATGCTGCCAGACCTGCTGAGTTTTTCCAGGTATTTTTATTTTTATTTTTGTTTTGGATTTCCAGCATCCACAGTTTTTTGCTTTTATCTTACTGCTAAAGTACATCATTGACTGACATTGGGTGTACTGAGGTTGCGAAAGACATTATAGAAATGCAAGTATTTCTTCTCCTTTATCTATACTTACTTAACTCCTTCACACAGTCTTGGACCAACTGCTGTTCCTTCTCTTCATAGTTGATAGTTTCTGTCTTCAGGTGACAAGCCTTTGCAATGAAGGAACATAGAGAGGCAATCAGACTAAGTAAGGTCATTTACAGATTCTTTCTACACGTCACCACACTGCATTCATTCCTTCTCAGCATCAGGTGCTTTGCCAGCTCACACTGTATTTAAGTGAGAGGTGGCACATGCAGGACTACAATTCAGTGGCTGGTAACTTGCAATCTGGATGTTGAAAAACCACCACAGAATGGAACAAATACAAATGTCACGCTATAAGCAGAAATTATATTTACTTGTATGAAACTGAGAACAGGGCTAACACCAGGCACACAGCCGCAGGTAAAGCTCCTACTTTATCCCAATGATGCGCCTTTACACCGTCTACCTTGCAAAAGCCTGCTGGTGTGGATTTTCCCATTTCTCTCCCTAACCAGATTAGCAGCCTGGGCGGTAGGTAGCGCCACCTAGATTAGCAGCCTGGGCACCAGGTTGCGCAACCTAGATTGGCAGCGGGGGCACCAGATAGTGCGGCCTAGATTAGCAGCCTGGGCACCAGTACTTCATTGGCTGACATCGGGACACCCAATTTGTAGCAGTTTTTCCCCTTGGACTCACACCTGCTTGAAAAGCAGGCAGGACTTTATGTACATTTCACAGCAGACACATTATGAAAGAGGGGATTTTTACTGCATCGAATTAGACGGAATTTAAACCTGCTGAGTTTTTCCAGGTAATTCTGTTTTTGTTTTGGCTTTCCAGCATCCGCAGTTTTTTGTTTTTATCTCGGAATTTAAACCCAGGTCAATACATTAATCTGTGTGGCCTTTCATCCCAGTCTGATCCTCAACCCTACCATTTAAGAGGTGTACTATTAATTACAAGTGACAAGCTTTGCATTTGGTACAGTCATCTAATAAGTTAAAGAGATAAGCCTAAATGTTTATTAGCAGCATAGCTAATCAAACAATGGGTTTATGATGTGCTTTAAATTTTAGTTCCAGGAAAACAAGTTCAAAATTATTGATGCAATATGGAACAGTCATTAACTTTGACCAGAACTTTAGTCGCTATCAGGACTGTTAAAAATTACATCAAGGGTCCCACAGACTGGCACCAAATAAAATCTCAAAAAGAGCAGTGAGATGAATATCATGAGAAATGATTGATGTGACCAGATGGAAAATTTGTCCTAGTTTCACAAATAAAGTCTTGTGAATCATGAGGTCACATGACCTAGCACCCATGCTGCTAATCTAAATCAGGCTATCTGGCGCCCAGGCTGCTAACCTAGGTCACGCTACCTAGTGCCTACACTGTTATGAAAGGTCACGCTATCTGCCACCCAGGCTTTTAATCTAACTAATTCATCATGGCATGGAATAAGCAATAATTTGACTTCACTATTTAGATAACATTACATCACAACATTGAATGAAACCATAACCTCAATAATAGAAGACAGAAATAAAATACTGCGGATGTTGAAATCTGAAAATAAACACAGATGGGACTGGAAATACTCAGCAGGCATGTGCGGAGAGGGAAGCAGAGTCAACATTGCAGATTAATGGCCCTTCAGCAGAACTCCAATACTAGAAGTGGAATAGGAAGAGAGAAACCAAAATCACTAGCAAGTAAAATTGTTGTTGCATTTTCAAGGCTACCAAGATTTATTGGTTTACAATTGGTTGTGCAACCACTTCAGATTCACTTAATGTTAAAGCTCTCCAAACCTCATAACCATAGCCTTATGACACACCCGTAAAACTGTTTATCCTCTAATAGTATATGTTATTTAGTTCACAGGCAGGAATCCAAGAATTGAATGAGTCATGGGTATTTTCACTGAGGCACTAAACCAGTTGGCACTGCCCAATTGTTAGTGGGATTCAACCAGTCTTACCTTCCTATTCCAACTTTGCAATGGGGATGTTGTACATTTATCCAAACATTATGGGGTGTGGTTGCACCAATCACACTGTGAAAAAAAACAAAACTGTACCTTGTGCAAAAAAAAGTGAACTGGTTACTTTTACCTGACGGTGCAGCTGGGACTGAACAGGTAGGACACAAGGTCAAGTCCCAAAATCTGCTTTGAGTTCCCAGTTTGTGTTGTAATGACAAAGAGGTGCTGAGCGGAAGCCAAGCCCCTCGTCAGAATAAATTAGAGCAGGAATAGGTCATTCAGCCCTTTGCGCCAGTTCTACAGTTCAATACAATTATAACTTATCTTCTATCTCAGCTCCTCCTCCTTGCATTATCCCCATTCCTCAATTCCCCTAGTATCCAAAAAATATCCACCTCTGTCTTGAATACACTCAACAACTCAGCATCTACAGCCCTGTGGGGCAGGAATTTCCAAAGATTCACCACCTTTTGAGTGAAGAAATTTCTCCCATTTGTCCTAAAAGGTGACTCCTTACTCTGAGACTATGACCCCCAAGTTCTATGCTCCTTAGGCAGGGGAAACAGCCTCTCAGCATCTACCATTTTGAGTTCACTTCTCATTTTTCTAAACTGTAGGGAACATAGGCCTAGTCTATGACTATATTTCAAGAAGTACTCCATTGGCTTTGAAGCGCTTTGGAATTTCCTTAGGTCATGAAAGGTGCTATAGAAATGCAAATCTTTCTCCATAAAATTTTCTAAGCAAATGACCAGTGAAACCTGCTTGGAATTGTTGGATTATCGTGTTTTCCATCACTCTACCCAGGAGAAAAAAACATTGCAGCTAAGGTGGGGCTCATCTGATGCTGCAACTCCACCTTGTTGGCAAAACACAATCTTGCACAAGAGGCGTGACTAGAAATGCAACATGAAAGTAGAAGTCTGAACCTTGTGCGTCAACAGAAAGCCTTCCGCCAAAGCCAGGGTACATTTGGTAATTTCACTCACACCAGCTGATTCCTCCTCAGCTGTCCACGTCTCTGGGATTTGAATGCAGCATCTACCTCATGTACACCACTGCAGCTTTTAAGATACTCTACAATGTGGCAATAGAAATGTAAGGCGTCTAGTCTATCCCTGTCACTTCCAATAGAACACTGCTGTGGACAAGTACTTGCATTTCCCCATGGCCCTTCTCTGATGATCAGATTGAAAATGGTTATTAAACTCATCAACAACGCAAGAAAGAGAGAAGGAAGCCATCCATCTCCTTCATCTAAAGCCATCAGAAAATGGCCTTCTCATTACTACACCCATTCTATGATCCTACTCCAGTAGCAAAATCTGAACTTTATTGGTAGCTTGTGATTTAAAAAGAAAAAATTGCCCAAGGTCACCTGTATGACTGCAGAACAGAATTACATTGAATGTAAAGCATAGGAAGAGACTATTCAGGCTAACTGGTCTATGTCACACGAGCTTCCTCCCAACCCTACCAGCAAATCCTTCTAATGTGATCAATAGTATGTCAAAAGTCCTACACAAGCAAGACATCAACACGTACAACTAAGCCAGTGACCTGTTTCATGTACGTGGTGCACCTATATATTCATTATTCTAAGCGGGGTCCTGCCACCATGACCTACCTCAGAACGGAGGGAGAGGTTTTCATCCTCCAGTTCTCGCAATTTAATCTGCAAAGCATCCAACTGCATCAAGCTGTGTGACAGATGAAAGGACTCATTATGACGGAGTGGTGTGGAGCAGCTGGAGTCAGATTCGCTCTCCTCTGAAGCATTGGCTACCACTCGCAGGAGGTCATCCTTTTTGGACAGCTCATGCTGTAGTTGGTTAACCTAATGGAAAGAACATGGTTTGAATAATGGGCAATTGGAAGAGAATACAAGTGAACCCAAAAAGCAATGTGCAGGGGCAAAGCAAAAAGAGCAGAGAGAGTCCTTCCCACTATTCTGATTTATAGTTATCCTCAACCTGTATCACAAACAGATTACCCGGTCATTATCCCAGTACCACTGTGGGACCTTGCTAAGCGAAAACTGGCTGCTAGGTTGCTTTAACAGCTTTAAAAAAAAAACGATGCAAACAGCACATGTAATCAGACTATGCTTTACATGAATCAAACCACTGATTGGTGGATGTGAATGACTTTTTGCTCCGTGAACTGCTACATGCTGTGAATTTAACTATGTCCTCCATGCAGCAAAATCTTCCAGTATTACTAGCGGAACAAGATGGTTAGGCAAGGGGGCAGTGCATTGGAGTATCCATCAGCTGGGAGTTGCGAATTCCCCACAGGTTGTACATTTAATAATGTAGCATCCATCGCAAAGACCTTTGAGCAGATATCCAGATCAACCTATATAGGAGCTACCACCACTTTCTGCCATTCCAATAGGGCATGGATTTCAAAGGTACAGGTTTAGATTAACACCAGGTTATAAACTCTACGCATCCATTTGATTCGGGTTGGTTTGTGACAGAAGATTCTTATTCTTATCTATTCATTCTTGGGATGACTGACATTTATTACATGTTTTGACTGAGGGGCTTTCTATACCACTTCGCAGGACATTGGCATGCGTTTGGAGACACTTAAAGGCTAGACTGGAAAAGGACAACACATTTCCTTCCTAACAGAGATGAATTGGTTCGGTTTGATTTGATAGTTCAGCATCTTTTTACTTTGGAAGTGACTGCTCACTTGATCGTAAGCCTGAGCCAGCTGTTCTTCTAAGAGCTCATTCCTCTCAGTCAGTACCCGGTTCCGTTGCAATAACGACTGTCCTATCCGGGCAGCCAACTCCAAATCGTGATCTCTCTGTCAAACAGGTAAAAAAAAACATAAGTAACCCAAGTTCTGTCGCCACAGTAATCAATACTTTTAGGTATAATGAGTTTATATCTTGAAGCATTGTGATCTTAAAGTTGCACGTGCAATTCATTTCTTCAACTCCACAAATCTACCATCTGCGCAAACGGATATATCAGTTCCAGGTCAGATAATTCTGTGCAAACCATTTTTGTTCCCTTAACCCTCACTGTGGGTAAGGAACAGCAACTGACCATGCCGTTTACAGCGGCATCAAAACTGATGAAATTCACAAAAAAAAATCAGGTAATATTTGTTTCGACAATCCAGGATGGAAATATGCAAATCAGAGCAACGTTCCCCTTAAACTGCACTAGTGTGCAGCTACACAGCAGTCCAATACAGGGGACAAACAGGCCCCACATAAGAAATGGTCCCTTGAAGATGTGCGCATACACGACCGTACAGCAAGCTAAAAGGGACCACACAGAGCAAGGCAAAAGGAAATCAGGGGGAACATTGAGTTGGATTGCTCATCTTTGTGGGCTTTTTATACAACATATTTTCAAGTTTATCATGCACTAGCCCAAGGAGACCAAGGGAGACCACTAGCCCAAGAGGTCAACTACCCATAACTGAGAACACAACGTTTTGAGAGGCACAGGCACCTTGTCGACTTGGAAGAACTCCACGTTCAGGGAATAAATTAAGAGCACATCTGTAAAAAGAAGTTTTTTAAAAAAATAGGGAGGCACTGTTTCTCCTGGCAGGAGGGTCAATAACCAGAGGACACAGTTTTAACATAACTGGCAAAAAAACCAAAGGAGAGAACAGGAAAATTATTTTTTACTCAGCAAATTATGATAGCCAGGAAAGTGCTGCCTGAAAGGCAGTGGAAGCAGATTTAATACTAACTGTTAAAAAGGGAATTAGACAAATACTTGAAGGTGAAAAATTTGCAGGGTGATGGAGAAAGAGCAGAGGAGTGGGACTATTTGGTATGCTCTTTGAAAGAGCCAGCATAGCCACTATGGGCTGAATCACCTCTTTGCTGAGTGATTTGGAGTGTTACTGTGAACATTTCAACTACTGACTGCAGAAAACGTGAAGTGTTAAATGTGCATCAGTCCCCATTTCAGTTTCACAGCTGCGTACCAACACAACATCAAAACTGCAGAACCTACTGGTCTGCCAGATGTTGCTAATCCTTTCTGATTTCTAAACGAAACTGGTTTTGATGGCAGACACAAAGTAAAGCAAATGCAGCTTAATCGAAGCTCACCTCAGCCAGCAGGTGCGTGACCATATCGGTGTCATTGTACGTCCTGGTCATCTGATCCACCCTGTCGGAACTGAGAACTGGGGGAGAGAGTGGGAAAGCAGAAAGAAAGACTTTTTTTAAAAAATTTGCCTGGGTGAAAACATACAAGAAATAAAAGAATCAACATAACACAATTCTATTTCATTTGCGACAGCTTCCAATTAGCAGACAGAGCTGTTATATTATATTATATGTTATATTAGAATCAAAAACATGTGTCAGCTGAAAGTAATAACCAACCAAGTTCTTAAATCTGTGTCATCCTTTGCTAATCGACCCTCCTGCCAGTGGAAATATTTACGTCCTATTTATTCTCTCTAATTGCCCTTGCGACCCTCCTGCTGTGTTTACACAACCATTAGGAACTTGTCACACTAAGAAAATGTTACTATGGCCTTGAGTTCTCTTTTCCTAACCTGCATTTCTGCACCACTACTACATTTACACACTGGGGGAGTGATTACGTAGACATTTCTAGCCTCTAGCTGAGCCCTGATGTGTGTTGGACTGGGTAGTGCTTGAACTGTACAGGACGGGTGTGATGGGAATCAGCAGCACCACTACAAAGTGGAAACAAGTTTATTTCAAAATGTTCATCTCAAAGGCCTTCACTGCCCCGCCCACAAGGCAAATAAGAAATACAAGTAGAGATTGACCTGGTGCACTGGATGCTGCTGTTTGAGGTAAAAATAAAAGTAATAAAGTATACACGGAACAGGTATCCTACAGCTTAACGATAAGGTCAACAGTAATTCACTCATGAAAAAAGCAGCCTCAGCATGAAAATTATTCTGAAGTGAACAAGAAGCTTGTGAATGGAGTCGGGAAGAACCAGAAGAGGACAGAAAGGCAGAGTGAGGTAGAGGTTTAAAATTAAAATGTGCTGCAATTAAGTAAAATCACCTCAACTTTGTACTTTTGACTTTCAACAGTGCTTAGCTTCCAAATGCTGAAAATGAGTGCAGAGATAATCCCACTGATGTTGCTTGTAAGCTGCTTTTGGTTTGATTCGCCATTCAGCAATGCTGGCATCAATCCAACAGAAATTTAACAGCCCTGTTTCAAACACACAGTTACAATCTACTTTGAGAGGCAGAATATTGGCCAAGACACCAGGGAGAATTCCCCTGTTCTTCAAAATAATGCCATGGATTCTTTCACATCCACCTGAGAGTGGTTGCCTCAGCTTAATACTTCATCTGAAAAACGGCACCTCCGATCACACAGCACCCCTTCAGTACTGGACTGAGTGTCATCCTGGACAAGGTACTCTAGTGTCTGGAGTGGGGCTTCAACCCACAGCATTCTGATTCCGAGGTGAGACTGCTACCAGCTATGCTGGGCCAATGCCCTAACTCAGTGTCAAATGACGTGCACATTTCAAACCACACCATTCGACTTTCATGTCTACAGCATTGCCCTTTGTGCTGATTGTTGTTGACTGGCCAGGTTCCAGAGCATTGTTTTTTGATCAGCTTCATTTCAGCGAGCCCTTGAAATAGACTACTATTGTGCGCATTTAAAGTAGGGCTGGCGATCCCCTTTTTGATCCTTAATTGGGCCCGATCTGCTTTTGACTATCCTTTACATTACTCCTAGCTGGTCAATAACACTAAACTTGCCAATACCAGTGTAGGGTGCAAGGTTTTAGCTGGCTGAATTCAGGCAGTGTCTCTGTTTAAAATGTTGCAAGAGGAGGTGGGATTGTGAGCGCACAGCGGAGGGGGTTCATTAATTCATGGCTTTGCTAGTTTGCATGCTTGCTCTGAGTTGACAAGTGGATGCATCCTCAAGGGATGAAAGCATGCAGCCCATAGCAGGTAAACAGACATTTATAGATTTCTCAGTAGCTTTGCTTGGAGGATGTTAAATATGGTAATGGTCAGCCACAGCTCAACCAGTAGCACTTTCCCCTGCGAGTCAGAAGATTGCAGGTTCAAAGCCCACTCCACAGCTTAAGCACAAAATCTAGGCTCACAGTTCCACTGCACTACTGAGAGAGTACTGCACTGTTAGGCAAGCTGCATTTTGAATGAAACATCAGGCGGACCTAAAAGATTCCATGATACCATTTTTCAAAGAGGAACAGGGGTGCTCTCCCCAGTGTCTTAGCCACCACTCAGCAGATAATATCACAAAAAAAAACTATTTTATCTATACTCATTTATCACATTTTTGGGATCTTGCTGCATGCAAAATTGGCCGCAGCATTTTGTAAAGCACTATCAGACATCCTGAGATCATGAAAATCGCTTTATACATGCAATTCTCTGTTTGTTTGCTTGGGTCATTACCAGCTGAATAAAAAGAAGAGGTGATCCTGAACATTTTGTCCGCTTGAATTTACAAGGAATAGGTTTTGAATTTTCTGATGCAAGCCTTGATTTTCTAAACATAGAAAATAGGGCTCAGGACTCAAACGGGATTAGATGGGCCATAGTAAATGCTGGGCCTTAGGCTTTCTGAAGCAATTCAGTCTCCAAATTTAAACCAATCAGTAATAATCTCAATTGCTTCTTTAGAAAGAGACCAACAATAACTCGCATTTTCATACCACCTTCAACACAGAAATATAGTGCAATATTGACTCAGAGCAACTGAAACTTGTACACCAAGCCAAAGGGGTACATATCAGATGGGATGAGCAGAATAAAGCAGTGGGTTTTAAGGAGAGGACAGAAGGGGAGAGATGGAGCTGTGCATGGCTCAAGGAAGGCATGGATTCCAATGGTGCGGATGCACAAGGTCAGAATCAGAGGTAACAGAGAATTCAGATGGGGCTGAAGTTGTGCAGGGGATTACAGAAATAGGGAAGGATGGGATCAAGAAGGGATTTAAACACAAGGATGGGAATTTGAAATTGGAAGAATTAGGTTAGAACTGATGGATCAGCATGACTTGGTGCATAATATGTACAATCTCAAACATTATGGTTGAACCAAGCGAGGGGGAAAGAGGAGATCAGGAGGAAGAACGAAGACACTGTCTATTGAACCATCTGGGATCCAAAACTGAAAGGGCCAGAGTGGCAATTGCCTGATAAAATGGTTTATCTAGTACTTGAAAATTATGGCATTATGAAACAAGGTACTTTACATGGTCTCTGACCTTGCCTGGTAAACAAATTCCACTCTATCACATTTATTCACACACTTGTTCTTGCCAAACCTGTAGGACTCTGAACAGAAAGCTTAAACACTAAACAAACATTAGGTGTACTATGTACCTGTATCAATGCCTACATTGATTGCATGTTGAAAAATGCTTGATGATCCTAAATTAAAATACAATTTTTAAAGTCACTGGATAATTCGAAACACCTCAAAACTATACCAAACACAGATTAACCAAAAAATAAGACATATATACCAATGCATTATTAGGGCATAGCACTGCACTTTTATGGGTACACTGCAATTCTAATTATTCCCAACCATGTTGGTAATTTAATAAAAGACTACACAACTTCACTTTAAATGTATGTATGTCAATTACGTCAAGATGAATACATTTGGGGAGTCTCAGTTACTTGGAATGACCAGAACATCAATTGAAGATGCTTACTGAAAAACTATCAGGTTTTGTGAAATGTCTGGACAGTCATTCTGTGCACAGCAAAGTCCAAAAATTTGTAGGAGTCTATCTAGTACACTATTAGTTCTGTCCAATGTGTTAGTGATTTTGATTATGGAAGAAATATTTGCCAGGACATCAGGGAGAATTCATACATTGCATCATGACCAGAAAGGTATCTTAACATGTGCTGTTGGGGTTGTTTGCTTCAGGTTGAGTGCCAATGTGGTCTGGAGTTTATTATTCAGCTTCTAAACTTTAGATGATTTACAGGACATTGTCAACTTTCTCTGATCTACTTTATACACATTAATAAATGGTTTTTATGGGCTTTGGTCTTCACATCATTAATTTTTAATTCATCAAGTCCCAGGGCAATGTAAAAGTATCTATTAGATGCACAAACAAGACCAGGTTATTTTGTACACAACACAATCATTGAAATGATATGGTCACTTACATTCAGTACTTTCCCCATCTTTAATGCCAGGAAATGCTAATTATCTGCTGCCCATGTCTTAACTCGCACCAAGTCCCATTTCCCCCTGCGCTTGTCAACCTACAGTGCCCACTGATCAAGCAACATATTGATTTCAAAATTCTCATCCTTGCTTACAAATCTCTCCATATCCCCAACCCTCTCTAACTCTAATCTCCTCCAACCTCTCAACTCTCAGAGATATCTGTGGTACTCTAATTCTGGTTTCTTGAGCATCCACAATTTTAATTGCTCCACCATTGGCGCTTTTAGCTGCCTAGGCCTCAAGCTCTGGAATACCCTCCCTACACCTTTCCCAACTCCCTGCCTCACTTACCTCTTTTAAGATACTCCTTTCAACCTACATCTTTGACCAAGATTTTAAAGTTAATACTTGAAATAAAAGCAGGAACTTCAGTCACATGCAGCTTCCTTCAGGGTCAGATGATGCCAGGAGTCTGCATCGGTCAAGGAGACTGAGCTGCGTTGAGCAGTCACCGGCGCAGAGCGTTTCCCCACCCGCTGCACGTTCCTGGGGTTTGACAGTGGCACTGGAGGAACAGCAATATAGTTCCAAGTCGGGTTGGTGTATGACTTGGAGGGGAACTTGCAAGCATTCTTCTAGATGGTAGAGGTCACAGGTTTGGAAGGTGCTGCCGAAGGGGCCTTGGAATGTTTTACCATGCTCATCGCACAAGAAAATGCAGCTTCTAGTTGTTCTTGGGGGTCTGGGAGGGGATGGAAGAGCAATCTTATTGAACAAGAATGGCTCTGATCAGGAGAATACATTCCCAAAATCTGGTTCTAAAACTTGTTGTACGGCAATAAATTCTTTAGCTGATTAACAGTAACCTTCAAAGCAATGCACCATGAAGCTAAGTTTCAAAACAAGATCCAACCAAACACAATATTACCCTGCTGGGCTAGACAGGCTGAAAGCCGCCAAGCAAGGTCACTTGGAACATCAGAGTACAGTGCAGAAGCTGAAGGATTTAAAGCTGGAGAGTTGCAACAACTTTCTCATAAATTGTACATTCAGTTAAGATGGAAGATCGTTCTGAATCTAGCATGCTGCCCAGGTAAAGTATCAAAATGTTAACCACTCATCCCCTTGGCTGCTAGTTACTTAGCCACAATTGGAAAAGGCATACAGGCATAGAAATTGTATTAGTTAGCTACATCTAGGACAGAGCTAAGTGTTTAGCCTTACCTTCCTTTACCAACATTTCCAGATATTCTTCATTGCAATTATCATCTACATCAATTTGATCTTGCTGGCATTCCATGATAACAAAATCCCTTATGTCACAAACCTTTTACAGACCATCGCTAGCTAACTTTGTCCCATGTGTCTCAATTTTTCACAGACCCATCAGTAATAGGCACTGTGCTGCTAAATATTGTAACACTAAAGGACAAGAAGCATCTTAAAATCATAACACGACTTGAAGCCATTTGAACTGTTGTGTATTTTACATATAACACAAGTGTATTTATAGTATGCTTCCAGATGCGGGGGGACAAGAAGCAGCACATAATCTAAGAGATTGAATTGGGAGTTAAAAATTGACTAACTGGTTACTGTTCAACTTTAAAACCTTAAAAATATATATCCCTCTGCATTGGATGTGAGCACAATTGCAGCAGTTGTTACAATTGTTAGACAGGAGATCCCATGTTGCTTTCTCTCTGCCCTATCCCCAACTACGAAAACTTTTTTTTAAAAAAAAGTGCCACACCTGAGAGGAAGATCAAAAATTAGTTACATGGTTCCGTTTAAAGAATTATTAACACAACAGATTAAATAATGTGCTTAACCACTGTTGAGAAATCTTAAAGTACAATTTTCAAGGACCAAGACAATTTTATTGTTATGGCAGCACAATGATAGGGCAGAGCTACAGATAGTATCCTGAATGTGCAACACCCAAATCGTCAAGCAGAATGTCCCCAGCCCAGTGAAGGCTGGTTCCAGAAGGTGCAGGGTGGGAGAGTCCCAGAAAATAACGTTGGGTCGGGATCCCAAAGTGATCTTGCCCGCTCTGATTTCCCTGGGGCAAGATGCAAATCCAGTGGGGAATCATTGTGGGTCTGACAGAAAAGCAATTGAGCTGGTTAAAAATGCAAATGAGCCTTCAAAAATCCCTTCTTTCTCACAGCTCAAGTTCCACACTGTCTGCACCTCGCTAGGGTTACTGAGGTGAGTGCATACCAAAAAGAGCTTCTTCAGTGAGACTGACCAGGTAGGAAAGCTTTGATCAGTTACACTGAACAGTTCCAGCCATGGCCATTGAGAGACTGCTTCTCTCAGAGTGCACTTGCACTGCTTGTCTGGTGATTGCCAATGTCTTCGAAGGGACTTCACTTGCCCTCAGCTGCACTTCCCTTGGTTCAGGCTTCACAATGGCATGGGAGCAGCTTATGCAGTTCCAGCTTTCACCCCTGCCAAAGGGTGAAGAGCAGAGACTATGCCACCATCAACAGCAGCAAGAACAGCACCAGCACGTTGCCTTCTCAGCCACATGCCCCTCTTGGGGGATGGACACCAACATCCAGCTGAGATCCTCAATACAGGTTCTAGGGGGCAGAGGATCAGCTCTCTAGACGTGCTAAACACCAAGACCTCCGAAGAGATCATGGCTGCCGATGTCAGTAGCAACGATCTTCTCGAACAAAACCTCCTTTCCCAGTGGAGCAGGTGGAAATGCATTGCCAGTGGCTGCCAAGGTGCCTGTCACTGGAGGATGACTTGAGGCATGTGCACGAGAGGGCAATAGGCTGAGGATGAGACAGAATGTTGATTGTTCAAATGGGAATGGGGTTACAAGGTGCCAGCAGAGAGAGGAAGGGGTGCCGCTGTAAGGTGTGTTGACCCACAGAGTGTTGTGGAGAATGCTGTGCCAGTCAGTGTAGGCTCAGCACCTGAAAGTGAGATGCCACTCACCTGTCATGCCCTCCGGAGGTCCTGGATCCCCTCGGTGCACAGCCTCCAAGTGGTAGTGACTAATTCCTGCTGTTGACTTCCTCAGCTTCCATCCTGTCCTGTTCCTCCCACCCTTTAGAGAGTTCACCTCACTGCAGCCCCTTAGGTCCCACAGGCAAGAGCAAGGCCCAGTGGTGGAGAGTGGCTAGCTGTCCCAGGTTTCCTCTCCATTCCTATGGTTGCTGCTGCCTCAAAAATCCAATTGCTAGTAAAGCCTTGTAACCTATGCAGTGGTCCCTTTAATGCTAAGTATTTCCTCTGACAGGAAATAGTTTGGTCAGGGCAAGAACAGCTGCCAGGCGTGCAAATCAGTGAATCAGGTTCACAACCAGGAAATGATCCGGCTATTCTGGCATGAAATGAGGTGAAAAGATTCCGCCCATCGCTTCCTCACCACCACCACCCCCCTCAACACCCACAAGGACAGACTGCCTGAAAGCAGATTGTTCTTTTGAGAATAATTCCCAGAGCGTGTTATGGAGAGCATGGGTGAGAAACACCAAAGGTAGGAACAATGTTTCATCACATAACGAAGAGGGGCGTCTGTGAGAAAGCTCTTCCATTCCAAAGTCTTGCACAGGACCACCGGGTATTCGACAGCTTTCATGAATTATCAATTACCCATGTAGTAGCACGAGCACATAAATATGGGAGATTGGATGAGTGAAAGCCAGTCAGTCACAATAAGGCTGCAGCCAGAGGTGGAAAAATCTCCAGAAATCTGCAAAAAGGGCTTGTTGCGCATTTACTTACCACTTGAGGTCACTAGACACAATGTGATTGCAGAATTCTGCTACCAGCAGCTAAATACTTTAAAAATTCAACCAGTCGTCGGTAAATATCAGTAGTTGAAGATGTTTTGCTCCAATGAGAACGCAGCTTGGTACAAAAAATGTCACCAGCATGGCAAAACAAAATTCTAGGTTAAAAGACTATGTAGCAAACAGAGGAGGCGACAAAAGAGAACGTGGTGGAGATGGAGACGGTGGCATAGGAGTAATATCACTGAACTAGTAATCCGGAGGCCCAGGCTAATGTTTTAGCGGACATGGGTTCAAATCCGACAGCAGCTGGTGGAATTTAAATTCAATTAATAAAATCTGGAATTCAAAAAGCTAATGTCAGTAACAATGACCAAGAGATTATCATCATTTGTTGTAAAAACCCAGCTGGTTCACGAATGTCCTTTAGGGAAGGAAATCTGCCATTGTTACCTGGTCTGGCCTACATGCAACTCCAAAGACATGGTTGACTCAAAATTCCCTCTGAAATGGCCTAGCAAGCCACTCAGTTCAAGGGAAATTGGGGATGGGCAACAAATGCTGACCTTGTCAGCGACACCCCACATCCCATGAAAGAATAAAGAAAAAAAATGGAAGCGAGGATCTTGAAAGTGGTGAGAAAGACTTTACCCAAATCTTCTGTCAAAGAATTTATGATTAAAAGTTCAGGCTTACCAGAAATATTGAAAATTCTAAGTGCATGCACAGACAAGTTATGTGCCAATAAATGGCATTTACCCCAAACACATTCCATGACCTTCACAACCCTGAAAACCTACCTTCTGACATTTTAATGCAATCACATTCATGCAGCCAGTCTAGAGGAACTAAGACCATCTTTTAATTTCATGCAACAGCCAAGTGCTCAATGAGCTGTTTAACATGTTAATGTATTTACATTTGAGTCACATGTCAATTCTGCACCAGCTCAGTTGTTTCTTGATGAAACAAATGATGTGGTAAAGTGTTGGGCCCAATGCATGAAGAGCAGGCCCAAGTTGGTCCAAAGAAAGTGTCAAGACACTTGAATTGGTTGCAAAGCAACTTCCCTTCAGCTACCAAGTGTCAATGCTTATCCTGAATACGTGCAAAAAATCTAAGCAAAAAAACTCCAAGAAGGTGCTGCACTGTCGAAAATGCTGTCTTTCAAATGAAACATTAAAATGAGGCACCCTCTGCCCTCTCAGGTGGGCATAAAGATCCATGGCACCACATTTATCCCTCAACATCACTGGAAGAGATTACCTGTTCCTTATCACACTGCTGTTTGCGAGAGCTTGTTGCTGTGCTGCTTACATTACAGTGATTACAACACTTACCTTTTATCGACATATTAGTCGACCTTTGAAGCTTCAAAAAATCCTTCCAAAAACTGGAGCTGACTTATACGCCGAGCATAAAAGTGAACCGCTGGCATGGGTGGTCGCCACCTTTGTAGTTCACTGGGCGTCTGCTTTGTGTGGGTGTCTTAAACATCTTTGCGACGCAACCCATATCGCCAGCTTGAACCCTTGCACCCACCAAGTCATAAGGTACCAACCATTTGTGGAGTGAAAAATTGAGGCTGACTACTAGTGTGAGTATAACATGCCATAGTTGAAAAGGTGCAGGGTGGGGGCAGGGAGGTCAGCTTATAAGCAAAAACATGATATTTGGGGTGGATAATTGGATCGTTTGCCTTTTGAACTGAGACAATAGACCAGATTTTTTAGGGGGTGGGAGAAAGGGGTCAACAATGAACAGTCAGCGGTTACCAACATTATCCTCCTGAAACTGGCACAACTTCAGGATGTTGGGCATGTTTAGATTAGTGTGGGAAGCCTGAAGTGCGGTTTTTCACAGGTTGTGCTGTGGACACACCCAGGGCCAGCAATCACCAAATTCAGAGATAAGCTCAGCTTTCATGTCCCACATCATCATTTAAAACCCCTTAAAAAGTTACATCTTGTTCAATTAGATGTAACTGGCTTTTAACTGAGATGTGATTAATAAAATTTGATGAACAATGGAACCGGCCCTGGAATGCTGTTAATTGATCAACTAGTGGATCTTTTTTAGCTAATTTTATTTTTTTTTAAAGTTTTCCAAATATGTTAGTTTCTACCTTCATCCTATGTGTATGTTCCAATTTTTAATGTGTTCGATGTACAAGTGATTTTATTTCATTGCTTTTTACTTATTGTTTCTGTCTGTTAAAATCCTCTAATGTGATCGGCTGCTTGGACAGCCTGAACATCACTGCTGCTCCACGCTGGGAATCCCCAGTAAAGAACGCTATAATCAGCTGCTGTATCTCTACATGCCGATAAAGGTGAAATTCTCAGCAGAGAGATCTCTCAACAAGCGTCCTTCAAGGTCAGCTGTGAGTGCCCTTGCTTCACGGCGAACCAAAAACTCCAGGACAATAAATTATTCAAATGAAAGGTTTCAATGACTGGATCACTTACTCATGTAGCGGAAGGTCTCCTCGGCCTGGGTGGGAGATAGCTCACTGGATGCATGGCCAGGGTACTCGGGCACCTGCTCCCAGTCCCTGTTCTGATATAAGTAAAGCGAGTCTGCCCGCAGGTGGTACTGGGTCAGCTGGTCTTCTATCAGGCTCACGAGTTCCACTTCAGGCAAATCCTCACTGCTGCACACATCTGGTAACAGGAACAGGGACGCCTTGTCACGTTTATCAGACCAGTTTCATAATTGTGCTGCACACGTTAAAGTACCCCCCCACCCACCCCCGATGTGGTCTCACTAAAGCTCTGAATAACTGCAGTCAGTCCTCCTTACTCTTGTAATCCAAACCCCTTATAATGGAGGCTAACATGCCATTTGCAGGTACAGCAAGCAGCTAAGGAGGGATATGGTATGAGAAATGTAATAGATTTGCCAACACAATTTCCTTTTCATAAAACCGTGCTGACTCTGCCTAATCATATGATTTTCTAAGCAGCCTGTTACCATTTCCTTAGGAATGAATTCCAGTATTTTCCCAATAAATGATGTTTCTGTTTTCTCTCATCCTCTTTTCCTGAATAGCAGTATTGCATTTGCTACTTTCCAATCTACTGGGACTGTTCCAGAATCTAAGAATCTAATTCTGGAAGATCACTATTAATGTATACGTCAACTCTTTAGCTATTCATTTAGAACCCTAGGTGCAGGCCATCAAATTCAGGGGATTTGTCAGCTTTTAGTCCCATCAATTTCTCCAGCACTTCTTCCTTTACTGATATTAATGTTAAGTTCCTCACTCTCATCAAAACCTTGGTTCCCTATTACTTCTGGTCTGTCTTTCTGCTTTCTACTGTGAAGATAGAAAATATCTGCCATTTCCTTATTTGCCATATAATTTATTTTATCTCCACCTCTAAGGGACCCACATTTACTTTTGCTACTCTTCCTTTTTACATACTTACAGAAGCTTTTACTTTTTTTATATTTCTGACTAGATTATTCTCATTCAATTTTCTCCCACTTTATCAATGTACATGGCAAGCAGTACTGACAGCATGTGTGAACATTTGAAGAAAACTATCCAAGGGAAACACTGATAAAATGAATTTACACATTATGTTAAGTAACAGAGAACATTTAAAATAAAACAAGTTTTAAGGGATCTTATACCTCTTAACAACCGGACTTTCTACATTTCAGGTTTTTCTCCTAACACTCCCTAGTGTGAAAGGTGAGCACCAGCAGAGGCCAGTTGGGCCAAATGGCCTACATCTGTGATGTAAACTCTAGCTTAAAAAAAGTGTTTCACAGGCCTTCTCAATCTGATCTTAGACACGAGCAAGTCCATTCCCAGTCAACCCATGGAGTTAGATATCTGGCCGGCACCCATAAGCAAATGGCAGCATTTCGCATTATGGGAACTTATTATGGTTAACAACATATCTTTGAAGTTAGCTTTCTTGAAATCTCATCTGAATAGACAATCAGAAAGATTGCTTTTATCTGTGTGTCAGCTTACAAGAAAGACTGAACAGATAGGGGCTCTTTTCTCTTAAAAAGGCAAGCGATAATCTCAGAGATCTTTAAAAATACAAAGATATTTGATTGAGATGTTTCCATTTTGGGGAGATCAAAACAAGGGGTTGTAAGTAATATATAGTCACTAATAAATCCAAAAGCAAATTCAGGACACCATTCTTTACTCAGTTATGAGAACATGGAACTCACTACCACTTATAGAGTAGTTGAGGAACATAGCATAGATGCATTTAATGGAAAGCTAGGTAAGTACATGAGGAAGAAAGGCGGATATGATGAGATGAAGCAAATAGAGTGGGAAGAGGCTTTTGTGTAGCATAAACACAGCTGTAGGATTGATGGGATGTACAGCATAGAAACGAGCCAAACCTCCTTCAATATTTCACTAAACTTGCTCCAACCACGAAAAACAAGTTTTTGACTTGATTTCTAGACAAAAGAGAGAAAATTTTCCTTCATCAATCATACTAATGATAGAGCCTCAATGCAGCTGCTGATCAGCACTGAGATAGGAACTTCTCTTGATAACACAATTATTCTAACCATTTAAAATTAGATGCCATGATATATAGAAATTTCCCCATTTTGCCACCATGGATTAAAATAGGGCAATATTTGAAGTCATGTTCAATTGAACTTGTCTAAAGAGCAGTAAGGATGTGCTCCTATAACATGGAGTAGATGGAAATTTGAGATTGAAAAATCACAAATTCAGAGACAATGACTGGATGTTAAATTCTGATAATTCCCACAATATTCCATATGTAGGATATATCTGACTAAGTTTTCCTCTTCCCCAAACACAAATTGTCACCACAAATAATTAGCTTTAAAGAGTTAAAGCTTCAAAGCAGTGGATTTCAGTGATTCAAAGTGATTCCTTTCAAATCAGTTAGATGAATCGGTCCTTCAATAACCAGAGACTAAAGGATGACTATCATTTAAGTGCATTGATCAGAACCTATGCACTTACCTAATTACTGAAGACTCTCTATATCCACCACTTCCTTCACACAGAGAATCACTTCTGTGTAAAGTTCAAGGCATCAATGAAGAGTGTGTATCACTTAATGATGTGGATGCAATGGCCACATCTACTCAACACACTAGGATGTAGCTACCAAGAATACCTATTTTTGGCAGGTAGCTAAAGAGAGGTTTATTGAATGATGCAAAGCAACTCCAGGGTATTGACCAGAAGGAAATAAATATGACAGTCGTGTTCAGCAAATGTATTCTGACCTATGTTGATGTTTAGCCAAGCCCGCCTTCTCCTACTCTACTTCATCGCACCCCATCATCATAGTCATTGAACCTTACAGCACAGACGGAGGCCATTTGGCCAGTCATGCCTGTACCAGCTCCTTGAAAGAGCTGTTGAATTTAGTCCCACACAGGTTTCTTTCCCACAACCCTACAAATTGGTCCCCTTCAACTCCGATTGCCTTTTAAATGTTCCTATAGGATTTGACTGCACATTTTCAGGTAGTGCATTCCAGATATTAACACCCAGTGTGAATAAATTTCTGCTCTTTTCGCCTTTAGTTCTTTTGCCAATTATTTTAAATCTGTCCCCTCCAGTCACTGACCCACTTGCTAGGGGAAGTAAGAGGAGATCTTGGATCACATAACTGTTATGGCAAACTTGCCATCTGGTCCACTTCAGAGTACGGCCTTTAAGAAGCAATTGCCTGGACACAAAAGGCATATCCTGCAATATTACATTTACGCTGAATGCATGCAGTATCTATTCTGGAGTAATCTCTTTACATTCACTATTGATCACGTCAAACACCCCCGCAAGATTGTGATCTGGCTTCCCGAGTTATGACTGACTTGAAATCAAGTTGGATCCACTACAGGAGTAATATTAAAAGCTCGGCCTGCTCCCGTTAAGTGACTTTCTTATGTACCACAGGTGTTCCAGCATTCTGGCCTCGTTGGCTACATCGATTTTCACCGTTAAACCTCAAGAGCCACATACAAGGCTGAATTCCACCTTAATTTGTGTCTACTGATTGAAGATTATCCACTATTGGGTCAACAGCACATCGAACAGCCCTTTCCAAATCCATAAAAATTAAAACAGGACATGCCAGAGAAAAATTAAACAAATTTAACTCATCTGTCTGGGTTTTAAGACCTAAATTGCAAAGACTCGGGGGCTACATATAACCACCGTTTGGAGATTCCCAATGTACCTTACATTGCCTCTTTTTCAAATATGTTAAATACTGGAGGCCTTAAGAGTAATTACAAGGCAGTAACCAAATGGTGGGGTGAAAAAGGTTTCAAGCTCTAAAAGTGAGATTGCAGCAATCCAGAAAATTATTTAATTTGTAACCTAAGGTTTCAGCAGTACAAGCTTCTTTTGTTAAAAAAATTCTTCTTTCTGTTCTGGGGAAACATGCTATAATGCGGCATCAATTTCTCTGGCACTCCACTGGTTATATCTCTTCAATGTGAAATCACTTCCCTAACTAGTACTTGCTGCTTCCTCATTTCATCAATTCTTTATCTATCATATTGCACAGGATACTCACTCTAGTCTCCTGTACTGTCTCTCCTCTGTCCATTACACTGGCTCTATTATTAACTATCCCAACAAGCTCAGCACATCTCCTTCAATAGTTTCTTCCATTGTTACCATTGGGGTCAAGCACTCCAAGAATTGGGGAAGAGATGTCAAGTTCAGGAATATATGGAGTGGAGTGCCTCAGAGATCAGAAATTGGGAATGGACTGAGCGCTACACTGGAATAATCAAATCTGGAGGTGACGAACGCAGGTATAGAGCTTTCAGCGTCAGTTACCCCGATCAGTTTCTACTTAAATAATCTGAATTCAGAAATGGAAAACATGTTGGTGTTAGGGGGAAGAAAGTAAGAAAGAATTTATGGTAAGGGAGAATTTATTGAAAGGGAATGAATTACTTAAGATCTCTAGGCAGCCAGTGCTACCAAGCACATTAATAGCTAAAGGTTACCAGATGAAGGTTCATCTGAACCTTGCCCAGCCTTAGGGCCTGCAAGCAACAGGACTTTGGGAACCGGACTGGAGTCAGAGGATGGCAATAACATAGAATAAGTGTGCACTTCAACAGATAGGGGAAGGACAGATGCTCCCAGCTTAGATAGCAGGGAAGGTTTCCGCCTGGGTGAAAACAGGGACATACGATGCATGTACCAGAGATGTCTGTTTAATGTAAACCTATGTGTTGACGAGATCGGAATCTGGAAACTGTTCTTGTACGTGACCAACAATGTATAAATATGCTGAACACTTGTAATTTAGCAGAGTGCTATCTCAAGCTGTGTTGAGATGGTTCTCTCCCTGCAATTGCTTGAATAAACAAATCGTGATCTGTACCTGAGACTCCTGTGGTCCCTTTGTCAAAGTTACCACAACATTGGCTCAGTTCTTTTCTTTGTGTATACCTTCCATTTCTCAACTATCTCGGTGTTCTGTGATCTCTTACCCTGCATCAAGTTCTGGATGAGCAAGAATGTCTTTCAATTCCACAATGGAAAGACCAAAGTCATCCAACCCTGCTTGGTTCTCAATAATATCCTTTTCCATTGCTATCAAGACTTCTTAAATCCATTTTGGCAATGCTGCCCATCTAACCACCCCCTAATGACCTACTGACAAAGCTCTATCCCTGTGTTCGTCACCTCCAGATTTGATTATTCCAGTGTAGTGCTTAGTTCGTTCCCGATTTCTGTTCTTCACAAACTGCAACTTAAAACAATTCCACCATACACACCCATATCCAGCATCAACTCCTACCCCTGCTCCAATCAGACCTACCCTCGTTCCCCGCTAACCCTCCCACCCCCGGATCTCTGCAAATAATCCCCATAATCCAGCACCCATTCCTCACTAAACCCTCTTTCACATCCCTTTTCCACTGCTTAATTTTCCTTTGTCTCAGTCCCAGATTCTGGAATGCTCTCCTTAAGCCCTTCTGCCTTCCTGCCTCTCTACTGTCTTTCAAAAACCTCCATCCTTCCCTCACCAATCCTCCGTGACTAAGTTCTTGGGAACGTTTTATTCAAGGCATTTTAAGGCAATCGAAGCTTACACTTCTAAAAAAAAATACATGGTGCCTAAATTTCATGTGAAGCAGGAAGGCAAGATAAAGCACTGCATCAATGCAATTTTTACCATCCACAACAATGAAGTGTCTATACGTGGAATCAAACTGACTTGAGCAAAATTTTGTACATCCAAAGTGAGAGAAATTATTTATTTGTTTTAAAAAACTTATTGGCCTGTGCTGGATTTAAACTGAACACCTAGAAGTAAGCGCAATTTTCTAACCAATGTATATTTTAATTAAAACAAAGTCACCTCAAAACTTGTGTTACTCTTTAGTGCTACACCTGCAAACCATTAGCATGACATTAAGAACATCCCCTGACATGAAAGTTCATGTCTCATGGATGCCCTGATTTATTCGAAGTCAGGGTCAAGCCAGTTATTAACAGGCCGCCGAGTTTAGCAACATGCAATTATATTCAAGTCCTATATTATAATCTAAAGAAAAATTCAAGCTTAAGTTTTGTCTCTTCAAATGCAGAGTTTTGTTTCTGTTCTTACCAGTGATGCTTCCTGTCTCTTTTTGATTCACATTCATGGGTTTATTTTCTGGCATTACTTGTCCAAAGGCATCCTGAAAAATTCCCTCTTGTAAGGTACTTCCCCTGTCTCAAGCACTTAGCACCAAGGCAGCAGAAGCTTTATCACCTTGGTGAAACATGCATACTGTCAGGTAGAATCTCTGATATTGCTGCGTAGATTCAAGTTGAAGTCTTTGTTGCTGATCTCATCTTATTCAGCTAAGACGGAACCAAGGAAGCTATTGAAAGCTGAGATCAAGATTCGCAAGAAGATCAAGTGGAGGGAGAATGAGCATGATGCCTCTGGTATTCAGATACAACCTGCAGCCAAAACAAAAAGTATTGCACTTAGTATGAATTCCTGGATCTTCCCAGGCAACTTGACATCTCTGGCAGTGAAGTTAATGCAGTTAAACTAATGCCACAATTACAAGTGGGTAATGATAGCTTCTTACATTATACCCTCAATTCGCTGAGTGGTATCAGACTTACATTTTATAAAAGGAGCAAGGTGAGCTTTTAGTAATGGTGTAACTATAATCCTACCACACAATTACATATTGGAGTCTATAAAGGGTGCAATATAACTGAGAATGATGTCATAAACCAGGAATGCAGATTCAAAGAAAAGTTTGGGAATTTAATTTTAGTCGCTATTATACCACAGATCCACAAGTTTCCGCTCCTGCTTTCATCCTGCAGTTTAGAGCATCCATCTTCCGGAAACATGAAGGAGAAACCCTCTGGTGAGTCTAGAGTGCCCAAGAGGTATAATGGAGTGCCTGAGCATATTTAAACTGAACATGAATTCTAACTCCAATTGGGTCTCATGTTGTATCAACACCAAGCATTGTGCAACACTTTGACATCCATGAACACGCACCCTTATAGTTTCAAACAAAACAATAATTTTTTTTTAAAATGTACATTTTTGTACCACAATCAGAAATTTAAGAGTGTCTCTGTAATGATATCTATCGGCACATTCGCCGCAAATTTCCCCATAAAACATATCATCTTTTGGCCAGCATTTTGTTCTGTGTGCTAAGCATTTAGAGTATATTCGATGCATGTTCACTAGTAGTTATTCAAATATTTCACAGACCTTCAGTTCAAGGAATTCATTCCACAGTGGTATTTGAAATATTGATTTCATCCCACACACCCCCGTTTATCCACCTTCCCACTCCCCCTTCTCTTGGCCTGCTTCAACTAACTTCCCCTTGCACCAGGTCTTCAGGCCAGTATAGAGCTGTACTATTACAAGTGACACAAAGCAATCTACTACTGACTTGAGAAGATACACTAACCTAAACTTTAGGTGTCAGCCCTGCTCGGTGGCAGCACTCACGCACTGGAGTCAGAAAGTAACAGGTTCAAGTCACTCTCCAGGGGCTTCAGCACATTATCCAGGCTGACTCTTCTATGCAGTACTGAGAGCGTGCTGCACTGCTGGAGGTGCTGCCATAAGACCATAAGACATAGGAGCAGAAATTAGGCTATTCGGCCCATCGAGTCTGCTCCGCCATTCAATCATGACTGATAAGATTCTCAACCCCATTCTCCCGCGTTCTCCCCATAACCTTTGATCCCCTTACCAATCAAGAACCTATTGTGTACCGCCTCCAAAATGCACTGTGTCTTAAATACACCTGGCCTCTACAGCCTTCTGTGGCAATGAATTCCATGGAGTCATCACTCTCTGGCTAAAGAAGTTTCTCCTCATCTCTGTTCTAGGTCTTCCCTTTACTCTGAGGCTGTGTCCCCAGGTCCTAGTCTCTCCTACTAATGGAAACATCTTCCCCACGTCCACTCTATCCAGGCCTTTCAGTATTCTGTAAATTTCAATCAGATCCCCCCTAGTCCTTCTAAACTCCACTGAGTATAGACCCAGAGTCCTCAAACATTCCTCATATGTTAAGCCTTTCATTCCTGGGATCGTTCTCGTGAACCTCCTCTGGACCCTCTCCTTTCAGATGAGGTGCTCCTCTCAGGTGGAAAGTGCCAGGCAATGGCCATCTCTAGCAAGAGAGAATCTAACCATTGTCCCTTGACATTCAACGGCATTACCACGCTGAATACCCCATTATCAGGGGTTACCATTTACCAGAAACTGAACTGGACTAACCATATAAATACTGTAACTACAAGTGCAGGTCAGAAGCTGGAGATTCTGCAGCGAGTAACTCACCACCTGCCTCCTCAAAGCCTGTGCCATCTTCAAGGCACAAGTCAGAAGCGTGATGGAATACTCTCCACTTGCCTGGATGATTGCAACTCTAACAATACTCAAGAAGCTTGACATCATCCAGGACAAAGCAGCCGACTTGATTGGTACCCCATCCACCACCTTAAATAATTTTCACTCCCTCCATTACCGATGCACAGTGGCAGCACTGTGTACTGCCTCCAAAATGCACTGGAGCAACTCACCAAGGGTCCTTTGACAGTAACTTCCAAACCCACAACCTCTACCATCTAGAAGGACAAAAGCAGCAGATGTATGGGAACATCACTACCTGTAATTTCACCTCCAAGCCACACAGTATTCTGACTTGGAACTATATCACCGTTCCTTCACTGTCACTGGGTCAAAACCCTGGAATTCCTTTCCCAACAGCAATGTGGGTGCACCTATAGCACATGGACTGCAGCGGTTCAAGGCAGCAGCTCACTACCACCTTCTCAAGGGCAACTGGGGATGGGCAATAAATGCTGGCCTTGCCACCGATTCCCACATCCTGTGAAAGAATTTATAAAAAATGCCATAGCACCCTTCTGAAGTCTCCCTGATGACCTGGCCAATATTTGTCCATCAAACAACATCACTAAAAAAATGCTGAATGGACAGTCAAAAAAACAGAAGTACTAAGAGGAATAGGCTAATAGGCTATCCATACCTTGAGCCTATTCACAGCTACCCCACTTTCCTGCCCCATCCACATATTTCTCGATTCCCTGAGTGCCCCAAAAATCTATCGATCTCAGCTTTGAATCTGCTCAGCAGCTGAGCAGCCACAGCTCTCTGAACGTAGAGAATTCCAAAGGTTTACAACCATCTGAGCGAAGAAATTTGGCCTGCTCCTCAGTCCTAAATGGCTGATCCCTTATCCTGAGACTCATGGCCTCTGGTTCTGTACTCTCTAGGCAAGGGAAACATTGTCTCAGCATTAACTCTGTCAATCCCCTTATGAATTTTATACATTTCACCCCTCATTTTTTAAACTCCAGAGAGTATAAACCCACTCTCCTCAGGTAGAAGACAGAACATGGGAACATAATCAAGTAAGCACAAAAATTACACCAGCCAGTGGAACTTACACAATCAAAACACACAAGATAGAGCAGGAAGAATGAAAGGTAGAATTAGAGATAAGGGAAGCCATATCTTACAATTACTTTTACAAAGAATCAAAGGGAAGGGAAAATTTAAGGAAAGAATGAAAATAAAAGTGGCCAAAAATCCAAAGAAAAAAAAAATCAGGGAAGCAGAATAATAAACAGCTTTTAACCAATTTATGCACCATTTTTATAGGGGAAATAGTTACTCTGTCAGTGGATTCACCAGGGCATTTTGCTGGAATTACATGAAATTCCGATAGTTCGCTCAGTACGGACAGCAATTTGGATTTTAGAAAACAAAGGAGACAAGTGGGAATGAGAAAAAACAAAATCAGCAAAACAGGCTCAGACAATGACAGATACATCTCTACAATGGGAGAGAGAGAGGGTGAAGGAAAGGGTTTTAAATCTATAGGGGTAGATAAAAAATAAAGTGAGTCTCTATCTGTCTAACACTTACCCTTCTCCTTCTTCAGTTATTAGTTTCTGCTACAAAGTACACCCTGTGATCTTGAAAATCCCCACTGACCCAATAATTTGTAATAGAACAGAGGCTATGAGCACTGTGACATTCATCAGTGTAATACTTGCTGGGCAGTTGCTTAGCAAGATGTTGACCTGAATAATTCAGCAACATTTTCATTATGAGCGAGTAAAGAGGATGACTGAGATTAACCAGCGCAACGCACAATCTGCCAGCATGTATCAGACAAGGATCCAAGCTCCAAGCAAACAAGTTTCCCCAATTGTAAATTCAATTTAGAAAATAGTTCCAAGTGATTGTCACAGCATTACTCAAGGTTACATCTTGCCAAAATCCAGGAGTAGATTTTTTTTTTTGCCCAGAATGATTAAAACCTTGAAAGATAATGAGTACAGTTTTAGGTACTTCAGCCTGTTCATCTTGAACTAAGACAAGCCCAACTCAACTAAATTAAATGAGTGTCAACCTTTATTCAAAGAGCAGTGATGGGTTTGCCAGGGGTTAAGATGAACTAAGTCAGCAACCCAAAACTGGATGCGCTTCCACTGAAGCTCAACACAAGCTTGCAATCCTCTGGGAACTGAACAGGCCCAGCAACAGTGAAGAAATGACAATGTAGTTCCAAGTCAGGATGGTGAGAGAATTGGAGGGAAACTTGCAACTGCTGCTGTTTCCTCGCACTTGCCCTACTAGGTGGTAGAGGTTATGAGTTGAGAAAATGCTATTGAAGCAGCCTTGGTGAGCTCCTGCAGTGCATCTTGTAGATGGCACACACTACAGCTATGCTGGAGACAAGAAACAGATGAACTTTATTACAGAGTGCTTTTCAGATGCTACATGCTTGAACAGGATCCTCCACAGGTAACCCCACAGCCCCCGGATTACCCATGCATAGGGCTCATTGGTAGGAGCCTCCAAGAACATCACATGATGCCTGATAAACAGTAGGAGAGGCTGTATCTTCAGTTACAACATTTCCTCCCCTTTTAGTTTTTTTTTAGTTTCTATTTACAGAAAATATTTGAATATCCAACAGCATATACATACGTACAACTCAGGTGATTAAAGATCAAGTATCTGAGGTGCTTTCCTTATTCTGTTAGAGTGGCGCAGCTCTACCAATTGAGGTTCTCCCACAGGTTCGGCATGATCATGAACTGCAATACCAGATGCATCATTAAAAAGTGGCAGTTCTGGGCTTGGCAACTTTGCAGAGACATTTGGCATGTCTATTCCAGGTCGGTCTGTCACCTCAGGGATTGGTGCTTGGATGTTAATCAAAGGTGGAGTAGTAGGTTGTTGGAATGACTCTCTATCCCGAAGAATGTCCATGCGTTTTCAAACAACTCTGTGTTCCACTTCTACCTGGAAGGATAAGGGACCAATTACTGAGACAATGGTTCCAGGAACCCAGCAAGGTCCACTTCTAAAATTGCACACAAATACTCTGTCTCCTACAGTGAATCTGTGAGCTTTGCTATGGGTATTATGATTCAATTTTTGAAAATGCTGAATCCTCTCTACCTATCTCTCTAAGTTTGGAAACAGCAGGCTTAACTGTGTACGAAGGTGGCGTTTCATCGATAATTCAGAAGGTGTTGAACCCATGGTCGAATGAAGCATTGTGCGATAACTCAGAAGAAAATGGGGAAGTCGAAGTTCTAGAGTATCTTCGGATCTCTTCATTCCAGATTTGAAAGTTTGCACAGCTCCCTCAGCTAAACCATTTGATGAGGGATGGTAAGGGGGTTTTAATATGTTTGATTCCATTTAAATTCATGAATCTCAAAACTGTACTGGTAAAGACTGTACCGTTATCAGAAATTATGATTTCCAGTAGGCCATATGTAGTAAAACTAGGATGTTGCTTTTCGATAGTTGTGCTCGATGTTGATGATCTGGTGTCGTAGACATCCATCCATTGAGAATGTGTATCTACGATCAATAAAAATATGGTACCTAAGAATGGTCCTACATCTCTAACCCAGGGTCGACTAGGCCACTCCCACGGATGCAGTGAAACTGAAACAGGCAACTTCTGTTGTTGCTGGCACTGGAGACAGTGCTTGACTATGCTTTCAATGTCACTGTCTATGTCTGGCCACCAGACATTGTTCACGCAAGCAATTTCATCCTCGATATGCCTGGATGCACACTGTGAAGCTCTGTCAAGAGTGGTTCTCTTCCTTGAGAAGGGGCGGCAACTCTTGACCCCTACAACAAAATTCCATCTTGACAGTTTAACTTTTTTGGGATGGAGTGGTCTCACCTCTTCAGATACAGGTGAATTGGACCATCCCTGCAATACAAGGTCATGACTTTCGACAAAATTGGATCTCTGTTTATCCAATTTCTAATTTGCTTCGCGCACACAGGTGAAGAATCCCAGAAATTCAGTATAAGCACAACTTCTTGTGGCACCGGAGCATGTGCAATGCTACCTGGTAATGGGAGACGATTGAGTGCGTCTGCATTTGCAATATGTAAGCCAGGATGGTGCATAAAGATGTACTCATATGCAGTTAATATCAAAGCCCAACGTTGTATTCTTGCTGATGCTATTGGCAGAATGGTCTTATCCTCACTGGATAAACCCATTAATGGTTTATGATCCGACACAATGGTGAAATATCGTCCATGCAAATACTGGTGGAATTTCTTCACTCCGAGTACCACTGATGAACCTTCCTTTTCTAGCTGGGAATAATCCTTCTCGGCTGTGGAGAGGGTTCTCGAGACATAGCCAATTGGTTTTTCTCATCTGATTTCTGTCTGCTGCAAAGTTTTGCCTTGTCCTTCATTTCAATTTCACATTCGGCCAAGTTTCTCTCTGGTGAAGTCTTAACTTGGTTCAGTTCAGTAGTTGAGCTATCCATGGCTTCATTATCCACTTGCACCTTGGAAAGTTCTACAACTTTTCCTCCTAATGCCTCTTCTGTTTCATTCAGCTGATTCTTCAGCTCTTCAGTCTTTCTTTTATCTCTTGACTTTTTCCCGGAATATTGAACATTGTTGCGTCTTCTCTGCCAACTGTTTCTTCGGTTTGTTCAAAGTTGCACTAAATTCAATTTTTTTCTCTTCATGATTTTCCAGAGGAACTAACTCTGACCTGAGGGATCCTTGCAGCACGTGAAGGTCCTTCAATTCTCCTAACTCATCCCGAAATACACTGTGGTATTTCCTTAGCAGTTCAGGAACTCCTCCTGTTCTCAGGTGGAATATCTCAGACCTGTCAATCTTGATTTTCTGTAACTAGTCAGAAGACTAGATCCTTCTCCTGTCACTGTTATCACTGGAAGTTGAGCTGTCCATTGCCTATAAAGTACTGATAGTGCTCTTAACCCGTATAGATTCTCCAGTGTATGTCTTCAATTTAGCAGTTGTCTGCTTCAGATTCAGTGGCTGGGTAACCTTCATTTAGGTATTTAAATGGATACGGGGCTCCTGTATCGACCTCCATTATTAGTGGCTTTCCATTAACTTGGATTGTGACAGTGATAGGTTCAGGGAGGTGCTTAAGTCTCTTGCTGGAGGTGGTCACTGCCTGGCACTTGTGGCACAGGTATTATTTATTAGCACAAGCCTGAATGTTGCCCAGGTCTTGTAGCTGGTAGGGACACTATATGAGGAGTTACAAATGGAAGTGAATATTGTGCAATCTGCAAACATCCATCGTTGATGCAGGGAAGGTCATTGATGAGGCAGTTAAAGATGGTTGGGCCTAGGACGCTATCCTGAGGAACTTCTGCATTGGTGTCAATTACAACACCTGGCCTAGCATCATTAATGTAAATAATAGAGAAAATCTACTTGAAGAAATCTGAAACACACTGTGGAATTATGCCCACCACAAATTAGGAATTGTTAACAGTTGCACCATACAGCAACTATCAGCAAATCTGGCATCACTGTCAAATTCAAATGTGTAATTTACTTTGGGCACTGTTATGATAGAATTAGTAACATTTATTGCTAATATATCAGATACAACACAAGAGGAACTTCTTAGGCCAGAGCAAGTGCTGACAGCAGTGTGTCAGCCATCATGTTGAAGGGGGCACAGGACTTACCAACAGCAAATAGCATTTATTCAGTAAACAGAGTTTGGCTTAAAGAGTTTCTGAACTGCAGCAAACTGAGTGCATGACCAAAACCGCCACAGTCTTCTGATAAAAACAGGATTATCTCTCCAGCAAAATGCAGATGTAGAGGATACTTTCATACTATAAAGTGAGTATGCATTAATCAGTCATAAACCAGTCACTTACAGCAGTGATTGACAACCTATCATCTCCAGTCTGGCCAGGATATGTGGCGTCTTTTTTTTTAAAAAATATATATATTTGCCTGCACTGTGGTTAGGCAGATGGACTGCAGCAGAAGCTGCAAATTCCTGTTTGGCAACAACGAGAGCTCATTTCCTGATTTGCCTACACTACAGCAATATAACAGTACAGCAGTATGGCTGTGAGATAATCATTTCAGCTCATCAATTTGAATTAGAAAAGTGGATTGGACTGACAAACTACAGCCCGCCTTCCCCCAAGAAAATTACAATTAATTTTAATAATGGTCTTTGAAAAACTAAGAAGCAATTAAAAAGTGTTTAAGATTTATTCAATTAGACTTTTAGAATTTCTACACATCAAGTCATTTAACTTTTCAGTCCACATGATGTTAGACACTAAAATAGGATTCCTCCCCAGCACCTGGAGAAGAAAGTTTCTAAATTCTAGGTCCTGTCAATTAGCTAAGTGTTACCCACACTATATTATAATTCTATCATTACTGCTTGAGACAGATCCACACCTTTCAATTAAACTACAAAGAGAAATTCACTGACAAGATAGCAATTTACAATTCAAGCAACAATCCGTTTCTAGAATAGAAGACGACCATGAAGTGAAGACTTCTCCCAAGTGTCAGCCTTCATAGAGTGGTAGCATTCTCACCTCTAAGTTAGACAGTCGTATGCTCAAACTTCACTTTGTACTGAACACAGTCTAGGCTGGCACTTCACTGCACATGTACTAACCCACTCAGGTAGATCCAAAAAACAACCCCTCGGTACCATTTGAAGAGAAGTAGCGACACTTTGCTGGTGCCTGATAAACATTTATTCATCTCCTGGTCAACACCACCAACATGTTATTGCATTTCTGTTTATGGGGCCTTGCTGCTCGCTAAATGGTTGTCATGTTTAGCTGCAATTCAGGAGCTACTTGCTCAGAACATTCTGAAGACAAAAAAGGCTATAAAATGCGAGATTTTTTTTGTTCCTTATTCAGGACTTTCTATACTACATATCAACTACCAGTAGGCATCTGCCCAACTAGTCTGCCTGCTGTCGAAACCAAAGACATTCTTCATCCCCCACGTGTTAGACAGCTTGGAAAAGAGACAAGGCACCTACTAAAGTGAATGACAGCCTCTAACCCAGCTAGTCTGACCTCATCTCGTGCAAAAACGTAATTACAATAAAACTAGTTAGATATTTGCATGTTGAAAAACAGCCATGTTAACATTAGATGTTGCTGCAAGAGACCTTCACAAACCATGTAAAAGTGAAGTAAATGTGTTGTGTGTCCCGATGCATTGAAGGGTCATTAGATCCATTGTCCTCAAACACTCAATGACACTGGTCCAGTAGTAAACTCTGCTCCTGATGTTGTGCACTGTTTCTGGGTGTAACAATGTCAGCTGAATCCATAAGAACTTGATTTTTCCCCCAAGTGTTTTTCCCTAGGTCTTCCAGGGGTACCAGCCTTAGTGAACTTGGCAGGTTACTTTGGTGTTGTCATCTTCAGCACAAGCTCCAAATGTCAGGGCCTGGTGGCACAGGGCCACATGAGCACTTTCTAATAAAGGAGAAAGGGCTCAAGCTGTCCCACATGCCATACATCAGTCCTGAGGATGGGTTCAGGCCTCTGCAAATGCTGCACTAGATGGTACAAGTGAAGGCAACCCTCCCCACTCACCCTTGGGTTTGCTTCTACAAGGTAATCTTATCCTGCGACCCAAGGCACAAATTTGCATACAACCCCCAACTAGTCGCCCGTTGTCAAGCTCTGACAGACAGGGCTTTAAAATGTGTGTTTTTGAGCCATTGTAACATTGAAAACCCGCAGCAACACTCTCCATTATTCTATTTGGATAAACACACATTGCTTTTACAATCTAGAGAGATCTCAACAAAATTCTCGCCACAATTAAGAAAGAAAAATACTTGGTCACAATCAGTTTGTGCATCTATCCCAAATGAGGCAATCGCACCAGTTCACTTTCTCATCTAAACAATTAGGAATTTCAAAATAGAAGGATTCCGTTAGCTCCACTGGAAGAGGCAAAAAAAAAAAATCCAACCAGGTTTGTTGGCACACATGGTGGGCACCCTCCATCAGAATACCTTGCTCTCGGGATGGGTTGCACTGGTGCTAACAGCTTCTCAGGCTGTTCAATTCTGTGCCACTTTGTCATCCTCTCCTGTTTCCTCATCAGATCTCCCCTTCACCACCACCTCATCTACTCTCACATCCTGTGTCTTTCAAAGGGTCTTCAATTACTTTTAGCATGCTTCTTTATATCTTCTTGTTAATATCACTTCAGCCACTTACCATTGCCTGCTTTCCTTTTCAGCACTTTATAAATCACTCTCCCTGTTGTGTATGTGTGCATTCCCTCCACCTTCACTCCTGTTCATTTTTAAATGCAGTTTTTTTTTGCAGTTCTGAGAAGTCTTGTACTTAAAATGCCAACTTGTTCCCTCCACAGGTGGTGACTGAATTGCTGGAATTTTTTCAGCATTTTCTGCTTCTAAAGTTTCATTACCCTTTGCTTCAATTGCACTCGTAAGTAACAAATGGCAGAACTTCTGAGGCAGTTTGTGGGGGTGAAAATGGGCGCAAGAATACTTAATTTTTAATGAAGAGGAGGAAATTGTGATATTCCTAGAGTTATACAAAGAGTGCTGGCAGTTGCAGGCTGGAGTGAATTAGTTGGGGGAGGAGGTAGGCATACTTGGGAGCAGTGGGTTTTGTTTTGTAGCTTGAAGCTCACTTATGACAAACCCATTTACATCAGCTTAGAATGATCAGCGCCCTTCTGCGCTCTTTCAGCTCGAGTCTGTGCTGGCTTTTTGAAAGGGTTATCGAATTAATCCCAACCCCCACTTTTTCCCAATGCCCTGAAAATTACCGTTTTATGTATATATTCAATTGAAAGTAATGCACTGGGATCTTTTTTGTCCACCTGAAAAGGCAGATGGGACTTGATTTTTTTTTTATTCATTCACAAGTCTGTGGGCATCGCTGGCTAGGCCAGCATTTATTGCCCGTGAGAAGGGGGTGGTGAACCATCTTCTTGAACTGCTGCAGTCCATGTTGTATGTAAACCCACAGTGCTGTTAGAGAAGGAATTCCAGGAGACATCCTGGATGAGATATTGAGAATATCTCAACTGAACAAATCTACTGCTGGGATGAAGGGGGACAGATGTAGAGTTACAAACACTAAAATCTGGGCACAAGTCTTGCAGTATCTAAATTAGAACATTGCCACTATTAAAGTGATTTACAGAATCACAGAATTTGTTATAAAACATTCATTCAGTTCACAAGAATGACCCCCGAGCTTCTGCTGGCCTGACGTTTTATTTCTTCACCTTGGTCTCACACTGACATCTCTGTCTTTGGCCTGCTGCTGTTCTAGTGAAGTACAATGCAAGCTAGAGGAATAGCACCTCATTTTTAGATTAGGCATTTTCAGCCTTCTGGACTCAGCATTGAGTTAGATAATTTCAGACCGTAATCCCATTTTGTTTCCTTTTCTTTGCATGTTTTGGTTCTTCTCTTTTTTTCACTCTTACTTTTGCTTTCAAACAGCAGCACATATACTCTAGGCAGAAGTGCTGTTTCTCTTCTTGCCCCATCACCATTTCCTTTGACCCTGTAAGACTAACTCTTCTGTCATTCAATCCCTCATCTTCCACCCTATCACTGTCCTTTTTGTCCTTGTCCCACTCACTCTATTCAAAACTTATTACATCTTTAACTTTTCCCAATTCTGATGAAAGGTCCTAGACCTGAAACATTAACTCTTTCTCTCTCTACAGATGCTGCCTAACTGCAGAGTATTTCCAGCATTTTTAGTTTCTATTAGGAGTGTCATAGGCACCATCGCTTGAACGTGACGTTAAATCAAGGCCTTGTCTACCCTCTCCGAGGATGTACAAGATCCCATGGTACTATTTTGAAGCAGCAGCAGAGGGGTCACCGTGGCGTCTTGATCAATATTTATCCCTTAACCAACGTCACTAAAACAGAAGATCTGGTAATCATCACATTGCTGTTTGTGGGAGTTTGCTTTGGGCAAATTGGCAGTGACTACACTTCAAAAAATTACTTCATCTCACATTACTATACAAATGCCAATCTTTATTTCATAGAGCTGTATGACTGATTACGAGGCAAATCCACAGTGAGAGCAAATAAATGCAAAAGTAGTGATTGAGATTCTCATACAGCTTTCCTGCCCCACTGTAGGCATTGCATATGTTAGTCTGTTGAAAATCTAAATGGAAAGATTGTATTACAGCTGTTATTTGAAATAAGCCTGCTGCCCTGCCTAAGGTAAGCCAATTTTCCTTCTGCAAAGCCTAACTATTTTGCCGTTTCCATAATTAATGCTAACATTTTCAATAGGCCTCAATATAGTTCAAACAAATCCTGCACTGTACACTTTCAAACTGGTGATAAAGGGGATGGGTGGCTGGCTCTGGGTTAGTACGCAATCACATTTATATCTGGTTCTCAACAGGTTTTTGTGTATTTTACCTTTCCAGAACACTATTTCATGGAATGATATGGCACAGGAGGAGGTTATTCAGCCCATTGTGTCTGCTCTTTGAAAAAGCAATCCAATTAAGTCCCACTCCCCTGTTTTTCCCCCAGAGCACTGTATATTTTGACTTGTCAAGTTTTTGAAAGTTATTACTCAATCTGTTCCACCACCCTTTCATGCAGTACATTTTAGATCCTAACTTTCCTCCTGGCTCCCCCCACCAACAATTTGCTGAAACTCGCGTGCTATGGTTACTGACCCTCTTGCCAGTGAAAATAGTTTCTATTCTATCTGATTTATGTAAACCTCTCAATTTTGAGCACCTCAATTAAATCTCCCCATAACTTCCTCTGCTCCAAGAAGAACAATCCCAGCATCTACAGTCCCTTCACTTAACAAAAGCCCCTCGTCATGGGAATAAATCTAGTAAATCTCCTCTATTCTCTCCAGGGTCCTGGCAGCTTTCCTGAAGTGTGGTGCTCACAATGGACTCAATTCCCCAGCTGAGGCATAACCAGTAACTTAAGGTTTAGAAAACCTTTTTTTTTAAATTCTATGCCTCTATTAATAAAGCCCAGGAACTTGTATGTTTTTATTCTAAACACTTAAGCACAACTTGTTCTGCCATCTTCAAAGATTTGTGTATATGAACCCCAGGTGTCTGCTCCTGCCTGGCCTTTAAAATTGTGCCACTCAGTTTAATTCCCTCCCCTCCATTCTTCCTTCCAACCTGTTTCATCAGGGAATGAGAATTCCTGCATGCTACAAGAAACTCTTCAAATATTACTGGGAAAGTCCACACCCAATGTTAGTTCTAATTAAAGCAGTTTTAAAAAATATTTAGCATGCCACTAGCTTACATTAGCACCCAATTAGCTATGTGTTTTAGTAAAACACAGAGCTTCTATATTTGAAAACTGGATAGGCAAATATGAACCAGGATGTTTAGAACAAAAAGGTCATTACTGAAATAGTCACATTGCGTGTAGCAGAAGCTGGCTATTGTAAACACTGACAATGGGAAGCTGGCTATTGTAAACACTGACAATGTGACATTGGTCTGTCACCAGCCCACGAGGCAATGGGACAGCCCTTAATATGGTCTGTTGATCTGGGTTCTATTTCTAGTAATAAGGACGGCCAACTGATCTTGTTCAAGTGACAAACACTGACGACTTGCTCCATGTTGAAATGGTTAGTAACTTCCCCAATGTAGCGCTTTTGTTTCATTACCTTATGCAGAGTTTCCGATGTCTCACAGTTTGCGCACCCATCTGAAGTACACAGACCAAGAATAAACATAGTTCTCATGAAAGGTTTATTCAGATACAAAAGCTGGAACTAATTTGTTATTCCACTCAGTCCCCAGAAGTGTTTCAGGTTATACCCGAGGTGATTTAATTTCCTCTCAAACTGCTCTATCTATGCAGTAATTGATGTTCCAACTCCATCTGATTCTTCCTCTCCTGTCCACCAACTGAACAATCTCTGGTCTCTGCTCTGTCTCAATTTCTCCAGATCAATAACCTTCTTCGCTTGCCACCCAACCCTCACCTAGTTTCTTGCTAATGATTCCAATATACATTCATCAGCTTCCTTTGGGTAGCATGTCCTTACTGCATACAGCTTTTATTGTTCAAACTATAATGGCTGATTTTTGATCTCTTCCATGCCCTGCAATGGACAATGAGGATCTTGTTTTCCATACCTTCCCCTCAAGTCCAGCCAACAGTTACCATCTTGTATCTTTGATACGTCCACTAAGTCCTCCATTGACCTTCTTGATCTTGTTATCTGCCCTGATTTGCACATCATTCTCATTTCTAAAACCTGAAAAGGTTTGATTTTCTTTTTCAATCCAAACATTTGTTCTCAACAATACATACCATAAAGTCCAAATTCACTCAAGAATTTTGCTCTTGCATATAATGCTCTCATGTCTGTGATGGTTGTAATTTCGCCTAAATCAAAGGTTCCAAAACTTAACTTATTACATACCCCCTTCAAGTTGCCCACATACATCTATCAGCAACGTTAAGAACAATCGACTTTATGCAGTGGTTATATTTAAAACTGTCTCCTTTAATTCAAGATAAAATGGAGTAGTTTGGAGAAGGGGAATGTGACCTCCTATCTGCCTGGAGATAAACCCATGTGATCTGGTCAAAATTTATTGAAAGTTTTAATACCTGGATACAAAGGAGGTGGCAGCTGGTCTTGCTGTGCCCATACTCTGTCAGTCAGTCAGACAGAGATTTGGGGAATACCAAAAAACAGGTGCCGTAAGCCAAGCAGAAGGACAGTTTATGTGTTATTCACCAAACAGAGTGTTGGTGATGACGGATTCCCTGTTTGAAGAGACAAGGCTTGTGGAGAGTTAAAGGCCAAGAAGTCTGGAAATCTATTTGGTTATGCTCAGAAGATCGAACTGAAGAGACATTTAAAAAAAAAGCAACTGGAAAATTCATCCTGCTGGAGCAGGGAGAAGAGATCCTGTTGATGCTGGTAGGAACTTAAGACTTTACGTACAAGACTACAACTTTGCTGAAAGTGTGGTGTGATGTAGAAACGTGGCCTGGGGTTTTCAATTGTGTTAATAAGGATTACGTTTTCTGTAGTTTAGTGCATTAGTTGACTAAACATTACTTAGTAGGCAACGTTGATTTTAGTTTCTTTGCTATTGTAAAAGTTTTAAAACGTGAAATCTGGTTGTGAGATTCTTTCCATCAGTCTTTGGGAAATTCATATCTTTTAAAAACTATTGGGTTCTACGGGGATTGCAACAACAGATTTACTTTAACATATTTCATGCCCAAGCGTTGTTTAAAATGTACAAACTACAATACATACAACTTAAATGGACGCCTTAATAGTACTACTCACCAATAATGTGATGAATAAGGTTGTTTATTCAAGCATAGGTGCATAATGTTTAGAGTGATGGATGATAGCTTGAGTCTTAATTTGCTCAGTGAATTGGATACTGAAATATAATGGAATTTTTTTTGCACTGCACATTCAGGTGAACAACATTTTATGTTACTCCTCTGCATCTGCTCCTCTCCCACAGCCCCAGATTATCCTTCCATTTAAATTCTTTCAGTCACAGTTTTTAAAATATTGCCAATGATCTGGCTAGGGAAATATTCTATCTGCTGTCACTGTTCACATGCTGCAGGGACAGTCAAGGATGAAACTAGCAACCTTAAACTCCATTCCCTTACAATCATAGAACTGTACAACACAGAACTAAGCCATGCTCAAGTCCAATTCATTTACATATAAGAAACGCCATGATCCCAATGCCAAGTCCTGGGGGAGTCACTCAGCATCCTTCTCCAGGCACTGTTTAATCCCCTCCCCAGCAACTCACTCAGACTGAAATAAACTGTGTGAATCCTTGACATTCTCTTTGATACCGAACCAAGTTTTAAACCCCATGTCCCATCACCAACACTGCCGATTTCTAACTGTGCAACACTGCTGCCCCTGTCACTGAAAACTTTACGCATTCTTTGTCACATCTAGACCTGATTATTCCAACACTTTCCCAGCCAAAACACAGCAACCAGTATCCTGTACACTAAGTCACATTTGCCGCATCAATAACCTATACTGGCCTGTGAGTCCCACAAAATAATAAATCAGGATTACTCATTTTTAATCCAATTTCTTCATGACCTTGCTGCACCCTATCTCCACAAGTCTGTTATCACCTTCCATGGCATCCTTCAGTCCTCTGATTAATTTTTTTCCCCTCCCAAATATAACTCCCTCTCTAACTCACCAGTGATGAATCTGTTGGTGACACTGGCTCCAATCTCTCCCTAACCTTCTCTGCATGACTTCACCATCAGTCCCCACTCCTTTCAAGCCTTCTTAAAAACCATAATTTTTGGCCAGGTTTTTCTCCGCTCCTTCATGGCTTGCATCCCTTTCCCTGCCAACTTCCATTTGTGAAGTACCTTGGGAAGTGTGAAATGGTTCATCCTAGTAGGAAGACAACATAAAATGAAGGGTACAATTCTAAAGGAGGTCAGGAGCAGAGGGACCTGGGGGTATATGTGCACAAATCATTAAAGTTGGCAAGGCAGGCAGAGAAAGCAGCTAATAAACCTGGGCTTCATGGATAGGGGCATGGAATACAAAAAATGAAGTAAGAAAGATAAACCTGTACAAACACTGGCTTGGCCTCAACAGGAGTACTGCGTCTAATTCTGGGTACCACACTTTAAGAAGGATGTGAAGGTATTTGAGAGGGCCCGAAAAAATTCATGAGAACGGTTCCTGGCGTTCCAATTCCTGGAATCTCTCTTTCCCACCACAAACTACTGGGCGATTTACGGATTATCTATAGCCAGTGACATTAAACTCACTGTTATTCTCAGCCAATGTGTTTTAACTCTGGTTGCACTGAGCAATTTGCATGCCTGTACAGGGCAGCATTGGGATCACTGCATTGCTTGGCTTTTTAAAAAATTGTTTTTTTCATGGAATGTGTGTCACTGGCAAGATTTACACTACTCCTTTAGCCTCATGAGGTAGCATAGCTGCAACCTCCAAGGGAGTTTCAAGAAATTGATACATTTGTGCATTAACTTGCCAATTAAACTGACTGCAGAAAGTTACTTCATGTAAGTACCTATTTCAAAGAGAAGATTAATTTTCTACTATGCCACAATGGAACAGTTGAAACTTTTGAGTCTCATTTCTACAGGTACTTTTGTAAGAGATTACTAAGGTTACACATTAATTTTTTTCTTACTTTACCTTTGTCTTTCTCTCTTTTAATACAATTTTTCTTTCCTTCTCTCTGAAACTGACTATTTCACCTCGTTTCCTTCTCTGTTGTTCCTCCGTTTCTCTCACAACCTTTCAATCTCATTTGTTAAAAATAGACTGCTGCTCCCTTCATTCACCAAGGTCCTAGATACCCCGTCTCGTGCATTCAACAAATGGGGGTGGGGAGGCAAAAGGTATTGAGCTGAAGGGTAATGGAAAAAGTCTAAATAATGGGGCATGTTGCAGCAAATTCTGGGCCATCAGCTGCCCAGTCTTCAACAGCAGCACTGGCTGTTTTATGCTGGCCACCAGCAATGCTTTGAGTCTAGCAGTAGAGAGGAATGAGAGAGCTTGAGAAGAGTCTCCACATTGCCCAAGACACTACCAGCACTTTATCACCAGTACAGTGCTGCTGAAGAGTAGGCTTCATGTGGCAGTATTATTACAACAGTGCAGCATCACTCCGCCTGAATGACAGTTCACTCAGCAGCTGAATGGCAGCTTGAAATAAAAACAAGGAGAAATCTCATTCAAACTTTCGCACTGATGCCCAGTTACCAAAGTGGAACTTCTACAAATTGTTGGATGGGATGGGGGGGGGTGCTAGTGATGGATGGAGTTCATTTTAATTAATGATCAGTTGTGGGAAAAAATGTTTTGATAACAAAGTTTACTGAACAAAGGTTTTCTACAGTGGCTTTTAATATCTCACCATTTGGCAGCCCCCCCCATTCACAAATAAGAACCTTGCCATGCTGTTCTTCCGGACAGAGACACAATGAAGTGCCAGTGGGTTTCCAGTCCAATTACAGAGGCTAAGCCAGGGACACAATCAAATGTTTCCTGTTGAAAGCCCTCGAGTAAAATATCCAAACAGTCTGTACTGTGGTTCCAGTTTGTCAGTGGGGGCAGAATCTAACAGAAAGGGGCGTACGCTAAACTAACAAATCCCATTCCACTGGTCTGTACAGAATCCTAATTCTTCAGAACCCAGGATATTTCAATTTAAAAGTAAACTGCTGCTGGCTACACACAACAGAAGTGTTCATTTCCTAAATGTTTAATGTTCTGCATTTTTCCAATGCCAGCTTTTAAAAAGCCAGTGGCTTTGTATAGCATTGCATTGGGTTACTGTTTGATGATGAATCACAACTGGCTTTATTACACCAGTAAGATGACAAGGGTGGAAGCTGGATATTTTAGCAGCAACTCAATTATACTAACAAAAGATTCATATATGGCATGTTCCACACTCATTAGTAACCAAAGTCATTGGAAATGTTATTTTTAAAGCACTACTTCTGACAAAAGTCATGTGCAAAAATCACACTTTTCTTAACTGTAATATGTTAATTACTAGCCTAATACATGCCCCACCACTGTTACTGAAGTGCGAGTACTTTTGTTTACAGAAGTTCCCTCCTTTGGAGCTGAACACAACATATAGGTATGTTTTCAGGAAGTGCTTCCCTGATCTTAATGATGTGGTCATTGTGAGAAACCACATGGAGTCCCAGGAACTAAGTGGGGAAAAATACCTTAAAAAAATATTTGCAGCGTAGAGTTTATAATTGGTTGTGCTGACCACTTGCTGCTGATGACAAGGTTCCTGGTGTCTGCCAAGTAAGAATTCAAACCCAAGCTTTCGACTGTCCAGCAACAACTGATGGCTGTCCTTTTTTCTTAGCAGCGGAATGTTCATTGAAGTGGGAGCCTGGATCCCGGATGTTGTGCCTAATGCTGGTTGATTGGTGCTTGTTTCAGACTCAACAATCTTAGCTTTGAGCCCTGCTAATCTCTGCTCAAATTCTGTGGGCTGAGAGATGGCTTAGTTCCTAGGACTCCACATGGTTTCTCACAATGACCACATCATTAAGATCAGGGAAGCACTTCCTGAAAATATAGCTCTGCAGGAAAGTATATTTTATAATCAATCAAAATGAACTCCTCTGTGGTTTGATTATGCCCCCAACTGACCAAGAAGACAAAGCAGCTATTATTCTGATGAGCAAACTCTGCTCCCTACAGAATTGGCTACAATCTTCCCCAGCAGCATGTTAGTTTAGAACGTACAAATGCTCTTCTGGCTGAGTGTTCCACATCAATCTCTTTTCTGTTTGACTATCTGAGCTTACAACACATAGACAAGGGCATGAACAGTAGGCATATGGAATTACTGCAATAACGGGTGCACGCGACTAACATTCGTTTCAAAGTCATTCAGCAAGGTCAAACCAAGTCGAGGGATTAACAGCAACAATTCTGGGGCTTTGCCTGATACCCTGAAACTGAACTCTGCAGTAATTCCATGCAAATTAACAGTTGCAACACTTTTGGAAATTTTAATAGTGTCTGGTGTGGGAAAAGGAATATTTTCAGATTAGAAATAATTTCACTCAAGTACCACTCAATATATCAAATATTCAAAGAAATTACCTGTTAGGTGAAATTAGCACAGAAGGGAGCTGGTGAGATGCTAATACAAAACAGAATCTTTATTAACTGATCCATAGGAGCCTCTAGTTCAACATCACTAGTGTAGAACACGCTTTCTCTTTCCATTGCATTACACAGAATCACATTGCAAAAATAACCAAGCAGAATGAAAATGATTAAGATAAAAATAGACGGACAGGAAGGAATGATTCACAGGCATGGTGATGAACTATTCACATTATAACTGATTGCTGGAAATGTATCCAATCATCTAAAGCGGTTCTCAGAGCTCCTCAAATAATGAAGCAGAAAATGAAGCAAATCATCTGTCGAAGGGTCATGAGGACTCGAAACGTCAACTCTTTTCTTCTCCGCCGATGCTGCCAGACCTGCTGAGTTTTTCCAGGTAATTCTGTTTTTGTATCAAATCTGATACTCATTTGCAATAAGAACTATCGGCATTCAGGCTTAGGCTGCTAAGGTTCATGCAACACAAGCACAATAAAGAGCCTCACAACCTCCCTTTGGCTTTTAACGACATTATCATTGCCAAATCCCCACCATTAACATTCTGGGAGCCTAAATTGACCAGAAACTGAACTGCACCTCCTGACTTCCTAAAGCCTTTTCACTATCTACAAAGCACAAGTCAAGAGAGTGTGAAGAAATACTCTCCACTTCTCTGGATGAATGCAACTCTTGACAACAAAATGAAACTCAACATCAATCAGGAGAAAGCAGCCCCCTCAACTGGCATCCCATCCACCACCTTAAACATTCACTCTGCCGACGCACAGTGGCAGCAGTGTATACAAGATGCACTGCAGCAGCTCACCAAGCCTCCTTCAACAGCACTTTCCAAACCCAAGACCTTTACCACCTAGAAGGACATGGGCAGAGGCGCATGGGAACGCCGCCATTTGCAAGTTCCCCTCCAAATCACACACCATCCTGACTTGGAAATATGATCACCATTCATTGTTATCATTACTTGAAGAGGAGCTGCAAAAAGGCAAACTGATTTTTGCCAAAGATGATAAAATTGACAATACTGCTCGGTGACTGAGCACATTTAATTGGAAGATGTGCGACTGCTGGAACTGCCTCCCTAATAGCACTGTGGGTGTGCCTACACTACATGGACTGCAGCAGTCATGAAGGCAGCTCACCACCACCTTAAGAGCAATTAGAGGTGGGCAATAAATGCTGGCCTAGCCAATGTTGTCCATAGCCCATGAATGAATCTTGAAAGAAACTTTATATAACATGACCTCAATTTGAATAATTTATTCTCCATTTAATACAAGAACAACTCAAATCCTAAAGGGAAATCATAAACAGCGCAACTGAATTGAGGCATGACATAGAATTAGGGAGATGTGTTTTAGCAGAAGAACTCCGTCCAAATATTAGAATATTTTGTTAAATTGGTCAAGAAGAATTTCCTTAGATAGCACCTTGTGACATGGCTGTTTGAGGTCACAAGTCTGGTGTGTCTCAAATTACCCACCCTCAACTGCTACATTGGTCTCAGTGTCTGTTGCAATGACAACAATCACTTGCATTTATATAGTGCCCTTAATCTAGTAAAACATCTCAAGACATTTTACAGGAGTGTACTCAGGCCAAATAAATCGACACTGAGCCAAAGGAGGAGATAGTAAAACAAGTAACCAAAAGCTTGTTCAAAGGGCAGGTTTTAAAGGAGCTTCTTAAACGACAGTGGTGAAGAGAAGGAGGGGGCTATGAACGGAATTCCAGAGGCCGGGGCCTGGACAGTCGAAGATATGGCTGTCAATGAAAAGGGGAAGGAAATCGGGATGTACGAGCTCCCAGTTTGAGGAATGCAGCCCACTTGGAGGGTCACAGCAGGTTACAGGGATATAGAGGAGTGAGAGGCCATGGAGAAATTTGAAGAAAGAATGAGAATTTTTAATTTGGTGTTAAGTGGGCTAGGTGCTGATATAGGTTGGTGAGTGAGCTTTGAATGAGTTGAGTTCATCCAAAATTTGGAGCCTTAGTTTATAGGGGCTTGTAGGGTTGGGGTAGAGAGAGAAGAGAAACAAGAGAAAAGCAAAATACTGCGGATGCTGGAAATCTGAAACAAAAACACCTGGAAAAACTCAGCAGGTCTGACAGCATCTGCGGAGAGGAATACAGTTAATGTTTCGAGTCCATATGACTCGAAACGTAAACTGTACTCCTCTCTGCAGATGCTATCAGGCCTGCTGAGTTTTTTCCAAGAGACAGCTAGAGTTTGAGATTATTATGGAAAATGCACCCAAGGACAGGATTAAGTTGAGCTGCAAAACCCCTTTCAGATGCTAGCATTGCAAACGCAGGGGCACTAGCACTCCCCCTGTTCTGAAATCAGCAATGTAAAATGCTTCAATACAACATGCCATTCCATGGCCTAACTGCATGGATTGAATTACATATTCCAGCCAGCTGCTCGACAAGTGTGATTCAATTATGCTGCAACTTCCTGCCATTGTCAGTACAGTTCTTCACCAGGAGGAATGTCACAGTCAGGCTCAAAAAAAAAACAAAGCCACAAACCATGAAATAAACTAGATGTCCTCGATACATATGCACATCGCAAAGCAGAGGGCACTGCCTGGATGAGCAGTCAATAATCAGACAAGCTTTACTCACACAGTTCATCAGCGTCACCCCTCAGACAAGCTTTACTCTCACGGTTCATCAGCGTTACCCCATAGACACACTTTACTCATACGGTTCATCAGTGTTCCCCCTCAATAAGCAACTGACTGGCTTGCAACATGCAGCATTATCCCGAATGCATAATATTGAAAATGTTTCCATTTACCTGGTATTAAGATAAAATATGGAACACATTATAGCTATTGCAGATATATTTTGTATCATTTAAGAGCTACTCCCAAGAAAGTAAACAGAGCCCTCATAATCAACAAAGTCGGTGTTCAGTACAACATTTCACACGATGGGGACACAAACATGACTCATCTATACTCGCCACACAGGAATTTACCAACACACCAAGCTAAACACCTCGTTTCCAATAGGCAACATCCTCGTTGAATGCATTCTGGAGGTTTCATCACATAATGTTTCATCACATAACCTTCCACTCCCCCTCCCCAACACTCCCATCCTCATGGCATACTGTCTTCCCTTGCCAGAATGGAAAGCAACAGCCCGGTTCTGGCTCAATTGGATGATTATTGACTGTCAAACAGCCTTTTATTCCCCAACTCTTATAACTAATAAAACAAAGACTCCTATATGCCTGGGTTGTTGGCAGCAGTGTCACGGAGATTAATCTTCAGTTGTCACAGAATGACAGTCCTGGAGGGCTGACAACCCAAAAAACCCTATTATGACCCGAGAGTTTAAAAACCAGAATAATCATTTTCAAATTTACAAGATTTATGGATTTAATTTACACATATAAATTAACGCACATAATACTTAAGAGGCAACTTACTTGAGGCAAGCTTGGACTGAAACATGCACAAGATAGGTAAACTGAAAATCACAACAGTGCAGAACAAGCCATACTTATAATGAAGTGTTTTGTCTATAAGGCTTTCAAGCATCAACACCGCTTAGAAATTACCTTTGGCACACTGTGTACTGCACATACTCTATCAAAGCTATCTTTATTTGAACAAGACTACCCATTAACTGCACAGAAAGAAGAAAAAGACTTGTATTCATACAGAACCTTCCATGACCTCAGGACATCCCAAAGTGCTTTTGTGAAGTGAAGTAATTGCTCTAAGGTAAGGAAACACAGTGAAGTCACACAAACAGCAATCTGTTTTTAGAAATAGGTTGAGGGATAAATGCTGACCAGAACACCAGGGAGATTTCTTTTTAAAAATGTTATGGATCTTTTATGTCCATGTGAAGGGGCAGATGGAGTCTCAATTTAACATTACATTAAAAACACAAATATGCCAAGCCTGCTTTTGGGCTTGTGAAGTGTGGAGTGTCACATGTGTCACAGTGGAAATATAATTCATCTCCTTTCCCTAACTCCCACGGCTAAAACTACATAGCATGATTGCGACTCAAAAAAATGCCACACTGCCTATTACTGCTCGCAGCTGCACAGTGCAATTAAAGCAGAATAAAATCTACACAGTCCAAATCCTCTTCACTAACTGCTGTGTGCCTGGGCATGTTTCAACCAGTGCCGTGGCTTCTGAAAAGGAGTCAAAGGCAATCACAGTCTCCTGAGACAAGCAGCTGAAGCTCAGGTTGAAAAATAACGTGCCTTTATACAGTGCCTTTCAAAACCTCAGAACGGTCCAAAGCACTTTATGGGTGAAGAAATACTTTTGAGGTGTAGTCACCATTGTAATGTAGGAAACCCAATGGTGTCAGTGGGAAATAAATCAAACTAACAAATTTGTTTTAAAAAACCCACAACCAGTAGTCAGAATTTCAGAATCTTGTCCTGTAGCAATGGAAGCATAGAAATCACTGACTATCAAAATCCCACGTTGTTGCTTACAATTGGAGGATATGGTTTTAGAACACAAGGCATGCAAGGTCCAACAGCCTTTACTTCCAATTCCACAGCTCTGTCCCCACCAGAATATGATATCCAGCCCTTTTGTGTCAGCCCATGGCTCAGTAGTTGGTACTCTCACCTGAGTCAGGAAGTTGTGCCTTCAAGCCTCACTTTACAGGCTTAAGTATGCAATCTAGGCTAATGCTCCAGTTCTGAGGGAGTGCTACACTTGCTAGAGGAGCTGCCTTTTGGATTAGACATTAAAACGGGGCCATGTCTGCCCTCTCAGACAGGTGTAAAAGGTTCTCATAGCACTGTCAAAGAACAAAGAACAGGAAAGTTAGCCCATTGTTTTGACTAATTTCTATCCTCAATCAACATCAAACAAAAAAGCTTGCTCATGGTGGGCCCTCATGCCCAAGTTACTGCTGCATTTTCTACATTACAACAATGATTACGCTTCAAAAAAGATTGGCTGTAAAGCACTTTGGGAATACCTGAGGTTATGAAGAGCACTACATGAATGCACATCCTCTTATCTCACTTCTATTTAAAAGATTCTTTAAAGATCAGAGAGAGAAAACAGAATCTATCGATAAAAACAAAAAAACTGCAGATGCTGGAAATCCAAAACAAAAACAGAATTACCTGGAAAAACTCAGCAGGTCTGGCAGCATCGGCGGAGAAGAAAAAAGTTGACGTTTCGAGTCAGTTCTGTCGAAGGGTCATGAGGACTCGAAACGTCAACTCTTTTCTTCTCCGACGATGCTGCCAGACCTGCTGAGTTTTTCCAGTTAATCCTGTTTTTGTTTTAGAATCTTTCGATGCTTTTTTTCCCGCTCTCATCCCACCCATCCCAATGGGATGCAGCTGTCCCTCTATGCCTCCATTCACCCCATTCCCTGTATCCAAATAGGTGCTTTCCCCCTCTCACACACATGCACCCTTTACCTTCCCTCCTCCATTTCCAGTTTCTCTTCCTCAGTATCCGAACAAATTCGATTTAAGAACTTTAAAGTGGAACAGTCAGAATAATTGTATCTGGCAATCCTTTTCTAACGGAACTTGACAGATGAAAAAGGTGCTCCACAATCTGACTGCGATACAATAAAGCCCGAACATAACCAGGTAGAAAGTTGAAAAACGCAGACAAGTAACCAATGAGTAAGAAATGTCAACACAAAATTTCTTGAGTAGCTTCTATGAGTGGTGGCCCACATCAAAGCTTTGAATTTCAGAGATTTAAATCTATTGAGAGGTTGAAGTAATTTGAAGCCCAGTGTACCGCAGATACATTCCCAAGCCTACCTTTATTGCAACAGGACTGTCCAGTAACTACTTAGAAGCTTAAATATATCAATACTGTTTTTATGGCTGGGGCAGGGGGGGGGGGGGGGGGGGGGTGGGGTGGGAGAAGAGAGAGAGAGAAAACAGGGTGTCACAACCACACTGTCAACTCATCATCTCATGTTGCCTTCTCTCCAACAACCCCCAACTCCCCTCTCTTCCCCCTGTGGTGAAAACTGCATAACAGATTTTGACCACTATTTTTGATTTTGATGTGCTTTGCACACAAAAGCCCCGGACTTCAGTGAGTTTCTGATATTGAAAATCCCACATTGTAATAAGTCCGCAAGCTTGTTCGACAGATGTGTACCAAATGGCTGCACATATTCCAAGGGGAGACAAATCTTGAGCTGAGAAACTGACAATACAGCAATGACACTTTGGCAACTTCATTCAGGAGAGAAACAAATAATACTTCTATTTTTTAATATTCTGAACAGTCACAAGTATCTCAGCAACATAGATCGGCTAATAAATTCTGAAGTGCACAAATGTCCAGTCTTTTCGCTTTTAAAAAGTGGATGTTAAAATCCTCCTGAACATCCAAGAAGACACAGTTTATTCAGGAAGCACAGGATAGCACAAGATTTGAACAGACATTAAGGTCCATCTGATCAGGCACCAAGCGTTTCCATCTCATGCCACCCAACAACTCATTGCCAGAAAAAAACTATCCAATTCTCCCTTGGATTTGGCAAAACTGCCTTCCTCTTCAAACGGTAGCAATGACTAGCAGTTTTAGAACAAGCCAAATATCAATGAATGCTAAAATGTCAAGATTGCAGAACTCATAGCTACATGGCATCTTTTAACATAATAAAATGTCCCAAGGCACTTCGCCAGGCTATTATAAAATGAAGTATGACACCGAGCCACGTAAGGAGATATTAGGTCAGATGGCCAAAAGTTTGGACAAAGTGCACCTTAAGGGAACAATGCAAGCTTAGAAAGACTGAGAAGTGTTGGGAGGGAATTCCAGAGGTTAGGACCAAGGCAACCAATGGTAGAGCAATTAAAATGGAGGATGCTCAAGAGGTTAGAATTAGAGTAAATGTCAGGGAAGGTAGTGTGGCTGAAGATTAAAGAAAGGGAGGGGAGAGGCCACAGAGGTATTTACACAGTTGGGATGGTGAGCATGGTCTTCTACAAGTTTTCACAAATATGTCCTATGGTCATTATGAGACCGTGGCTGCTCTCCCACATTCTACTCTGTGTCCTATGACTTAACTCGTACCAAGTCCTGTTTCCCTACGTCCTCCCAGACCTATATTAGTTCCAGATCAAGCAAAGCCTCGATTCTTGAAAATTTTCACCTTTGTTTTCAAATCCCTATGTGGCTCCAGGACACGGGTAGCAGAGTTTTGAATGAGCCCTAGTTGACGGAGGACGAATGTGGGAGAGCAGCCAGGGTCTAAATAGCACACATTAGTAAAAACATGTAGAAGACCTTGCTCACCAGCCCAAATGTATAAATCTACAGCATTAATACCGTGAGCAATAGTGATCATAAATTTAAAGTGGAACAAAATGAAGCAGAGGGAGGTGGTTGAAAGCGATGAAGGGAAGGGTGATCACAAGAACTGAGGATTAATATGCGGGTAACAATAAAAGATTGAGATAGAGGGAAGGGGCAAAGCGGTTAAAAGGACTCTGCCCTTTCCCTCTCAACCCCGGCGGCGGCAGCCGCCACATCGAACTTACCGACCGGCAACTCCCAAACGGAGCAGAGCAAGGCCTGGCCGGTCTGAGCTATCACAACCACTGCTCCGCCCGCAGCTCAGCTCTGCCCCGCTCCCACCCGGGCCCTGACCAGATCTTAGCAACCAGCCACCTTCCCCTTACACATCGTCATCAACCACGGACCGTCCGCCTCATCCACTCTTACTCAATGCCTTTAACGTCATCATTTGGCGACCTGGCAAACCAGCTGGACCATTGGAGGACTGCGCGCGCCCCCTCATGGTCTCGGGATGCAGTGACAGAGGGACTGTGTCTTTTATTTTAATTCATTCCTGGGTATTTGTTGCCAGTCAGGGTGAGGAACCACCTTCTTGAACCCTGTGGGTTTTAGTTACACCCAGAGTGCTGTTGGGTAGGGAGTTTCAGGATTTTTACTTGGCAGCAATGAAGAAACGACCAATTTCTATGTTCACGTCAGAATGGTGTGGGGCACTTGCTGAACGTGGTGTTTCCATGCCATCTTTCTTCTAGGCAGTAGAGGTTGCAGGTTTGGAAGGTGCTGCAGAAGAAGCCTTGGTGAGTTGTTGCATGTCCAGGGGAAATGGTTGGAATTTCTCTTGTTGGAAATTATCATTGCCTGGCGCTTGTGTGGTATGAAAGATATTTGCCACTTATGAGTGCAAGGTTGAACAATGTCCAGGTCCTGCTGCATATGGATACAGACTGCTTCATTTGCTGAGGAGTTGCAAATGAAATTAAACCTTGTGTGTTGTGTTCAGGGAAAAGACTTCAGTCCCTCAGCCACAGGACAAATCAGTTCCTGAACTTGTTTTTGCTCTTCTGCATGAGAACCTTTAACAGGAGTTGGATGTATGGAAGAGGATATGCACTCTGTGTGGGACCCATTGTCTGATTATTTTAATGCATTGGAATAGTTTTTTAATACATATTTAAGTAAATTTAAATCATTGTGATGGGGTAACTCTTTTATTGTTGGTATTCATTTGAATGTAATTTTTAACAAATGAGCAATGCTACCTGAAATGAATTTTGGTGTTATGGACAGGAGGGGGATTAATTTAAAAAAACACTAGTGTCTCCTCTCACCACCCATTCATAAACAGAAAGGTGCTTTGATTTGTTTCCTTCTTTATAAGCGGTGGCGTATTTCCCAACCCCTCGGTTTATGTGTGATGCAATTTTCTATGAATAACCCCACAGCAAACTCAGGATAGGATGAACTCAAAGGGTTAGTTTATTTGCACATGCTCAAAATGCAAAAGGAGGGTTGCAATGTTGCCTCCACACTCAGCCAGTAAAGAGACGGTTTGAGAAAAGAAGATGATTTTATAGTACAGAGACAACAGAAAAAAATAAATGTTGGTTCACATGAGTTCCAGAATCAAAGTCCAATGAGGCATTAAGGTAAAAGCAAAATACTGTGGATGCTGGTAATTTGAAATAAAAAACAGAAAATGCTGGTAAAATTCAGCAGGTCCAGCAGCATCTGTGGAGAGAGAAACAGAGTTAACATTTCAAGTCTATATGAGTCTTCTTTAGAGCTAAAGAGAAGTAGAAATGTGATGTCTGGCAGCATCGGTGGAGAAGAGCACAGTTCAAGGGTTATGAGGATTCTAAACGTCAACTGTGCTCTTCTCCATCGATGCTGCCAGACCTGCTGAGTTTTTCCAGGTATTTCTGTTTCTGTTTTTGTTTTGGATTTCCAGCATTCGCTGTTTTTTGTTTTTATCTTAGAAATGTGATGTCATGGATTTTAAACTGTTTTTGGGGGGCGGTGGTGGAGCAGGTGGAACAAGATAGAAGGTCAGGGATAGATGACAGCTACAAAGAGATTGTCAAAGATGTCATGGACACAAGACAAAGGGAGTGTCAATGGTAGTGGGAAAGAGTAAAGGAGGTTTTGATAGTCTTTGACAAAGGATACGTAACAATCGCCTGGATTCCAATGACAGTTAAATGTCTCAGCTATTAGAAATTGAAAGGAACGTTGTGAGGCCTTTGTCTTTGCGAACAATCCATCTCCTGTTGTCCAGCCTGGATTATTAAATGCAGATGGCCTTTGTATAGTTCTCTTTGAATTTGGGCTATGCAGTCCACAAGTGGTTGTTAGTCGTTCCTCAGTGATAACGAGGTGCGAGTTTTCCTGGAGCTGCCAAGTGGCTTCTTTTATTCGGGGGTCACTGACAGACATCTTTTCAGCCATTTTAAAGGTCTTTGTTCGGTTTTAACATTTTAGAAATAGCATTTTATTAAAAAAATTACAGTGTGAGGTCACATCTATATGAATAATAAAGTGAAATTGAATGGAATTTAAATTCCACCACTGTCGGATTTTAACCCATGTACCCAGATCATTAGCCTGGGCCTCCAGGTTACTAGCCCAATGCCATTATGACTACACCAACAGCACCACAAAGTGGCAGATCTAAAATGTGGGGAAGTGTGAGGTTATTCACTTTGACAGTAAAAATAGAAAAGCAGAATATACATAGTACAGCTGTTTCAACTCAACTTTCCAGATGCTTCCCATCCTTAACTCCCAACATATAACCATAGGATTTTACCCTTGTTACACCGTTTCTAACTGCATCACTCAATTATGCCCATTATTCAATAGGTGTTATAACCTTTTATGCACTTTCAGTATCTGTTCCTCTTAACATGTCCCAAGGCCTGATTATGTTCCCAACATTGCACAAAAGGCATCACTATTTGGATTAGCCAAGCTTAAAAAGAGAACTTAGTCTCTTATAGTCACTTGGCAGCACAGAACCTGAGGAATGAATCAGGGCAATGCCTTGACTAATCAGGGTCAAGCTGCCTAGTTTCAATATCAAAGCAGTCCATGTCCAATTGCAGCAAGACCTGGATAATATCCAGACTTGGGCTGACAAGTGGCAAGGAACATTCGCACCATACAAATGCAAGTCAATGACCATCTCCAACAAGAGAGAATATAACCATCACCCCTTGATGTTTAATGGCATTACCATCACTGAATTCCCCCACTATCAACATCCTGGGGGCTACTATTGACCAGAAACTGAACTGGACTAGCCATATAAATACTGTGGCTACAAGAGCAAGTCAGAGGCTAGGAATCCTGTGACAAGTAGCTCATCTCCTGACTCCCCAAAGCCTGTCCACCATCTACAAGGCACAAGTCAGGAGTGTGATGAAATATTCCCCACTTGCCTGGATGAGTGCAGCTCCCAAACACTCAAGAAGCTTGACACCATCCAGGACAAAGCAGTCCGCTTGATTGGTACCCCATCCACAAACATTCACTCCCTCCACCACCGACGCACAGTAGCAGCAGTGTGTACATCTACAAGGTACACTGCAGGAATTCACCAAGGCTCCTTAGACAGCACCTTTCAAACCCACGACCACTACCATCTAGAAGGACAAGGGCTGCAGATAGATAGGAACACCACCATCTGGAAGTTCCCCTCCAAGTTACTAACTATCTTGACTTGGAAATACATTGCCGTCCCTTCACTGTTGCTGAGTGAAAGTCCTGGAACTCCCTCACTAACAGCACTGTGGGTGTACCCACAACACATTGTCTGTAGCGGTTCAAGAAGGCAGCTCACCACCACCTTCACAAGGGCAACGAGTGATGGGCAATAAATGCTGGCCCTTCCAGTGAAGTCCATATCCCATGAATGAATATATTTAAAAAAAAAATATGGGCAACAGGTACAAAACTGCAGCCTTTGTAATATTGCAAAATTCACATTCCTAAAAAGGCATGCTCTAGTTATCATATTAAGGCCTCAAAATATCAAACAAACAAGGACTACGAGAGTCAGAGTTCTTGCACTGCCTCTCAACATAAGAACTAAAATGAATTCCGTTATTGTTTCTAATTCTTAATCTTGAACACTTTTAACAATCAAACCTCAAACATTTAAGTTAAGAAGGCTATAAGAGATTTATGACTTATAGGTAGGACATGAAGAGGGGGAGCGGGATGGTGTGTGAATTGTTAATTGGAACAGGAACCAAGATACGCCCAATGCCCTTTGTCATTGAGTCATTGCAGCAAAGAAAGAGACCATTCAGCCTATCAAGTACATGCCGGCTTTCTGTAGAACAACAGTCACTCCCATTCCCCCACCCTGTCCCCGTAGTCCTGCAAGTTTATTCCTACTAATTGTCAGTCCAATTTCCTTCTGAAATCATTGATCATCTCTGCTTCTACTAGTCTTACAGGTTGTGAGCTCCAGGTCATTAGACTTACTGCACAAAAAAGTTGTTCTACACAACTCACCTATATTTCTTGACTGAAACCTTAAACCTGTTCTCAACAAGGCAAAATGTAAAGATTTAAAATGGAGGGGTCCACTCCCCACATTTAAAATGGAGAGGGATCACTTCCCCACCTTTAAAATGGAGAGAGGTTCCTTCCCATCTTTAAAATGTAACAAGGTCAACAAGAGGTAGAACAGTTTCAGGGAATGAAGTTGCGTAAGTAGAAAGGGTATCAGTGGGAGATCAGCATTTTAATGATACAGGTAGTGATCATCATTTAGATTTAGAGTAGTTATAAAAAAGATCAAGATTGTAGTATAAAGGGTTAACAGACAGGTTATGCTAATGTATGATTTAGATGATGATGTACTATGTGTTAGATTCGGGAGAAAGAGATTGGAATCATACCTACTTTGTAACTTGTTTAGATGTAGTACTAATAAACAAGCGGTAAGCAGAAATTGGAGTATGTCTCCAGTCTGTCTAAGAATCAAGTCCCATGCCTAGAGCCCAAGGCAGAAGGACCCACCTCAGAACATAGTAGCAGATGTGAAGACATCAATGTAAAAAACACATTGGTGTTAACAAAGGAATCACAGAGCGAAGAAAACTTTGAAAGCAACTTGTAAAAAAAATTCAGTGGATGAAGGAGGCACACTGGAGAGAGGTAACGATAAACGATAAGCAATCCCTGCCCTTGACCCGTCCATTTGACTGTCTAGAGGCCAGCAATGGGAGTTTTACCAGGATGCTGCCTAGGCTGGAGGGTCTGAGCTATGAGGAAAGATTGGATAGGCTGGGGTTGTTTTCCTTGGAGCAGTGAAGTTTCAGAGGGGACCTGATAGAGGTATATAAGATGATGAGGGGCATAAATAGGGTGGATAGGAAGTTACTTTTTCTATTAGTAGAGGCGTCAATAACCAAGGGGGCATAGATTTAAGGTAAAAGGTAGAAGGCTAAGAGGAGAGTTGAGGAGAAATTTTTTCACCCAGATGGTGTTGGGAGTCTGGAACTCACTGCCTGAAAGGATGGTTGAGTCAGAAACTCTTGTAACATTTAAGAAGTATTCAGATATTCACTTGCATTGCCATAGCCTCCAGGGCTATGGGCCAAGTGCTGGAAAATGGGTTTAGTATAGTCAGATCTTTGTTGACCAGCATGGATGAGATGGGCTGAATGGCCTTCTTCTGTGCTGCAAACATCTATGAGTCTAGTTATGGAAACACAGCGTCAGGTCTTCATGAAAAAGAGCCAAAGCTTCAAGTTAGTTCCTTTCTTTATGAAGTAGGTCCAGGTAGTAGACAACATTCTCTTAAGGCAGGTATCCACCGTGGAATTTGAGTCCTTTCTTAAAGCCTTTGATATCTTTCTTAATCCACATGGAGCCCTGTTATTGAACAGGCAGTTCAGTGCGTGATGCGCCCCAACTCCAAATGTCAAATTGGGCTATAATTCAGGATGGCTCTGAGGCTTCACATGACCCCATGGGTTGAATAGCCTTACTGGCTGTGGCCCTGCCAATAAGAAAGCCCATAAAACATGCAAAAGGTCAGGAAACTCTGCATCAGCAGCCATTTTGAGATTCTCGCATTGTAGCATGAAAATCCAACATAAGTGCCAAGACTGCCCAGCAGTGGGCACAGAATGCTTCCAGTGTGGCAAAACTGGACATTTCAAGCATTTCTGCAAATCCAGTAATTTTAATTGAAGTTGAAGACCAGAAAGTATTGATGAAACACATTTCTTTCAAGAAAAGGAAAGTCAAAAAAAATAAAATGACAGAGTTTCTAAGGGAAGTAGGTAGTCTTAATCCAGACTACTGTTCAGTACAGCCCAAGTTCAAGGCTTTGATAGTACTTTTAAAATCGGTACTGGCGCTCCTGTTGACATATTAGCTGATGACCTCAAGTGGCTTCAGCCAATGACCCTTTATCCATCAGATATCAAGTTACGAGGTCTAGGAGGCATAGACCTTCCAATCAGAGGCAGGATTATTGTTTCTCTTAGCTACAAGGGGTGATAGATCATTGATTCTCTCTATGTTCTTCACAATCAATGTACATCCCCAATAAGTGGTGATGTTGGCATACTCCTAGGAATCTTAGAAAAACCAGATGATCATCATTTGAATGACTCATGCCTTTCATGCAACACTCTTCAACCTTAATTTAATAGCAGTAAGAATTCAACCTTCAGGAGCTGAGGAAGTTTATATGCTCAGCAGTAAGTTCCTTTCTTTCACAGAGACACCATCCACTAGACCCAGGGCAGACATGGAAGTTATGAATCTCTCAGTTCTTTATGAATTAAGGCCAGAAGTGGTGGATTACAAAAGGCACTGCAGCAGATGGTGACCATACCCATGAAGACCTACTGGACCTGAAATGGCTCTGCCTAGAGAGTGATGAGGAAGAATCCCTTGCAGCACTGAGTCCTAGAGAATGATTCATCTTTCCTGTTGATGGATGCACCTAATGAAGTCTCTATTGCCTTTTTAGAAGAGTCAGCTATGCTTTTAGTCACTGAGCAGCATTCAGATCTTAATTCCACTGAATGTACTAATGCATTACCTTCTGTTGTTCATGAAGAGTCTTCCACAGCGAATGCTTTGCCTGTCCAGGTTAGAGTCCACAGAGGATCACACTGTTAGAAGGCTGGTACCTTCCAAGGGTGAAAGTCAACTGACACCCATACTACAGTCCCAATGGAAAATCTTCTTCCCTTCAGAGCTGGATGTCAGCACAGAAGCTGTGGCAGAATCTTTAGCACTTCTGAAGTTGCAGAATCCTGTACAGCAAGCTTGTCCCCAAGTTGATTGTCTACGGGAAATTTGTCTCATTACAGAAGATGAGGCTGTCTTGCTTGTCTCCATGTTCTCAGCAATTCTTCTCATTGCCCATAGTGGAGGAGCCTCATAAAGAGAGAAATGTGGCTCTCTTACCACAGTCTACAGGAAGAAGATGGTCCTCCAGAAATAGCATTGGGAAATCATCTCTTCTTGCAGGAAGTTGGTCATATTTTCCATTGTCGTTTAAGTTCATTGAAATCTCAGATCTTCAATGCCTTTTTAGTCTTTGATACAGCAGTGGATGATTATATAGCTGTGACAGTCTTTCCAGAGTTGAAGATCATTCCTCTTCTGAAGCTTCTTCCCAGAGTCATTCAAGGGCACAAGAAATTCCTCAGGTTGTCCTGAGTTCTTCTCTTCTAGTCCCAGAGGTTTCAAAGGTCAATTCTCTCCCGTTTTCTCTTTGGAATCTGCCTTATGGTGAAAAGCCTTCATTGTCATTGCAGTTCTGTCATCCTGCAATTTACACTCTGTTTTCTAGCAATGCTGACAGCAGTGATGCTAAAGTGCAGTCCCATTCTGTAGATGGTGCTGTCCTACCTGATGCACAAGAAAGCCCTCATGTCTCCCAGCTCTCTTCCCTAAGTGCAGAGAATACTGCGGGAGGTTGAATTCCCCAGGACTGTGACTTGGGGAGGACTAGGAGTTGGGTAGAAGCTATAGCTTTAAAAAAGGGAGTTCCAGAAATGTAATGTAAATAGTTAAAGACATAAGGCAGAATTTTCTATTCTGGAGACTTAATCTGCTGGCGGGTGGGCATGTTGGCGTGATTCCCACTGGGCAGTGGGGTGGATGAACGTGTGCGATCTTTTGCTTTTTGGCTCATTAATTATGCATCCACAAGAAGCTATGCAAATCTCGTGGCGGGGGGCGGGGGGCAGGGGGCGGGCAGGAAGTTGTCTGCCCTGTCATTACTCATGGGGTCGAAGGTTCTGGCACCATATTTAAACAGTACCAGGACGGATATTCGCCCATTTCAGGCCAGGAGCTCCACATTATTCCTACAGAGTCCTTGTGTCCAAAACTTGTACTGGAGAAGCTGGCAAATGTGAGCAGCCACATCCCGGGACATTTGAGGGTGCCTCTGGCATCACCTTTCACTCACCTTTAGATAAGAACATTGCCTGTGATACACCCATGGTTGGACCAATGCTCGCCATTGCAGTGGTCCATGTTTGCCAGCCTCTTGACCTTTTAGAAGTCCTGCTGCCTCTTGCTACTCAGGCCCTTGCTCTTCCTGGCCCTGTGTCAAACTGCGATAGGCCCTCCTTCTCATCTGGATGAAAGCCATTACCAAAGCAGGATTGCCTGCCTGTATCATCGAGGCCTCAGTGGATGCGTGAACAAATTGAAGTGATACGTTAAGTGCACACGTCCTTTACAGTTTTTCCTGCATCTGAAAGCCAGCAGGCAAGTGCTAAGTCATTCACCTGGCCTCCGTCTAGACATCCCCACCTATCACATTATCACAGTATCTTTACAGTGCAGAAGGAGGCAATTCAGCCCATCGAGTCTGCACTGACTCTCTGAAAGAGCATTCCACTTAGTCCCACTCCCCTGCCTTATCCCCATAACCTTACACATTTTCTTTTTACAGATAGCAATCCAATTCCCTTTTGAATACCTCGATTGAATTTGCCTCCACCATCCTTTCTGGAAGTTTGTTCCAGACTCCAATCGCCATCTGGGTGAAAAAATTTTCCTCACATCACATTTACTCCTTTTGCCTTCCAGGTAAAGGACATCCTGGAGGACCAGGTGGGTGTTCCTCCCATTCATGTATGAATGCATATGGAGACATTGCTCTTTGACCAGGGTAATGCGACCCATGGGCAAGAAGCCTCAAACAGACACTTTTTTGCTTGCCTTTACTACCCTGGAAACTCTATAGAAAGACCATTGGCAGCATACAAAGACTAACCACATTTTTTTCATTCTTTCTCAGGATGTGGGCATTGCTGGCTAGGCCAGCATTTATTGCCCATCCCTAAATGCCCTTAAGAAGGTGATGGTGAGCTGCCTTCTTGAACCGCTGCAGTCCATGTGTTGTAGGTCCACCCACAGTGCTGTTAGGGAGGGTGTTGCAGGATTTTGACCCAGTGACTGAAGAAACGGCGATGTATTTCCAAGTCAGGATGGTGTGTGGCCTGGATGGGAACTTGCATGATCCCTTGTCAGCCATAACCATTCTCCCCAGAGGGATTATCCACATCTGAATTTTTAAATGAATACAGCATCAAACTGCAATCTTTATTCCAGACTGGTTTTTTTTGCTGGTTAGCACATACATGTTGAAACTGAGCCTTAGTACCACATTGTGCTGCTTAATGAACCACTCAGCCATTGATGATCAATAAATATTTAGTTTAAGTTCAATTGTATATTTTATATCTTGGATCTATGAATAGATTACACTCATTTCTATGTGTGTAACAGGTTTTATTGACAGTGCTTTAAAATGTTTACTCCATGCTTCAGCTCTGGTTTCCAGCTCTTTCTCCAGCTTTGTTTACTCTGAGTCCACACCCAGGCTTAACCAATCAAGCACAGTGAGCATCAATAATAAACAGACTCACAGTCAAACACAGAACAACTGAACGTTAGATGACTGGAAAATTACAGGCCATTTGCCAAAATGACAAACTGCGAGTGCCACTTTCCTCTTGGGAGTGATAGATTGTGAAATGTCCCACATCAGCATTGATGACAGGTAGAGTACTTATTGAGCCCAGTGAACATTGGAACTAAGTAAACTGGAGAACAGAACTGCTGAAGCTCCCAAGAAATAAAAACTTGCACTTGTATCATACTTTTCCCAACCTCAGGATGTCCCAAGGCACTTTACAACCAAAGAAGTACATCTGTTAATTGTAGTCACACTTGTATTGTAGGAAGTGTGGCAGCAAAATTTGTTCACAGTGAGATCCCACAAATAGATCATCTGTTTTTTGGTATTGATGGAAGGACAAATATTGGTCAGCAGACAGGGCAGAACTCCCAGCTATTCTTTAAAATAGTGCCGTGGATCTTTTTATTACACCTAAGAGGAGGTACAGTTTAATGTCTCATCCGATAGATGGCACATCTAACAATGTAGCCATCCATTAAATTTAACAACAACTCTAAACTAGTGAGTTAGTCCTTGGCCATCAGTGTTGCTTTTGTTGTTGTGTGGGTAATATATGTCACCAACAGCAGCGTGGTACAATAGTGCTTATTGTAGCTCTGATGCAGGCAGGTGGTGAATAGGAGGCTATTGGTACAAGTCCTAATCTGATCTGTGCCAGCAAGCTGTACTAGGCAGCGACTGCAACAGCCTTCTGAAAGGGAGAGGAAAAACCCGGACAGAGAAGCTGTTGTTTTTACATTGCCAGAGTCTACCTCCTAGCAGTTGGCCACAAAGACAACAGGATGCTCAATGACAATGAAAAGAAAAAAAATCTGAGAGTGCACACTTTGTATTCAAAGATAAACACCTTCACAAAAACTTATCTATTTCATCAAGTCCAGCCACAGTTACACGGCATTCCCATCTTTGCCTATTTGTTATTGTTGAAGAGGAAAGTTCACTTGTGTAACTTTTTACCAATACAGAGTGGCTAATACAAGAATTATTGTTAGGGTAAAGTGTAGCAATATGACTGAGCTTAGCTCGCCTAAGAAAGCGACGTGCGCTTCTGCATGTAGCCTTCTGAAGCTCCGAAACTCAGACTAAAACAAATTGGAAAGCACAAATTCCTTAGTTCAAATAGCTTACTTCAACAGCCATGCAGGAAGGTATTTTGTTTGAAAGAGAGTTGACTACTGCTTTAAACGATTATAATTTTAGACAATGGAATGAGATTTGATAAGGGAAAGATTCCTTTGGATGGGTGGGTGGGTGTGTGTGTTCAGAAAGCTGTTCGATAACATCAAGAAAATAGAAAAAGAAGACTTGCTTTTATCTAGAACCTGTCATGACTACAGGACGTCTCAAAGTGCTTTACAGTCAGTGAAGTACTTTTGACATGAAGTTACTGCTGTAATTTAGGAATAAAGTCAAACTCAATGATCTAAATGTCACAAGCTAAAACTTAATAACTTAAGTGATTAGGAAAAGTCACAGAGTGATCATTTGTGATCACTATGATGTGATCATAAGCAATGAGTGTCTATAAAGAGAGAGAGAGCTCTTGCTTTCTGTCACTTGGGGAGAACAGGAGAAGAATTCAAACTTAGCCAAGTGTCCCAAATGTAAGTATGCAGTCAAGTCCTTATTTATTGCCTGTGTCAAAATTGGTCTGATAGACTTGTTAAACTATCTGTTAATGTTTAATTAAGTTCACATGGACTTTTGATTAATTACATAATATGTTGAACTGTTGTGTCAGGAGTTAATTAGAACCAGAACTTGACATCCTGGGGGTTACCATTGACCAGAAACTGAACTGGACTAGCCATATAAATACTGTGGCTACAAGAGCAGGTCAGAGGCTAGAAATCTTGCGGCAAGTAACTCACCTCCTGACTCCCCAAAGCCTGTCCACCATCTACAAGGCACAAGTCTGGAGTGTGATGGAATAATCTCCACTTGCCTGGATGGGTGCAGCTTCAACAACACTCAAGAAGCTCCACACCATCCAGGACGGAGCAGCTGCTTGGTTGGCACCCCTTCTACAATCGTTCATTCTCTCCACCACTGACGAACAGTGGCAGCAGTGTGTACCATCTACAAGATGCACTGCAGAAACACAAGGCTCCTTAGACAGCAGCTTCCAAACTCACAACTGCTACCATCTAGAAGGAGAAGGGCAGCAGATACATGGAAACACGCCACCTGCAAGTTCCCCTCCAAGCCACATACCATCCTGACTTGCAAATATGTCGCCATTCCTCCACTGTTGCTGGGTAAAAATCCTGGAACTCCCTCCCTAAAAGCACTGTGGGTGTACCTACTTTGCAGGGACTGCAGCAGTTCAAGAAGACAACTCACCACCACCTTCTCAAGGGCAATTAGGGATGGGCAAAAATGCTGTCCTAACCAGCGATGCCCACATCCTGTAAATGAATAAAAGAAACAGTTATACACATCATCCTATAATTAAAAACAAAAACAGAATTACCTGGAAAAACTCAGCAGGTCTGGCAGCATCGGCGGAGAAGAAAAGAGTTGACGTTTCGAGTCCTCATGACCCGTTTTTATCATCCTATAATTACCAATTCAACAGCAATTAAACAGTTATTGTGTTTTGGCTATGGTGATGGATATTACATCTGGAACACTGGTCCATTACTTATGTTGATGCCTTCTAGAAGAAACACAGGTAAATTTAACACAATGGTTCTCAAACTGCAATCTGTTGACCCCTAGGAGTCCAGAGGCCTGCCAGTGTCTGCAACTCAGGGCTGGCCCATGAATGGGCAATGTGGGTGACTGCCCAGGGTGGCGTACACAAGAGTAAACAAGTGAACAGTGGTTAGAGGCAAAACAAAAACAGAATTACCTGGAAAAACTCAGCAGGTCTGGCAGCATCGGCGGAGAAGAAAAGAGTTGACGTTTCGAGTCCTCATGACCCTTCGACAGAACTTGAGTTCGAGTCCAAGAAAGAGTTGAAATATAAGCTGGTTTAAGGTGTGTGTGTGGGGGGCGGAGAGAGAGAGAGAGAGAGAGAAGTGGAGTGGGGGTGTGGTTGTAGGGACAAACAAGCAGTGATAGAAGCAGATCATCAAAAGATGTCAACGACAATAGTACAATAGAACACATAGGTGTTAAAGTTAAGGTTGGTGATATTATCTAAACGAATGTGCTAATTAAGAATGGATGGTAGGGCACTCAAGGTATAGCTCTAGTGGGTTTTTTTTTAAATTTTTTTTTATATAATGGAAATAGGTGGGAAAAGGAAAATCTTTATAATTTATTGGAAAAAAAAAAGGAAGGGGGAAACAGAAAAGGGGTGGGGATGGGGGAGGGAGCTCACAACCTTAAGTTGTTGAATTCAATATTCAGTCCGGAAGGCTGTAAAGTGCCTAGTCGGAAGATGAGGTGTTGTTCCTCCAGTTTGCGTTGGGCTTCACTGGAACAATGCAGCAAGCCAAGGACAGACATGTGGGCAAGAGAGCAGGGTGGAATGTTAAAATGGCAAGCGACTGGGAGGTTTGGGTCATTCTTGCGGACAGACCGCAGGTGTTCTGCAAAGCGGTCGCCCAGTTTACGTTTGGTCTCTCCAATGTAGAGGAGACCACATTGGGAGCAACGAGTGCAGTAGACTAAGTTGGGGGAAATGCAAGTGAAGTGCTGCTTCACTTGAAAGGAGTGTTTGGGTCCTTGGACGGTGAGGAGAGAGGAAGTGAAGGGGCAGGTGTTGCATCTTTTGCGTGTGCATGGGGTGGTGCCATAGGAGGGGGTTGAGGAGTAGGGGGTGATGGAGGAGTGGACCAGGGTGTCCTGGAGGGAGCGACCCCTACGGAATGCCGATAGGGGGGGTGAAGGGAAGATGTGTTTGGTGGTGGCATCATGCTGGAGTTGGCGGAAATGGCGGAGGATGATCCTTTGAATGCAGAGGCTGGTGGGGTGATAAGTGAGGACAAGGGGGACCCTATCATGTTTCTGGGAGGGAGGAGAAGGCGTGAGGGCGGATGCGCGGGAGATGGGCCGGACACAGTTGTCGCCTCCGTCGCATCTGTTCCGATGATGCTACCTTCAAAAACAGTTCCTCTGACATGTCCTCCTTCTTCTTTAACCGAGGTTTTCCACCCATGGTCGTTGACAGGGCCCTCAACCGTGTCCGGCCCATCTCCCGCGCATCCGCCCTCACGCCTTCTCCTCCCTCCCAGAAACATGATAGGGTCCCCCTTGTCCTCACTTATCACCCCACCAGCCTCCGCATTCAAAGGATCATCCTCCGCCATTTCCGCCAACTCCAGCATGATGCCACCACCAAACACATCTTCCCTTCACCCCCCCTATCGGCATTCCGTAGGGATCGCTCCCTCCGGGACACCCTGGTCCACTCCTCCATCACCCCCTACTCCTCAACCCCCTCCTTTGGCACCACCCCATGCCCACACAAAAGATGCAACACCTGCCCCCTTCACTTCCTCTCTCCTCACCGTCCAAGGACCCAAACACTCCTTTCAAGTGAAGCAGCATTTCACTTGCATTTCCCCCAACTTAGTCTACTGCATTCGTTGCTCCCAATGTGGTCTCCTCTACATTGGAGAGACCAAACGTAAACTGGGTGACCGCTTTGCAGAACACCTGCGGTCTGTCCGCAAGAATGACCCAAACCTCCCTGTCGCTTGCCATTTTAACACTCCACCCTGCTCTCTTGCCCACATGTCTGTCCTTGGCTTGCTGCATTGTTCCAGTGAAGCCCAACGCAAACTGGAGGAACAAAACCTCATCTTCCGACTAGGCACTTTACAGCCTTCCGGACTGAATATTGAATTCAACAATTTTAGATCATGAACTCCCTCCTCCATCCCCACCCCCTTTCTGTTTCCCCCTTCCTTTTTTTTTCCAATAAATTATAAAGATTTTCCTTTTCCCACCTATTTCCATTATTTTTTTTAAAAAATTTAAAAAAAAAATTTTTTAAATTTTTAAAAAAAAATTTTTTTTTAAATCTTTTATGCTCTCCCCACCCCCACTAGAGCTATACCTTGAGTGCCCTACCATCCATTCTTAATTAGCACATTCGTTTAGATAATATCACCAACTTTAACTTTAACACCTATGTGTTCTTTTGTACTGTTGTTGTTGACATCTTTTGATGATCTGCTTCCACCACTGCTTGTTTGTCCCTACAACCACACCCCCACTCCACTTCTCTCTCTCTCTCTCTCTCTCCGCCCCCCCCACACACACACCTTAAACCAGCTTATATTTCAACTCTTTCTTGGACTCGAACTCAAGTTCTGTCGAAGGGTCATGAGGACTCGAAACATCAACTCTTCTCCGCCGATGCTGCCAGACCTGCTGAGTTTTTCCAGGTAATTCTGTTTTTGTTTTTGTTTTGGATTTCCAGCATCCGCAGTTTTTTTTGTTTTTATCTCAGTGGTTGGAGGCATGCTGTTCTCCATTGCCTCCCATCCCTATGCTCCTCCTGGTGACCTGGAATTCTGCTGTCTCCAGGCCAAAGCTTTCTCCATGCTCTTGCCATCCCTATGATACTGCTGTTTTATGCTGTGCTCTCCACATGCTTCAGCCTTGACCAATGGGTGTACTTCCTCTTTGATTCTGCTCTCTCCTTGCATCTAGTGCTTTCTCCTCGTTCCACTCCTCCAGTGCCCTTGCTCCGACCAAGGATAGACAGAATCTGCAATGAGAAGCAAACACACAAATCTTACTTATATCTGTAAGTCAAAACCTATTTCTTAGAAGCATTATTAAAACATGTTTTACTTTCCCATTATGATTATTATATGGCGTTATAATTTTGCTGGGGTCCATGATTTTTAATCCATTTGAAAAGGGATCCTTCAGTCAAAAGCTTTGTGAACCATTGATCTAGCATTCACCTGTACCTAATTTACCAGCCTGCAATTGTTTGAACGAATAGAAGTGATAGAAAGAACTTAGATCTACCTAGGACACTCCAAAGCATTTCACATGCTATGAGTTACTTTTTAGAGCGCAATCACTGTTGCCACATGGGCTGAGGCATCGAAATTACAGCCCATGAGAAATCTGTGGGACTCTGAGATCTGAGCACTCCAGCCCTGTTCCAGTTTGCTGTTTTGTTTCTTGAAACTTGTAAGCCTAAATGTTAGGATATGGCTGTTTTTCTTCCAATTTCCTTGTTGCTGGGAAAATCCTAAATCAGTACACCAAAATCCATTAGCATTAGCAATGTGAAATATCAGCAAGTTATTGGGCAGGTGGATTGAAAGTTTATTTGTGGTTTCAAACCTTCATAGCACATACATATATAGCCCACAATGACAGGAAGCTTGGACAATCTTAGCACAACCGAACGCAATATGCAGTCTTTTATGCAGCTATAGCCCACAAACAGAAATGAGATGAATGATGATTTTCAACTGATGCTACAGGGTCTTTTACAACTTGAACATGCAGATGCCTGAGGGTGCGAGATGGGGGTATGTCTCAGTTTAATATTTCATCAAGCAGTTGGCAGGTCTGGCAATGCAGCATTCCCTCACTAAAGCAATGAAGTGTTACCATAGCTTATGTTCTCAAATCCTGGAGTGGGACTTGACCTCACAAGCCTCTGACTTAGGGATAAATGCTACCACTGAGCCAAATTAACATTGTACAGTAAAGGAAAAAGAGAGACAATAGTAATGTTGCAATTCTGGGCTATAGACATTCCTCTGTCCATTATTCATAACAGGTTAGACAAAGCATTTGGATGAAATTCCTTAGTACAAAAGCCATTAGATTATAACTAGAATCAGAACAATCCCAGAGCTAAAAGGGTTTAAGTATGAGGGCAGGTTGCATGGACTAGGCTTGTGTTACCTTGAGTAAAGAAGATTGAGGGGTGATCTAATTTAGGTATTTATGATTAAAGGATTTCACTGGGTAGATAGAAAGAAACTATTTATTTTGGTTAGTGAGCCCATATAGCAAGTAGTATAACTTTACAATTAGAGCTGGACTATTCAGGCAGCAATGTCAGGAAGAATTTTTTCACACAAAGGGCACTGGAAATCTTGAACTCTCTCCAAAAGGCTGTTGAGGTTGTGGAGGGGGCTGCCAATTGATAATCTTGATTGTTACATTTTAGTTAGATAAGGGTATTCAGGGCTTCAAAATAAAGGCGGGTAGATGGAATTAAGATAAAGAACAGCTATGGTCTAATTGAATGGTGGAACAGTCTCAAGGAGCTGAATGATCTCTTCTTGTCCCATGTTTCTATTGGGCCTTTTATTTTTGAACCAGTGACAGCATAAAAAATGTGCATAAGCAAATTCCATTACAAATATGAATGTAGGAATTTGAAATGTAAGTATGTAAAGAAAAGAAAATGTATTACCCGAAGATTACACTTGGCGTTGATTCCTTGTGTGCAATGTTTTGTGGGATCGGCCGATATATTATAAAAATAGTGCATTCATTCTGTGTTTCCAATGCATCACACCTCTCCTTTCTTGAATATTGGACTTCAAGAATTACATTCAAATGTGTGGAAACAAATGCAGAGATTTGAACAGAGGAAAGAATGTCCTTTTTGAAAATGTGTATTACATTGCTTACTCTCAATTACAGAGCCCTGAAATATAATTTCTCAGATTTGGCTATTTTACATTTTTTTCAGCTAAAGCTCAAAATTTTTACAATTATCAATGCTGAATTTAATTGTCTATTTTGGTACAAAGCCAATCTAAATCCTTCTTCAACATTTTTCCTGCTCCTTCTGTCTCTACGACTCTCCTTGTTTTAGTGTTATCAGTAAATTAGGCAAGCTCACATTTGCTTTCTATGACCACGTCTTGTCAATGAGAAACAGAGTTCCAAACACTGAGCAGTGTGGACTGCACTCAGTATGTCCTCCCATTCGGAGAATGAGTCCCAGAATAATCTGGTGGGAATTATGTCATCGCCAAACCCCATCCCTACTCAAAGATTTTCCATCCATTGAGGTAAATCAAGGAAAAACTGTGGTCTGATGAGCACAGAAGTGGAAAATCCTGTCCTGTATCTCTTGACTCCTGGAAACCTTATAGATGGTGAAAGAAAAGTGAAAGTTTAATGGACTAACGATTGCACATTAGATACATCCAAACAGGAAACTCTGTAGAACCATACAAATTACAACCCAGACACTGAAGAAGGCCATTCAGCCCATTGCATTTTCCAATCTTTAGGGAAGAAAATCTGCTGTCCTTACCTGGTCTGGCCTACTTGTGACTCCAGACCCACAGCAATGTGGTTGGCTCTTAAATACCCTCTTAACAAGGGCAATTAGGGATGGGCAATAAATACTGGCCCAGCCAGTGATGCCCACATCCTATGAACAAATAAAAAAAAAATTATACAGAGTACAATGATGTCATTAGAGGCACTGGCCTATTGGAGTTATTGAATCTGACAATGCGAGGGACTGTATTAATGCACAATTGAGATTATGATAAAATATTCTGGATTCATGCCGTTATCTACTTATGTTCCAGCATCAATCAAGTTTACAGCCTCACCCTCAGCAATCTCCCTCTGCTGGGCACTGTCATAACCACTCACAAACAAACACACACACAACCCAAGCCTGAAATCTAACAAATTTGTCATGATTTCCCTCTCGTAAGATTATGTTTTACTTTGTCATTAATGTTGCACAGATTGTGTTAAAAGTCTAAGCACCTCAGGTTTACATGAAGTTCAGCAATGACTTCCTCAATTCTGCCAGTGGGTTTTTTGCTCAAGTAAAATGTCACTTGTTTGAATGACAGATATTTTTTCTCAGGATGAATGAATTAAAAAGTGGATGATCATCTCCTCAAATCCATTTCTATATCTTGGTGATTAAAGTGATGTAACACCATCCTATATACCTTAGTACATACATGGAGGGATTCAATAGGATGGCAGCATTGAGCAAAATTAACAGGAACATCAAAAAGCCATAAGTTCAGTGAGGGATAGAGGGGTGAGCAGTGTTTAATGGACCTCTTGGAACAACTTTTAACATTGTAATAAAGTTTGAAGTGATTTTCAAAACTCCTGAAAACTTTTATAACCATGTAAATATATGGCATAGTGCATGGGAGGAAAAAGGTGAGAGGGAGGAATGGGATGAAAGGGAGTAGGTGAGGGGAAGCAATGAGGATGGAAGGGGACCCAGCAGTGTTCTCCTACGAAAGACTTTATCAGCACCGAAAGGTGCTGATTGAAGTGCTAAAAAACCTCTGCACTTTACATTTACCTTTAAGTTTACATTGTTTGGAGCCTAGACAGTTCAAGGCACATCTGCCAATGGTAGAGTGGGATGTGCAAGAGACCAGATTGGGGGAGCACAAAGATCTCAGAAGATTGTAAAACTAGAGTATGTCACAGAGATTGGGAGCGGTGAGATCATGGAGGGCATTCAATTTGTATTGGGAGAGAGTGATATCTGCATTATCCAAATAAAGCCAATTCTGTTAACCCAGGAACAGAATATTTTGGGATTCTATTGGTTTAAAACGATTGTTTTATTTTAAGACAGCTATTAGTCCATTTAATAAATACAAGATGCCAATGAACTCAGACACAACTGCACAAAGCCGACTGTTGCATGCTGTAGTGTGCGGCGAATGCACATGCGCAACCCTTCCTGATACCTTTTCGGTAGGCGGTAGGAGTTACAGTGTAAAAGAATAAGGAAGTCTTGCTACAATTGTTTAGGGTTTTGGTGAGATCACATATGGAGTACAGTATGCAGTTTTGGTGTCCATAGCTAAGGATGGATATACTTCCCTTGGAAGCAGTATAGCAAAGGTTCACAAGATTGGTGGGAATCTAGAACAAGGGGTCAATCATTTAGGACTGAGATGAGGAGACATTTCTTCATTCAAAGGGTTGTGAAACTTTGGAATTCTCTACCCCAGAGGTTTGTGGATGCTCCATCTTTGAAAACATTTAAGGCTGGGATAGGCAGAATTTTGGTCTCTCAGGAAATCGAGGGATATGGGGGTGTGGGTGGGAAAGTGGAGTTGAGGCAGATGATCAGCCATGATTGCATTGAGTGGTGGAGCAGGTTCGATGGGCTGAATGGTCCATTCCTACAATTTTTTTTTTTTACATCATGTTATGGAATTGGGAGCGCGGTGGGGGTGGGGGTTGCATTAAGGTGGGAAAATTAGCTATGATCTTGTTGAATGGTGGAGCAGGTTTCATGGGACAGATTGCCAAATTAAGCTCACATTTCTTAAATTGGTGATTGGGGGGAGGGGGCGGTGCAAAGGGAAACTAGACAAGTTTCCCATGGTAATTTTGTCTTAATTTGAGAACTTATTGTATGTTCCCCTTTTTAAAAATCAAGGGGAATAAGGAAGCAGGGCAAAGGGGGGAAACACTGATGGTGTGTCCAGTTGATTCACAATGGCTCCTTCAGTGATTCACTACAAAATGGGCACATCAACGATCGGAAACATTCAAACTCAGTTCAAAATCTAACGGACGCGGCTCATGCGCGGAGGGGGAGGGGCTGCGTGGCGAGACTGGGGCAACAGACTGGCGGAGCGGCTGAGGGAAAGGGCTTTGCGGTGGAGCGCGTTCTCGCGAGGTTTGAAGGGCTCAGTTGTTAATGAGGGGAGAAGAGGTTGGAGTGGTGACGTCACAAGAAGTTAGCGTAATCTTGCCCTCTTCCTCCAACCGCCCCCCGCCACCGCCCACCCCGTGAAGACGAGAGAGGCAGCTGAATGAGAGGGACGGCCATGTTCTCGCGAGGTTTGAGGCGCTCCGCTGTTTATGAGCGGGAGAAGGGGGTGGAGCTTTGTCATATCGGAAGAAGTGGGCGGGGTCTTAAGCTTTTCTCTCCTCCCCACCTTCGCGTCCAGGTGAGAGAGACGCAACCGAGTGAGAAGGAGATGGGTTGAAGATGTCGGTTTATGGAGTCGGGGAGGAGCAGGAAAACATTTGGAGAGTGGAGCGGGATGTGGGGATGGTGTAGAACTCGGCGGGTGTCGGAGCTCCTCCTGGTCTCCAAGTGACCGGCCGGTCCCGGGCTGCTGAAGGCAAGGGCCCCTTCACTGAGGTCCCGGAGTAATACAGGCAACCCGGCCGGTACATAGAGGGGGAACTCATAAAACCCTGACCTTAGAGAGAGAGAGGTGGGGGGCATCTCTCCATGCTAGGGTTTATTTTATTTGGGGTTTGGGGGGGGGGGGGGGTTGCCTGTGCTTTCAATGCCTTGCTTGGATCATTAGAATCTGTGAGAAGCGTCCTTTTTTTGTAAAATTAGGAAACAAAAAGCCCACCTTGCTTGTATCCACAATCAACCAGTGCAAGGTGCCAACTTTTTGCATTGGTGCAGGTTTGTTGACTTAAATGTCCTTACACCACTTAATTGTGTGGAGTGAGCGAGGTGACTTATTTTTGTTGAATTGATGGTTTAGTATTATTTTTATTACTATTTTTACAGTGCCTTTGATTGGCTGTTAGAAGTGTTGGAAGGATGGAAGGAGAAATTTATTTCGTTTTCAAGAATCCAGTTTGTTGAGAAGCAGAAGTACTGATCATTTTTTTGGATATCTTTCACATTCTTTGCAAATGATGCAATACATCTAGTGAGTGCCCTTAATACCACACCAATATTAATTTATGTTTTGCTAACAACACATCAAATTTCAACAGCTTGGATCTTTATTAACATACAGTTGTAAAGTCTAGACATGCAGGACCACAGTATGCATAATATTACATTCACTTTTTGGTACCAGTTTAAATTATGTTAGCAAATAATTTCCATGATAAAATTAGCTTTCTATAGACTTGTATTTATGTTAAACGGCATACCAGCAGAGATTTGGAAGCATAATAGTACGGAGCTTGTTAAACTTACAGCCATCTTCAAGCGTACCTGGGATCAGAAAAAAATTCCACAGGATCTCGAGGAAGCTGATATAGTCAGCATCTGGAAGCAGAAAGGATTCAAAAAGCATGAGATAACTACTGAGGACTTGGTCTTCTCTCATTCGCAGGACAGATCCAATTAAACCATCTGCTAGACAACCTCATACATGATGTCCTCCAGGAATCACAGTGTATTTTAGGACAGCTGATATGTTTGCAGCAGGACAACTACAAGAAAAGTGCAGAAGACACCACCAGGATTTATAAATGTTCTAATTAAAGCTTTTGACATTATGAGCCAACCTGGCCCATGGCACTTGCTCGGACATCCTAGCTTGCAGAGCAAGTTTGTCAAAACTCTGTACTTAATGTATGATTGGATGTGATTGTGCCTGTGGTGAGATGTCATGCCTTTGCAATAATCAGTGGTGTAAAGCAAGGATGTGCAATGGTTTCCTGACTCTTCGCTGCAATGCTCAAGGAAGACACCAGAGACCTACCATGCCTTCAGGGAAGCTTTTCAATCTCTCCAGATTGCATGCCTCCACCAAAGTCAGAGGCAGTAATCAGAGAGCTTCTGTATGCATGTGACTGTACCTTAGCTGCCCACAGCAAGGAAGATATCCAGACCATATAAACAAATTCTTGAGTGCTGCCAAAAACTTTGGTCTCAACCCCTGTCATGGAAATGCTGAGCTGATATTTTAGCCAGTACCAGGCACACACCATGAAGCACCAGACATAACTTTTGATGGCACAGTCTCAAGGTAGAAAAATTCTCATATCTTGTCAGTGCGCTCGCTAAGCTTGCCTATTGATGGAGTCATATACCCAGAAACAAGTTTGGCCTATGACCGACTCCATGATGGTGTCTGAAAGCAGTATAGGAATAAGCTGAAGACGAAAGTCAAACTCTACCAGACGGTTGACCTTCCCACCCTGCTGTATGGCGCAGTATCCTGGGTTTGCCATAGGTGCCACATCAATGCTCTGGAATGCTTCCACAAAGGCACCTGAAAGCCATCATGAGAATTTAATGGCAGGACGGAATCACATGTGGGGCTTGACAGCATGTTGACCACCCTTCAGAAAGTTCAGCTTAGATGGGCAGGCCTTGTTTCCTGCATGAAAGACGACAGAATCTCCAAGTACAACTCCTATGGGGAACTGTCTGTGCCAATGACATCAAGGTGGTTAGTGCAAATGATACAAGTGCACCCTTTTAAAAAAAAAAATGCTTTACAAACTTCTGCAATACAGACCACCTCTTGGGGCGGGAATGTGTAAATTTTAGCTGACTGGCCAATGTGGAGGCAAGCACTGAAACTTGGTTCAGCGTGCTTTGAGAACCATCTATGCCAAACATGCAGCATTCAACCTGACCAGAGGTGATGCAGCTGCAGAAGGTCTCCTAAGCACCAACAGTGACAGCGTGGACTCAGTTCTGCGAACATCCATGCCAATCTTTCGTTGGGCTCTTCAGTCATGAGAGGACCCACAGAAACCATCATTTATAGCTTTGACTTACTTAAATAACAAGGAGTCCACCGTCATTTATTTTATAGTAATGTGTACCATTTTTGGTTCAGTGGAAAAATCCATCAGTGCTTGGGTGTTAGTGGCACTAAATTATACAGGCTAGGAAAGTAGCAGGTTTAATCTGTGGTCTATACTGAGTGACCTACATTGGGAACCTAGGGCAAAATCAGTCTGCTGGAGTTCCTGCCCAGATTGGTAATACAAGGAAAACTTACATTTCTGTTGCATGTTTACTGGAGTGAAACATCCCAAAGTGCTTCACAGAATGTAATGGGCAAAAAATGACTGAGCCAAAGGTTGCATGGAGACACTTGGATAAAGAGGTCGGAGATTTAGGGAGGTAATTCCAGTGCTTAGAACCTAAATAGTTGAACGGATGGGCACCAGTGGTGGGTTGAAAATGGTGAGGGTTTAAACAAGAAGCCAGTAATGGAGGAATGGGGAGTTCTAGAAGGGCTAGAGGAGTTGGAGAGGTGGAAAGGGACGAGGCCACAGAGGGATTTAATTAAGCGCAAAGTTGAGAAATTTAAAATTGATGTTTTGCCAGACTGAGAGCCAATGTTGATAGATATCCAGAAGTTAAGGTATGGACATTAAAGTTTTGGATGAACTCAAACTGTTAACTGTTTTTCTCTCCACAGATGTTCCCAGACCTGCTGAGTTTTTCCAGAACTTTACTTTTCTGTTTTTATTTTAGATCCCCAGCATCTGCATTATTTTACTTTTTATTCTATAAAAAATGATTCTTGCTTTGTGCTACTGTGTGTAGTACATCAACAAATGAATGTATCCAAGGTGTTATGGAATGCTGTAAACAAAGCAAAACAAACACCTCAAAGAAGTACCCTTTGGGTTAGTATGTAATAATGTTACTTGCCGAAAGAGTTACCTCCCCTTTAAGTTCACTCTGGTATCTGTTGCTGCTTAAAATCCATGTAGGATTGTTTTTCTTTCCTATTTTCTTTATCCATTTTATTGCTATGGCTGTTTGATTTCACATGACACTCAAATTGAAGGAAGGGTGGATCAAAATATTAACAGCATTGTATATTTTTTTACAGAGAACTGCAGAAGTATCTTCCTTGCATCCGTCATATTGGATTGTGCTTGAACTACAGCTGGAGAAAGCAGAGGGCCATCCTTCACGTTTGCTTCCCGTTTTCAGGATTGCTGTGCTCATATGAGTTACCGAGTGTATCGGGAGCTTCCATGCCTTTATTGGTAAGTCAACCCACAGTTGTTACAAAAATACCTTTTTAATGCAAACACCAGTCCCGCTTACCTGAACAGGTAACAGTGCTTGTACAAGTTGCTCACCACATTAACTGGGTGTGGAGTACAAAATTTCCTCAACACTGGAGAAATAGATAACACACCAGGAAATAAATTAGGTGAATTAGGTTTCATGATAGTGATAATTTGGTAGTTGTGCTGCAGCTTATCTGATTTTTTTTTTTGTCTTTATCCATGGCTGAAGGACCTGTTCCCAGATCTCAGCCAATGGTGTTGTGTAGCTTGTCAATGGGAGACATGTGGGGAGGTAACTCCTGTTTCCTCCCCTCTTCTTTGATCAGTTCCTCTCCACGATTGCCTGACAGAGAGAGAGAGAAAACAATATGCAGAACCACCCTGTTGGTCCATGTGTCAGAATTTGCAACACCGGCCCCTCATAAATTGCAGGGGCACTGGCCATAATCTTTCAGTCTTCCCTAGACTCTGGGGTGGTGCCAGAGGACTGCAGAATTGCAAACATTATGTCCTTGTTCAAAAAAGGTTGTAAGGATAAGCCCAGCAATTACAGACCAGTCAGTTTAACTTCAGTGGTGGACAAGATTCCAGAAACAATTATTCGGGATAGAATTAGTAGTCACATGTTAAAATATGGGCTGATAATGAAGAGCCAGTGTGGATTTCTAAAGGGGAAATCGTGTTTAACTAACTGGCTGGAGTTTTTTGTAGAGGTAATAGAAAAGGACAATAGGGCAATGCTGTTGATGTGGCGTACATGGAATTTCAAAAGGCATTTGATAGAGTGCCATACAACAGACTTGTGAGAAAAGTTATTGCTTATGGAATGAAAGGGTCAGTAGCAATGTGGAAAAAAAATTGGCTGAAGAATAGGAAGCACAAAGTAATGACCAATGGATATTTTTCAGGCTGGAGGAAGGTTTGTAGTGGAGTTCCCCAGGGGTTGGTATTGGGACCCTTGCTTTTCCTGATGTATATTAATGATCTAGATCTTGGTGTGCAGGGAACAATTTCAAAGTTTGTGGATGATACGAAGCTTGGGAGTGTTGTGAACTGCAAGGAGAATGGTGTGGAACTTCAAGAGCACGTAGGCAAGTTGGTGGAGTGGGCAGATAGGTGACAGATGAAGTTCAATGCAGAGAAGTGTGAGGTGATGCAGTTGATAGGAAGAACATGGAAGAACATTTCAAAATTTCACCCCTTATTTTAAGGGGGTGCAGGAGCAGAAAGACTTGGGTGTATATGTGCATAGATCATTGAAGGTGGTAGGGCAGATGGAAAGAGCAGTTAATAAAGTATATAGTATCCTGGGCAGTATTACTAGGGGCATAGCATACAAGAGCATGGAGGCTGTGCTGAATTTGGACCTCAGCTGGACTATTGTGTACAGTTCTGGGTGCCACGTTATAGGAAGAATGTGAACATATTGGAGGGAGTGCAGAAGAGGTTTACAAGAATGGTTCCGGGGCTGAGAAACTTCAGCTATGAGGATAGATTGGAGAGGGTGGGACTGTTCTCCTTTGAGAGAAAAAGGCTAAGAGGAGATTTGATAGAGGTGCTCAAAATCATGAGAGGGCTGGACAGAGTAGATAAGGAGAAGCTGTTCCCACACGTAAAAGGATCAAGAACGAGAGGACACAGATTTAAAGTGATGTGCAAAGAAGCAAATGTGGTGTGAGAAAAAAACTTATTACACAGCGAGTGGTTTGGGTCTGGAATGCACTGCCTGGAAGTGTGGTGGAGGCAGGTTCAATCTAGGCATTCAAGAGGGAATTAGATGATTATTTGAATAGAAACAATGTGCAAGGGTACGGGGGAAAGGCAGGGCAATGGCACTAGGTCATAATGCTCACTTGGAGAGCCAGTGCAGACACGATGGGCTGAATGGCCTTCTGTGATGTCAAAATTCTGTGACTCATAGATGCTGTGCACCATCGCTCAACACCACTGTCTTGTAATTGCAATAAACAATCAGCAGTTTCACTCCCATTTCAAGGAGGGAGAGTAAATGCTGCTTGCATTAGCATGAGAATAGCTTCCTCAGACTGTAGAAGTTGTGGGAAAGAGACTGAAGTGGACTAGGCTGGCAACAGCGCCAAGATTTGGCACTCAAAAGGGACCTGGAATAAAAGAGAAAAGACAAAGGAATCTTCCACTTCATAATTTGAAAGCCCTCTGGGGAGAGGGGGAAGGGGGAAAGCCCCAGCCTGTTCACATTTTCCTGACACTTATAACGTCTCGTTTCTGATATCAGTTGTGTAAATTCTTTTTGCACAACTCTCCAGGGTCTCTGGAGAGATATAAAAGACAGTTAAAGCCAGCATGAAATATCATACATAAACACTTATTGGGCAGAAGTTGGGAAAGGAATACCTGCCTGGGGAATGGAGAAAAGGTAGCTCATCAGAGAGAAAGACATGCAAATGTGGCAAAATAATAAAATGGATCAAGAGATGGGGGAAGTTCATAAGAATATTTCAGGTAAAAGAAGAAAAGAAAGTGATGGGAGTGTTCAGATTGGAAGAAGTAGGATTGAGGAAGCTTATGTGGAGCTGAAACACTGCTACAGGCTAGTTGGGCCAAATTGTCTCTGCATGTCTCTCTCTGATCCTGATTGGAGAGTTGCCCTCAAATATCTGTAGGTTTGACTCTCATGCTTGATCGTCTGGAACATCAGAAATTCACCTTCAAATTTTATTCACCTCCTGCCCCTCATCTATGTTTTAATTACTCTTTGATATTATGTTAAAGGTATATAAATGCAAATTGTTTAACTTTGCATTTTTTTCTCTTAAGGCCTGTTCCTGCCTTTCTGGGACAGAAGTAGAATCAATTGATGCTGGAAGCCAGGTAGATGGCATAGACCGTCTGCATCTGGTAGGTTGGCGTTTTGATATGCTGTTAGTGCTGCAGGAGAAGTAGGCATACAAGTGGTAGTGGTGGGAGGGATTTGTCTTTTCATTTGATGAAAGCATTTCCTAGCCTGCTGTTTTAGCAAAATAATTTTGTAGTGAATCTTTGAGTGCATGTTGGATAAGAAAGCAGTTTCAGTGCTTATGACTCTCCAACGATCCGGAAGGGATTCCAGTTTAAGCTGTCTATTCTTGTGTGTATGTATAACATGTATTATGAGAAAGAGACACAGGCAAGAGGAATGCTGTGCATTGAGAAGAATCACATTCTTTGTAATGCGAAACGTTATGGGGCAGGTTATCTTCCTTTTGAACATGGATGTAAAATATTGCTTAGACAGAGCACAGATGGTTTGGGAGGACTACCATTCAAATAAATGAACAGAACTGTCAGAAGCCCGTGAAAATTTTCAGCTGATTGGAAAGAACCAGCATGATTTTTTTGACAAACCTGATTTTTTTTTTTGAAGAGGTGATTAAGTTAGTGAACAGGGGAATGTCTATGGATGTTATTTAAATGGTCTTCCAGATGGCATTTAATGACGTCCTCCTTAAGAGGTGTTAGGTAAGGTTGAAGTTTGTGGAATAGAAGATGTGATTGACCTGGTGAGAAAATTGGCTGAGTGACAGGAGACTGAGAGTAGGGATAATGGGAATGTCCGAATCAGTGCTGAAGGGATGTACTGGGTGGCATGCCCTAGGGTTGTTTACATTACACCTGGAGTACTGACAGTGGGACTGCTACCTCATCTTAGGGAAGATATATTGGCCTTGAAGGGAATTTAGAGTAAATTTACCAGAAAGATACTTAGACTTTAAGGATTGAGTTATGAGGAGCAATTTATCAAACTATTTTTGTATTCCCCGGAATTTAGAAGGCTATAGGGTTACTTGTTCAAAGTTTTAAAGGTATTAGTGGGAACAGATAGGGTGGATTGGGAGAAACAACTAAGACTAGGGAATATCATCTCAAAGTTAGAGCCAAACCCTTTCAGGAATGACATTAGGAAACACTTCTTCACACTAAGGGTGGTAAAAGTTTGGAACTCCCTTTCACAAAAGGCAACTGAAGCTAGATCAATTAATTTTTAAAACTGTAATTGATAGTTTTTTATCAGCCAAAATTATTAAGGGATATGCATTGAGTGATGTTGCATATCAGCTAAGATCTTACTGAACGGCAGAGCAGGCTTGAGGAGATCAATGGCCTTCTCCTATATCTGTGTTCCTATGATGTCTGTGGCAATTATTGGAATTAATGTTTTAGGTTTTTTGTCAGGACTAAGTGACTAAGGATTGAATTTTCCTGGTTGGGTCACTGATGGCAACCTCAATTCTGGATCAAGAACCTAGAAGTAGCTGTGGTGGGATGCCAATCGCAATCTTCCCCTGGCAGCCAATTGAGAAGCCACCTACAAGAACCCTGTCCGATGAAGGACAGCGAACAGACCAGGGCCAAGGAGGGCCAACCATGATGCCTGGCCAGCAATCCCACTGCAAGAAGTGAGTGCTACTGATGCAGGCAGGAGAATGCTGGGGTGCCTGAAAATGGAGGCACTCTGTCCAGCATTGGCCAAATTAAAAATCGGCCACAGCTGTCAGGCCATCAGCATGGAGGGGGAATCCATCCATGCGACAGCTTGCGGCTAAGATTGTGGCCATTGAATCCCAGCAGATGATTGAGTGGCGGTTTTGATGTCCTCCGGCCTGCCGTCAAGAGGCTGCCTCCTGTTGTCTTCCGGACTCAGTGGGGGTGTGGTCTGCTGTCGGGTAATTCCAGCGGTGCCATCAATGTTCCCTAACTGCCTCGGTGAGGATGCTTGGAGGCAGGAACACATTGTATTGCCAACCGAAGAGGTATTTTCCAACTTTGCCTCCAGCCCTGCCTCCTAACCCCCTCTTTGGTGGACTAGGAAATTTCAGCCATAAGTGTCTTGAATACAGTGTAATTTACAAATTTGGTTAATTCAAGGATCACTATGCAATTTAAACGCTTTTTTTTCTTGTTCCCCCTCATCTGCCTAGCACCAAAGCTTACCTGGAAGTGTTTAACGTTGTCGATACAATACATATAAGAATAATATTTGACTCTCTGCACTGTTCTTCTCCTTCCTGTCTTGAGCACAAACTGACCCAGTAATATGTGTTTTCCTCCAAACACAGAGCAATGAGGTTTCAGTGTATTCAAAGAGCCCTCTGCGAGATGCTAACATGATGTATGCTGCCGGTGCTAGTCACTATGAGCTTCTATCTGAACTAGGTAAAAACACTTAGTAAATTTGTTCCTGACATCACCTAGTGGTCGAAACTTGTAACACCCAATGATTCATCATAGAAACAGGCCATTTGGCCCAGTTAATCTGTACTAGTTTTTTTCTTCAAGCTACCTTGTCTAATCTCACTCTCGTGTTGGCTCCCCAAACCCTTCAATATTTCTCTTTTTTAAAGCAGTTCCCTTTTGGCATAGTTTATGGGCTCAAAGTGATCTCTGGGCAAGAATTCCATATATTCAGTCTATAGGAAGTAGGGTGAGGCGGGGTAACACTGGTACCCCAGAAACACCAAGGAGATAATGATCAGATCAGCTGTTTTTAGTGATGTGGTTGAAGGATAACTATTGACCAGGATACAGGTGTGAACTCCCCAGCTTTCCTTTGCATGAGGCCTTGATTTAATGTCCCAAAAGGGACATTAAAGGCGATGCCGCTGACAGTGCAGCACTCTGTTGGTACTCCACTAGACTGTTAACCTGCTAGTCTCTGGAACTAAGCCAAAGATCCCTTGTCATGTGGCATTTTGCTAAAGTGACATAAGTATGTGAATCCAAACCTCTCAACGGTAGCTGCTCCTACAATGAGTATTAACACAGGGTGTTCCAGTCGCTTACGTTGTAATAGTTGATCTTACTTCCTTTGTACTGGACAAATGGAAATATGGCAGTGTCCGTTAGTTCAACCCTTGTAACCACAAAATTTTTACATTTCCTGCCCGTGCAGAATGTTTTGCCTCTGGTTTAACTGTGACAATGGAAACTAAGAGTTTGATTATCGTATCTTGATATTTTTATTTTGTCTGTTAGGAAAAAGTTTTAGTAATCTAACCACGGTGCATCTGGCTAAACACATCCCATCAGGTAAAATGGTGGTTGTGAGACGCACTAATATGGACACCTGTTCTGAAGAAAATCTGGCCTCTCTACAGGTCAGTATAGTAGAAATGCTAAGATAAATAGTACTTTTTAAATGTACAAAATACTGGTTAAATGAGCTCCTATCTTTTAAAACTTACTAAATGGTTGCATAGATTAGAATCATAGAAAGTTTACAGCACAGAAAGAAGCCATTTGGCCCATTGTGTTTGCACCAGCTGAAAACCAAACTGAATCCCATTTTGCAGCATGTGGTCCTAGCTCTGCAGGTTACGGCACCTGAGGTGCATATCCGGACAACTTTTAAATGAATTGAGGGCTTCCGCCTCCACTACCCTTTCTGGCATTGAGTTCCAGACCCCACAACTCTCTGGGTGAAAAATCTTTTTTTCTCATCATCCCCCTAACCTTTCTACCAATTACTTTAAATCTATGTCCCCCAGTCACTGACCTCTCTGCTAAAGAAAATAGGCCTTTCCTGTCCACTCTATCAAGGCCCCTTACAATTTTGTATATCTCAATCCAATCTCCCCTCAACCTCCTCTCTTCCAAGGAGAACGACCCCAGCCTATCTGTAATCTTCCCTCATAGCTGCAATTTTCCAGTCCTGGCAGCATCCTTGTAAATATCCTCTGTACCTCTCTAATGTAATTACTTCCTCTCTGTAATGAGGTGACCAGAATTGCACACACTACTCAAGTTGTGGCCTAACTAATGTTTTATGTAGTTCCAGCATAACCTCCCTGCTCTTATATTCTATGCCTCGACTAATAAATGAAAGGATTCCATATGCTGTTTCAACTGCCTTATCAACCTGTCCTGCTACCTTCAGGGATCTGTGGACATTCACTCAAGGTCCCTCACTCCCTCTACACCTCTCAGTATCCTGCCATTTAGTGTGTAATCCTTTGCCTTGTTTGACTGCCCCAAATGCATCACCTCACACTTCTCTGGGTTGAATTCCATTTGGCACTTTTCTGCCCACCTGACCAGTCCATTGATATCTTCCTGCAGTCTACAGCTATCCTCCTTGCTATGAACCACATGGCCAATTTTTGTGTTGTGCATCTCTGAACTGTGCCGCGTCCCCCCCAACCCCCCCGGTCACTCTTCCTTTAAGCCAGTGACCCTCTGATACATAGTCATCACGGCGCAGAGAGAGGCCTATCAGCCCATCAAGTCCATGGTGGCACTCTGTAGAGCAATCCAAACAATGCCATCTTCCCCCACCTCACCCTGCTTCATTCCCATAGCCCTGCAAGTTTGTTTCCCTCAAATGCCCATCCAATTTCTTTTGAAATCATTCATCATCTCTGCTATCACCACCTTCATGGATACAGTTCCAGGTTGTCATCACCCATTGTGTAAAAATGTTCTGCCCCTGCATGCCCACTGTATCTCTTGCCCAGAACCTTAAATCAGTCTCCCCTAATCCTTGCACCATCAGCTAATAGGAGCAGCATTTCTTTGAGCACTCTATCTAAATTTGCCATAATCTTATACACCTCTATCAAATCTCCCCTCAATCTCCATTGTTCCAAGGAGGACAACCCCAACCCTCCAACCATAATAGCCCAAAATAAATGGAAATTATTGTTGCTGTTTAAGGTCATTTGAGTACAAAACTTTAAATGGCAAGATAGTTACCAGTGATGAACACCATTTGTTTCCCCCCGACCCCTCACCTTAGTTCACCCATCTAGATCCTTGAATCTCCCATTTCAACATTCAATTGTTCACTAAATAATTGCAGAATTTTATCTCCACTGATACCTTGCTGAGTCTCACATATGAATATTGGTGATTTATTTGACCTTGGAGCACATGCTGTGCCCTTATTTGGTGCTTACATTTGATGCCCACACACAAACACATGCGGTTTCCAGTAGGCAGTTACTGGATAGTGATCAGGATGTGAAAACTGTTTGACCATCCTGCCCTACTATTTCCATTGTAAAGAAGTCTTGAAGCCAGTTGTGGCACACTAATTGCTGTTTGGGCTAAAACCAAGTAAATGATGTTGTCAAACAAATTTCTCAATAAATTAATGAGTTAGAGACTTTGTGGAGCCATGAACTGTATGTAGTCATTGTAGTCAGAGATCCGTAAGTTTTATAATAGAGCAGCCAAAGAAAAGCTATTACTGCTGACGTGTTGAAGGAAGAATGTAGCCTGCTTCTATGTGTAGGAAAATGTGCATTATACATGTTTCTTCGACCATGGCCACAGTGCCACACTTCAGAAAATTTACACTTTCCTTTCAGAATGAGCTTCTTGTCTGGCAATTTCTCCGGCACCCAAACATCCTGCCACACAGAGCTATTTTTGCACAGGGCAGCGAGCTATGGGTCATTATGGCATTCACAGCTTACGGTAAGGTAACATCTGGACAGAGAGCTTCCTCTCTTATGATCTGCCATGTGTTCTACAATTTGCACTTAAAAGCCACATTCAATCAATAAACATTAATTTCTGAGCTTGCCTTTCTGGCCTTGTGTAGGTTCTGCCAGCAGCCTGTTAAAGTTGTATTTTACTCAAGGCATGAGTGAAAGTCTCATTGCGCATATTTTTTATGGAGTCTTGAAGGCACTGGATTATATTCATCAAATGGGATGCATTCACAGGTAAATCTAGATTTTAAGACAACCTGTCATCATTTTTGTATGAACTTTCTGCCCAGTCACACCATATTTTTAAAAAGCTTTAAACTTCTCATCACTCATGGCTATCACATTGTAATGCTTTTCACAGGCATGTTTTCTGGAGAAGGTCCAACCTCATGATGGTCTTTAACTTATTTTAATTTTTGAGCATGTGCTCATGAGCATTAGTGAGGCTGAATTAACTGTGTCATGATACTGTGTTGACACTTGGAGGCAGGTATATAAATAGCCCTGACAGGTGAATCCAATGCTCTAGTGGTTCTCTAGACCCACTTTTTATAAAAGTACGATACAAGTTGCAAAGAGAAGCCTGTGGAGAGCGATCCAAGTAGGCAAATGGTGCTAGTTATCTCCTAAAAGGTGTGGCAAGGGTCTTTTATAATGCTTATATAACAACGCTTGCATTTATATAGCAACTTTTACATAATAAAACATCTTAAGGTAGTTTGCAGGCATGTTATTGAATAGAACTTGACACCAAGGCACATAAGATAATAATAGGACAGGTGACCAAAAGGTTGGCCAAAGAGAGAGGTTTTCAGGAGCGCAGAGGATGGAAAGGCAGAGAAATTGAGTTGCAAAGCTTAGAGCCTAAGTGCTTAAAGGCACATCTGCCAATGGTGGAATGGTGAAAAATCAGGGATGTGCAAAAGACCAGATTGGAGGAATGCAAAGACCTCCAGGGATTGTAAAATTGGAGGAGATGGCAGAGATAGGGAATGGTGAGCTCGTGGAGGGCATTCAGTTTGGATGGGGATAGTGATATCTGCTTTTATCCTATTAAAGTCAATTCTGATAACCCAGGGACAGAACGAGTTTTTTTTTCCCCAGCTGTATAAGCATTGCTCCTCTCCCATAATGCAAATAATGCAGTGTCTGTGAGCATGCATTCACATATTTTTGTAATGTTGCACCTGTAAACTCTACTGTCTTTCTACTTTTGAGCGGTCGTCAGCTGTAAAAGGTTAAACTGCATCTGCTCTATTCTATTGTATTTGCTTAATGTTTGTTTCCTTGGCTGTACATTAAGACAGATCTAAGGTCTATGATGACTCAGTCAAATATTTTTATTGTTCTAACACTGCGCTTCCACCCCAATGCTGAAAGAACTTCTTTTCACTTAAGGATTTGATTGCCCTATTAGTTGTTGTTAGCATACCAATTCATCATGTTCACAATGGGCTCCTCTAACATTTTATTTTAAGACAGCTGTTGGCCCATTTAATAAATACACAATGCTAATACTGTTTTAAATCTAGACGTGAACTGCAGCGATTCAAGAAGGCAGCTCACAGCCACCTTCTTAAGGACAACTAGGAATGGGCAATAAATGCTGGCCCAGCCAGCAAAGCCCAGATCACGTGAATGAATTAAAAAAATGAAAAAAACACTTAGTACCTAAATGAAAAAGCCTGAATTAGAATTGATTGGAAGTAGAGATAAGGGAATGAGAACTATTTTGTACAAATAAAACCCTCTTCCTAGAGCAGAGTTTACACATGATGTACCATTCATGACTCCTCAGATACTGAAGCAGTCTGTCCATATGCTGCAAGGCCTGGGCAACATTTGGGCTTGGGCTGATAAGTGGCAAGTAACATTCACGCCACTCAAGTGCCAGGCAATGACCATCTCCAACAAGAAAGAATCTAACCATCTCCCAGTGACATTCAGTGGCATTGCCATCGGTGAATCCCCCACATCCTGGGGGTTACCATGGAGCAGAAACTTAATTGGACCAGCCAGATAAAAACTGTGGCTACAAGAGCAGGTCAAATACTGGGAATTCTGTGGTGAGTAACTTGCCTCCTGACTTCCCAAAGCCTGTCCACCATCTACAAGGCACAAGTTGGAATACTGTCCACTTACCAGCATGAGTACGACTCCAACAACACTCAAGAAGCTTGACACCATCCAGGGTAAAGTGGTTTCCTTGATCAGTATCCCATCCACTAACTTAAGCATTCACTCCCTGCACTACTGACACACAGTGGCAGCAGTGTGTACCATCTACAAGATGCACTGCAGCACTCACCAAGTGTCCTTCAACAGCACCTTCCAAACCCACCACCTTTACCACCTAGAAGGACAAGAGCAGCAGAACACCACCACCTGCATGTTCTCCTCCAAGCCACACACCATCCTGACTTGGAACTATATCACCATTCCTTCACTGCCGCTGCGTCAAATATCTGGAACTCCCTTCTTAAGAGCACTGTGAGTATACCTACACCACTTGGACTACAGCGGTTCAAGAAGAGTTGAACAATAAATGCTGGCCTAGCCAGCCGCACACTCATCCCACAAATAGAATAAAAAAAATAATTTTCTCTACTTGTATTATACCTGTGTCATTTTCTTTTGGCTTCTGTCAATAAAATAAATCTCTGCTGAAGTAGAATTAAAGGGACAATTTGGTGTAGACAGTAGTCTGCTGAAAAGTGCAAGAGATTGGTCCAGACCAATTCTACCTCCCAAGTTTTGATCGGTGTTGTTAGTTCATGCCCGGTGCTGCTGTTTCAGAAAACTTTTCCAAATACAATCAGCTGAGCACTTCAGTTTCTGAAACTTTTTTTTTCTTCAACAGGTGTGTTAGACCTAGACACATTCTTATATCTGGGGAGGGACACATTTACCTCACTGGTCTGCATGGTCTATGCAATATGGTCACAGATGGACAAAGGCTGAAGGTTGTGTATGATTTTCCAGAGTTCAGTGCTTCTGTCTTGCCTTGGCTGAGTCCTGAAGTTCTCCAGCAGGTTAGTTGCCTGCTTGCTTTCTTGACTACTAACCTAATGTGATAAATGCAGAATAACTGGTTTATCTAATTGAGCACTCTATTTTGCAAGTAGTTTTATTGTATCACACTTCCAGAGTGTAGTGTTTGGAATTGTCCCATCAAGCGGAATGAATGGTTTTATGTAACAAAAGCAATTTTTTACTTCCTTGAAACTAAAATTTTACAAGTATAGGAACTTGTAATTCATTCCCTCCAACTTGTTCCTCCCTTTGATTAGCTCATGCCTGATCTTTTTATTTCTTAACCCCATGGGTGATATTTATGTTGTCTCCCATGAGACTCTGCTACCTTTCAGTGTCCACCTTGATTAAGTCCGTGGACGGCCTTCCTGTCCTGCTGCCAATTAAGGCTATTAAGTGGGCAATTAATGCCCAATTAGGGGCCCCTTCCTGCTGCTGCTGCTGGTTTTAAACTAGTGGCAGGAGGGCCTGTCACCACGCAGGAGCACAACAAGCAAACCAGTGTAGATTGCATGTGCCTTCCTAGGGTGGGGTCCTTGATCGAGGGACCTGGCAAAAAAGAAAAGAGGGTAGCCCTGCGAGAGCCTACCCCCTGCCTTTGGTGCACATACCCTGCAACCCCTGTCCTGTGAAACCCCTCCCATCATCACTTATCTCTGGCGTGGGTCTCTCTGGGATCCTTGGCCTCCAGTGAATGTCATTCCGGCAGTAGTCACCTCCTCAGCTACAATTGAGCAAAAGAGCTACCGGCCTCTGGTTGGCAGCTCTTGGTGGGAGAGACTTCCCACACCCGAAGTCCTGATCCCCTGGAAGGCCTGCCAGTGGCCTGTTTAGCTGGTAAACATAAGAATTAGGAACAGGAGTAGACCATTCAGCCCCTTGAACCTGCTCCACCATTCAATGACAAATTGGCTGATCTGCTTGTGTTTTGAGTTCCACATTCCTATCTATCCCCGATAACCTTTGGTTCCCTTGCCTAACAAGAATCTATCTGCCCCTGCCTTAAAAATATTCAATGACCCAGCCTCCATCACCTTTTGAGGCACAAGCTCCAAAGTCGCACAACCCTCTGAGAGAAAAAAATTCTCATCAGCCCTAAAAGAGCAACCCCTAATTTTAAAATGGTGCCCTCTAGTTCAGACTCCCCCACGAGAGGAAACATCCTTTCCACGTCCACCTTATCAAGGCTGTTCAGGATCACCCCTCATTCTTCTAAACTCCAGTGGAAACAAGTCCAGTCTGTCCAACCTTTCCTCACAAGACAGCCCACTCATTCCAGGTATCAATCTAGTAAACCACCTCTGAACTGCCTCCAACACATTTACATCCTTCCTTAAATCAAGAGACCAAAACTGCACATAGTATTCAAGGTATGGTTTCATCAATGCCCTGTGTAACTGAAACATAATACCCTTTTATGTTCAATTCCTCTTGTAATAAAAAATAGCATTCCATTAGCCCTCTTAATTACATGCTTTACCTGCATACTAACTTTTTGTGACTTGTGCTAGAATGCCTAGATCCCTCAGCACCTCAGAATTATGCAGCTGTTCTCCATTTAAGTAATACTCTGCTTTTTTGTTCTTCCTGCCAAAGTGAACAACTTCACACTTTCCCCATGTTAAACTCCATTTGCCAGATCTTTGTCCACTCACTCAACCTATCTATTTCTATCTGCAACTGCCCCATGTCCTCTTTACAACATACTTTCCTACCTATTTTTGTCTCATCTGCAAATTTAGCTACCATGCCTTCACTCCCTTCATCTAAGTCATTGATGTAAATTGTAAAAAGTTGAGGCTCCAGTCTCATCACGTCGTGCCAAACCGAAAAAGACCCATTTATGCATACTCTCTGCTTTCTGCCAGCCAGCCAATCTTCTATCCATGCTAATATGTTACCCCCTGTACCATGCGCTTTTATTTTCCGTAATAATCTTGGATGTGGCACATTGTCAAATGCCTTCTGGAAATCCAAGTACAGAACGTCTACAAGTTCCCCTTTATCCACTGTGCATGTTATTCCTTCAAAAAACTCCAATAAATTGGTTAAACATGATTTTCCTTTCACAAAACCATGCTGATTATTCCCAATTGCCTTGAGTTCTTCTAAGTGTCCAGCTATAACCTCCTTAATGATTGATTCTAACAACTTTCCCACGACAGACGTCAAGCTAACTGGCCTATAGTTCCTGGTTTCTGCCTCCCTCCCTTCTTGAATAGCAGGGTTACTTTGCTACTTTCCAGTCTGATGGAACCTTTCCAGAATCTAGCGAGGTTTGAAAAATTAATACCAGCGCATTGACTACCTCATTTGCCACCTCTTTTAAGACCCTAAGATGTAATCCATCAGGATCTGGAGAGTTGCCAGCCTGCAGCTCCATCAATTTGCTCAGTAGCATTTCCCTAGTGATTTCAATTTCACTAAATTCCTCTCCTTTTTAACTCCTGATATGCAGCTGTTCCTGGAATGTGAACACAGAAGCAAAATATCCTGAAGAAGCGTCATACGGACTCAAAACGTTAACTCTGTCTTTCTCTCCACAGATGCTGAGTTTTTCCATTTTTTGTTGTTGTTGTAAATTATTTGTTCATTTCTTCCGCCATTTCCTTTATTATCTACTACTAACTCTCCATTGTCACTCCTTAGAGGCTGACACTCACTTTACTTTTTTCCTTTTTAAATACCTGTAGAAACTCTTCTATCCGTTTTTACATTTCTAGCTAGCTTCCCCTCGTACTCTAATTTCTTTCTCCTGGTGAACCTTTTATTCATTCTCTGCTGTTCTTTATTCTGACCAGTCATCTGCACTCCCACTCATCTCTGCGGAGTTGTATGTTTTTTCCTTAAGTTTGATGCTTTCCTTAACTACTTCAGTTAACCATGGATGGTGGGTCCTCCCCTTAGAATTTTTCTTTATAATAGGAATGTATTTATTCTGGATACTCTGAAATATCCCCTTAAACGCCTACTACTGCTTCTCTATTGATCTGTCTTCTAGCCTAGTTTCCCAGTTCACTTCAGCTAGCTCATGGAAGCCACATAGTTCCCCTCCTTATTTAAGTTTAAGGTACTAGCCTTAGACCCACTTTTCTCCCTTTCAAACTGAATGTAAAATTCACTCATGTTGTGGTCGCTGCTACCTAGGGGTGCCTTTACTTTGAGGTCATTAATTAATCCTGGCACATTACACAATACCAAGTCTAACATAACCTGCTCTCTGGTTGATTACAGAACATGTTGTAAGAAACTATCTTGAAAGTATTCTAAGAACTCCTCATCCAGGCTACTACTACCAGTCTGATTTTTCCAGTTTATATGTAGATTAAAATCACCCATGATTATTGCCATCCCTTTATCACAAGCGCACAATATGTTCTCTTGAATACTTTGCCCTATGCTGTGGGGCCTATAGACCATTCCCACTAATGACTTTTTCCCCCTACAATTCCTCATCTCCACCCAAACCGATGGTAATTCAGTGGACCTTCCCCAAAGGTGGTAACAGTGGGCAGGTTCTCATGTTCTCTCCAATCAGCAGCCAAGACCCCCATTGCCTAGATAAAAGTCACCTCTATTTACCTAGCTTGGTTCCATGTTGCTTAATATTCTTCCAAACAAAAAGCTATCAAATCCAGTTTTGAAATTTTCAATTGACTCATACATGGCAGCAAAAATTTTTTTGGGGGAGAGTGTTCCAGGTTTCCATAAGAGAGACTCACATTTATGTAGCACTTCTCATGACTGCTAGACATCTCAAAACGCTTTAGAGCTAATAACTTCTAGTGTGAAGAAGTGCCTCCTAATGTCACCCCTGAATGGCCTTGCTCTCACATTCAGATTATGCCCCCTTGTTCTGGACTCCTGTACTAAAGGAAAGAGGTCTTCTCTATGCACCCTATCAAATCCTTTAATTGTCATAAGTGTCTCCATTAGAACACCCCTTAATGTTCTATACTCAAAGGAATACAAGCCTGGTTAATACAACATGTCTTTGCCAGTATACTCAGAAGCAGAATTCACTGTCTGCTGTTGTGAATCCAGGAAATCAGTTTTGTGGCATTGCAGTTTATTTTGTTGAGAAGTGATGTTTGCTGACCTGCTGAACTTGACATGGGCTTGCTTTGTGTTTTTCTTTGGTAAATGAAGAGAGAGGAAGAGCTCTGACTAGGTCATGTTATCCAGACTAATTACCCATACAGTACCTCACTCAACATAGGTAGAGAATACTTAGCCAAGGATTCTGTTTTAGGGCAAAGGTGAGCAGGAGGATGGCAAGAGAAATTCATTTGCAGAGTTCCCATTCCTTCCTAACTGACTGGGCTAGTTTCTTGAGCAACTTTACTGTAGCATCATGGCTTAATAGTTATTGTAATGATATGACTGTGCAGTCATGTGCTGGAGACCCCGTAGAGCAGATGGAATAGACTGTACACAAGAGAGATGTGCTTACCAAGTAGTCTGTCATGTATATAGTGTACATAGTGTAAATATATTAATTTTGACGTAACCTACCTGAATCAGACCAGTATTACTTATGAGCAGAGGGAAACCTTCCCAGTATAGTTTAAGCCACGAGACAAACTACGAACGCTGAGTCCTGGAAATGCAAATTGGCCTCTTGAGACGGGTAGACGAGACCTCTGCAGACTTCAAAACTGTCCTAAAAACGTTCAATGCATATTTGAGTCCGTAACAGAACCACATAATCGAGCGAGCGCGATTCGATCAGAGAACCCAAAGATCAGGGGAATCTAATGAATTGTTTCTTACTGATGTGTATAGGTTAGCCAGTTGTTGTGAGTATGATGCATTGAAAGGTGAACTTAGTCACGACCACATTGCCTTCTGAGTCTGTGACAGAAAACTGTCAAGTTTTTTAGAGACGTAAGATGACCTAACACTCGATAGAGTGCTTCAATATGCATTATCCAGACCTATGGTTGATCATGCATTTATCCAGGACTTGATACTTGCTTTCGATTTGGAAACATTGTCATACATCATAACAAATTCTCTCCCGGTCTCTGAGCGAAAATTACATGTAGTCAGGAAAGTACAGAAAGATGATGTGGCGTATACCCAAGTTAGGAAATTTTGCCAAGAAGGTCGGTCAAAATACAGTCCAAATGATAGCTCCTATGAAAATACCATGGACGAAGAAAACATCTAATGATAGTGGATGATCTTCTCATATTCAGTCATCGCCTAATGATACCCAAGACTGAGAGAGAAGCGATTCTTCGTAGAATCCATGGTGGGTCACTTGGCATTGGGGAAGTGTAGAGCAGCTGCACATCAATATGTGTGGTGGGCAGGCATTTCAAAGGCAATTAAAGACTTTGTCTTGTCATGCCACATTTGTGCAATTAATAGCCAGCCACCCACAGAACCTTTATTACCATCTAGTTTCCCAGATAGGCCTTGGAAAAGATTTGGACTAGCCATCTTTGACTTTAGAGGAAAAGCATACCTTGCCACAGTTGATTATTATTCAAGGTGATGAGAAGCTACCAGACTCCACACTACCAAGGCTGTGACTGTGATAAGGGCGTTACAGAGCATCTTCTCCGTGCTTGGGTTTCCAGATGAAGTTGTTTCGGATGATGGGCCACAGTTCATGAACGGATGCTTTAAGAAATTTACAGATGACTGTGGCATCACCCAGGTTACTAGTTCTCCATTCACCCACGGGCCAATGGAGAGGCTGAAAGAACGATGAAAACTATTAAAATTTTAATGACCAAGAATACCGATTGGAGTTCAGCCTTGCTGAATTACAGAGCTACACCTTTAAATAACAGCTTTTCACTGGCAGAGCTGCTCATGGGTTGATGACTGAAGATGCAAATTCCTTTGCTGCAGCAGAACCTGCAGCTCCACGTGACAGCCGATGACCAGAAAAGAGTGAGGAATCTGCAGAACGGCCTACATGATAAACAGAAGGTTTGGTATAACTCCAGGCAGAGTCAAGACTTTAGCCCCATTAGTGTGAGGTGAGAAAGTCTGGATTCGAGATCGAAAATCTGAAGGCGCAGTCCTTAAACAAACAGAACAACCATGTTCCTAAAAACAAAAAAACTGCGGATGCTGGAAATCCAAAACAAAAACAATTACCTGGAAAAACTCAGCAGGTCTGGCAGCATTGGCGGAGAAGAAAAGAGTTGACGTTTCGAGTCCTCATGACCCTTCGACAGAACTTGAGTTCGAGTCCAAGAAAGAGTTGAAATATAAGCTGGTTTAAGGTGTGTGGGGGGGGGGTGGAGAGAGAGAAAGAGAGAGAGAGAAGTGGAGGGGGTTGGTGTGGTTGTAGGGACAAACAAGCAGTGATAGAAGCAGATCATCAAAAGATGTCACCAACAAAAGAACAAAAGAACACATAGGTGTTAAAGTTGGTGATATTATCTAAACGAATGTGCTAATTAAGAATGGATGGTAGGGCACTCAAGGTATAGCTCTAGTGGGGGTGGGGAGAGCATAAAAGATTTAAAAATATTTAAAAATAATGGAAATAGGTGGGAAAAGAAAAATCTATATAATTTATTGGAAAAAAAAACAAAAAGAAGGGGGAAGAAACAGAAAGGGGGTGGGTGGGGATGGAGGAGGGAGCTCAAGACCTAAAGTTGTTGAATTCAATATTCAGTCCGGAAGGCTGTAAAGTGCCTAGTCGGAAGATGAGGTGTTGTTCCTCCAGTGTGCGTTGGGCTTCACTGGAACAATGCAGCAAGCCAAGGACAGACATGTGGGCAAGAGAGCAGGGTGGAGTGTTAAAATGGCAAGCGACAGGGAGGTTTGGGTCATTCTTGCGGACAGACCACAGGTGTTCTGCAAAGCGGTCGCCCAGTTTACGTTTGGTCTCTCCGATGTAGAGGAGACCACATTGGGAGCAACGAATGCAGTAGACTAAGTTGGGGGAAATGCAAGTGAAATGCTGCTTCACTTGAAAGGAGTGTTTGGGTCCTTGGACGGTGAGGAGAGAGGAAGTGAAGGGGCAGGTATTGCATCTTTTGCGTGGGCATGGGGTGGTCCCATAGGAGGGGGTTGAGGAGTAGGGGGTGATGGAGGAGTGGACCAGGGTGTCCCGGAGGGAGCGATCCCTACGGAATGCCGATAGGGGGGGTGAAGGTAAGATGTGTTTGGTGGTGGCATCATGCTGGAGTTGGCGGAAATGGCGGATGATGATCCTTTGAATGCGGAGGTTGGTGGGGTGATAAGTGAGGACAAGGGGGACCCTATCATGTTTCTGGGAGGGAGGAGAAGGCGTGAGGGCGGATGCGCGGGAGATGGGCCGGACACGGTTGAGGGCCCTGTCAACGACCGTGGGTGGAAAACCTCGGTTAAGGAAGAAGGAGGACATGTCAGAGGAACTGTCTTTGAAGGTAGCATCATCGGAACAGATGCGACGGAGGCGAAGGAACTGAGAGAACGGGATGGAGTCCTTACAGGAAGCGGGGTGTGAGGATCTGTAGTCGAGGTAGCTGTGGGAGTCGGTGGGTTTGTAATGGATATTGGTGGACAGTCTATCACCAGAGATTGAGACAGAGAGGTCAAGGAAGGGAAGGGAAGTGTCAGAGATGGACCACGTGAAAATGATGGAGGGGTGGAGATTGGAAGCAAAATTAATAAATTTTTCCAAGTCCCGACGAGAGCATGAAGCAGCACCGAAGTAATCATCGATGTACCGGAGAAAGAGTTGTGGAAGGGGGCCGGAGTAGGACTGGAACAAGGAATGTTCCACATACCCCATAAAGAGACAGGCATAGCTGGGGCCCATGCGGGTACCCATATCCACACCTTTTATTTGGAGGAAGTGAGAGGAGTTGAAGGAGAAATTGTTCAGTGTGAGAACAAGTTCAGCCAGACGGAGGAGAGTAGTGGTGGATGGGGATTGTTCGGGCCTCTGTTCGAGGAAGAAGCTAAGGGCCCTCAGACCATCCTGGTGGGGGATGGAGGTGTAGAGGGATTGGACGTCCATGGTGAAGAGGAAGCGGTTAGGGCGAGGGAACTGGAATTGTTGATGTGACGTAAGGTGTCAGAGGAATCACGGATGTAGGTGGGAAGGGACTGGACAAGGGGAGAGAGAAGGGAGTCAAGATAACGAGAAATGAGTTCTGTTCCTAACTCGTCCAAACATAGGTAGACCCGTTGAGAAGAAATAGGAAAGCTCTAATCTTATTAGAGTCTGCAAAAACACATGTTTGGTTACCACATGCTTTGAAATGATGATCCGAAGGCTACGTCAATCAACTCTCAGAATGCTGACACATCCAACCAACAAGTTCAAGGCCATCACCCTTGCTCAATGATGACAGCAACGAGATCAGGGAAAGTTGTGAAGGCACTGCAAAGGCTTAACCTGTGAATATTGGTCTTTGAGGGGAGGTGGTGGTAGTGTATATGTAATGTAAATAATTTGAGATATAGTTTAACATTGTTATTACAAAAGTTGGCATTATGCTTGGGGGATGTGTAGCGTGATGGGTTAATATTTATGGTAATGAGAAAGTGATGTGTATCATGATGTGAAAGTGACATCAGTAGTCATGTGCTATAGACTCTAGAGCAGATGGAATAGTCTGTGCACAAGAGAACGCATGTACTTAGCTAGTAGCTCATCGTGTGTAGTTTTGAAGTAACTTACTTGAGTCAGACCCAAGTTACTCATTCGCAGAGGAAAACCTTCCCAGTATAGATTTGGCCATGTGACAAACAACAGAACATGTACTGAGCCATGCTTCAAATGCTGCTGGAGGAGACCATGGTCAAATTTTGCCTCTTGTCTACTAAACTGTAATGGGCATGAAAGCTGTTAAGCAGAATGTGAATCAGACTGTGTCCAGCACACTCAAAAGAAGTTGATTGCCACTGCACCTTGAATGTGAGGAAAGAAGGAGCACATCTTTTTAATGTATTTTGGTATGTGGTCAACTGGCTTTCAGTGTCCACACTACGTGAACAAGTTAGAGTATAGAAAGCCTAACCTATTACCTCCCTGTTGAGTATCAAACACTCTGCCTTCTCTCCCACATTAGGACTTACATGGATATGATGCGAAGTCTGACATCTACAGCCTTGGGATCACAGCATGTGAATTAGCCAGAGGTCAAGTTCCCTTTCAGGATATGCGGCCTACACAGGTGACATTTTCTTAAATCTTCAAAGTTGAGCACTCAACCTTATGGGGGCTGACCCATGGATGAAGGGGAGGGAGAAAGACTTGTCCATTTACTATTTTCATATTTCTCTCAGATGCTGCTCCAGAAGCTGAAAGGCTCATTGTGTCTGGGAGACATCAGCTTCCCTCCAAAGGAATTAGTGATGAAGAATTCCCGCTCTGGAGTAGATTCTGGGATTGGAGAAAGTGTAGAGCCCTGCAGCATGCTGAGAACGAACACAAAGGAACGATCCCAGAGTTCAGTGAAGAAAACTTTCTCTGCAGCCTTTCACAGCTTTGTAGAGCTCTGTCTGCAGAGAGAGCCTGGAAATCGGTATGTAAACTATATCATTCTTTGATCAAATTAAATACTTTTCCCTTCTGTGGAGAAGTTTCTAGCCTTTATTAGTCACTGCATTAGGGGTTGAGATTGAAGATTCCGAACATGTGTTGCACGATTATTGTTGGTTAACTGCACCAAAGTGGTTTTAAAAAATTGCAATAATGTAGTCATACCGCTCTACTCAATCAGTTGTATAAAATCCCTTTAACCAGTGCCATTGGTCCCTTGCAATCAGGTAAAGTTAGCTAAAGCATCAGTTGGTGAATATGGACAGGAACTGATGGACACTAGCCAACTATCTGCACTATAAAAATTGACCTTTCCTCTACCTCATGGCTTCTCTTCCCAAGATCAGCCATGATCAAATTGAATGGGAGGGCAGGTTCAATGGGCTGTGTGGTCTTTTCCTGCTCCTGTTTCTTATGTTCATCATTTAATGTATTTATATTATTGTTTGTTGTGAGGGGAATGATTACAAAGGTAGGGAAGTTATGCTTCAGTTGTTCAGAGCACTGGTGCGACCACATGTGGAATACTGTGTACAGTACTGGTTTCCTTATTTTAAGGAAAGATGTAAATGCGTTAGAATCAGTTCCGAGAAAGTTTACTAGATTAATACCAGGAATACATAAGTTGCCTTAGAGGAAAGGTTGGACAGGTTAGGTTTGGAGTTTAGAGGAGTAAGAGGTGACTTAATTGAAACCTTTAAGGCCTTGAGGGGCCTTGACAGGATGGATGTGCAGAGGATGTTTCCTCTTGTGGGAGAATCTAGAACTAGTGGTCACTACTTAAAAATAAGGGGTTGCTCAGTTAAGACCAAGCTGAGGAGAAATGTTTGCTCTGCGGGATGTGAGTCTTTGGAACACACTTCCTCAAAAGGCGGTGGAAGCAGAGCTTTTGAATATTTTAGGACAGAGCTAGATAGATTCTTGATTAACAAGGGAGTGAAGGGTTACCAGGAGTAGGCAGCAATGGGGGGGGTTGAGGTTACAATCAGATCAGCCATGATCTTATTGAATGGCAGAGCAGGCTTGAGGGACCAAGTGGCCTACTTCTCCTAATTCATATATATATGTTAGCTTTTTCAGGAATACCAACAATTTGAGGGAAAAGCAACATTTTGTGTAAACTTGTTTACAGAGAGGGAATTTCATCACAAGAATCAAGTTTCCAGATATTTATTTTGGTTACAACTTAATGTAGAGCCTCTACTCAAATGTCCCAAGGTGCTTCATATGTGTCTTAACATGCAGTACCTGGCACTGAGCTACATAAGGAAATGTTAAGGCAGAGACCAAAATGCTTGGTCAGTGAGCTATGTTTTAAGGATCTTAAAGAAGGAAGTGGTATGTAGTACTGAGAAAATACAGTCTACTCTTGATAATTCAGAGTTTATGCCCAAAAGAAATGGAATTATCCAATAAATTGAATTAAGCAATTGCATTAAAATGGCACTCTAGTTTACTTGAATCAAAACTGAAATTCAGACTGACTAGAAATCTGATTTGTGCTTTGAATCAATATGGTTAGATTGTTTTCAAAAAAATAAATAATTACATCTTGCAGTGAAAAGTGTAGGTTTCTTTTTGTTGCTACTAATATGACCATCTTTATTTGGATTAAATAATAAGCATCTCTTCTGTTCCAGACCATCAGCTAGTATGTTGTTGGCTCACCCTTTCTTCAAGCGGGTGAGTATTTACTCCGATTATATTGTGTACCTGGAAAATGTTGAAAATGTAGACAGAGGAGGTGCCTTGAAAACAGAGAGAGAGAGAAATGTGGATGTAAACTACAGGATGGAGACCACTTTGTTAGATTTCCAGCAGATACAGTTTGTTTTAATGTGTGGCAACATAAATAACCGTCTAGATATTTGCAATGATTTAATTAATTTTAATGAGTAATGAGTGAAGTAATTAAAACCCAATTCATCAGGAGGGGGCAAGGTGGATGTCGATTCTATCAATATCAGGAAATCGTATTGGATTCTGACACTATAATAACAGAAGCATGTGCAAAATTCAACATTGATTATTGATGCATTATTTTTGTTCAATGCCTCTTTATATTTTGCTCAGTATTGAGGTTTAAATCAAGAGGGCTTTACCTCTTGCATTAGAGACTGGCATCAGTCATTCTGAAATCCCAGAATATCTTGCTGTGATTAGTTTGAATTTTTCTCTCTCTCCTTCTGCAGGTGAAAAAACAAACCAGGAAGACACTGATTAATCTGCTTCAACCAGCAGTGCCACTTTCTGGTTCTCAGGCCAAAGCAGAGACCTCGAAATCACAGAGAGATGGTCCAATAAGCTCCTTACAGGAGTTAGATGGTGACTGGGAATTTTAACTTTTGTTTTGTTTTCCCTCCAACATTTATCTCCCTTTAGGAAAAAAAAGCAAACAAAATGAGTTTGAATGAGGGACAACTTACAGCAGTTGCCCATTATGGTGTCTGAAGGCATGGAAAATGACCTGTAAGAAAATTGGGCATTTGTCATCATTACCCTTGTACTAAACATTGTACCTGGGGTTGTTGACCTGTATTACAGAATTCATCTCTGCTGTAAATAGATCAGACATTTACACAGCTTAATTCAAATTGATCCTGCAGTGAGGTGGACTTGTCATTACAAGTGGTGCATTTTGTACTTCAGTATTAGATTATTGCCTTGAAACTGGCTGACAAGCACATGAAATATATTTTTGAGTATATATTTGTATTTTCTTTACAGTTGTAACATTAAAGTTTAGGCTGGGTATATTGTAGCATACTCTTATGGTGGTGTGTTGGTGCATTAGTGAGCTCTGTGTGCCCTAGAAAGTTAAACACAGCCTTGGACCTGCAGTGTGCACTCTGTGTCTCGAGGGCCTTGGTATTGGGCTGGGGTAGGGACTGAGCACAGAGAGAAGGAAAAAGCACTAAGCAGGGAACTATTGGCCCAAGTAGAAATGGAAAGAGGAGTGGAACTGTCAGGCAAGTTACCCTGAGACATTCTCATCAACTTGCAGCACTGAGGGAGTGCCCATTCTCCTGGTTGGGACATACCAAATGAAGAAATGCCTGCCATTTTAATGAAAGAAAAACTCAAAAGTTTAGCTCTTTTCCTATTGAAACAGTGGGCAGTTATATCCTCTAAACGCCCACCAGAGTTTACAAAGTATTGGTTGTTTGAAAGGGGACCTAAACTTCAAACATGTGTGCACTGTGTTTACATTATATTTTACCTTTATTTTCTTGCATTGTTTAACGAAAGTGTACCACAGTGCCTTCAGGCTGTTTTTGATGTGAGGTGCATAGTATTAGAAAGCTTGGCTATTATTGGATGTGTTGTGAAAGCCTGAGCTTCAGCTGATCCCAGAACGTTGGTTGTTCAGTGTGGAGCCTCTCTTTTGACACACGTCCTAAATAAGTGCAATTTCTGCAGGTTAATGACAACTGCTTTTTCCAGCAGATTGTGTCTTCACAAACAGCATGTTTTGTTTCAATTTCTTATTATGTTGGTGCTTCAGCCTCAGCTGATTATTAGTGATAACTAGATTGTTTCGTTGCGGGTGGGAAGAGTTTTGTTTGCAGGAACATGGAGAAAGTACTGATTGTGAAACATGATGGGAGGCAAAATAAGATGGGAGGAGGGAGTTAGAAATAGCCATAAGGCAGACTGAGTTCAGTGTTCAGTGTGGGAAAGTGTGAGGCCATTCACTTTGGATTCGAGAAAGACAAATCCAAATATTTCCTTAATGGGGAGCGATTAGGAGATGCGGAGGAGGAAAGAGATTTAGAGGTCCCCATTACATATTGCTAAAAGTTAGTTCAAAGGCACAAAGAGAATTTCAAAGCACTAATGGAATGTTGGCCTTTATTTCAAGAAGACTGGAATTCAAAAGTGAGGCTTCACTTGCACAGAATCCAGAGACCTCGTCTGCTGTACTTTTCAGTTTTGGGCATGTACTGTATCTCAGGAAGGATAGGATTGGCTTGGAGAGTGTTCAGTGCAGAATCACCAGAAAGATACCAGGGCTGGAAGGGGTAAATTGAGGTTGGGTTTCATAAACTTGGTTTGTACTCCATTGAGTTTAAGGGGTTGGGGTTTGAACTAATGGGTGTTTAAGATGATAGTGAGTTGATGGAGTAGACTTTGCATGTAACCTGTATGTCTTTCTGTGCCATAATTCCAGTAAGGTTGCACTTCTACCATCAGTTTTGTAGTTGCCAAAGGAGCAGGAATGTTCACGTTTTTATATTTTAGCAAAATAATTTGCAGTATAAATGGTAAACGTGGTTCCTGATCATTTAGATTTTTACATAACAACTATGCCACCTCCAAACCATCTGATTTCCTTTACATCAACACATTTAGGTTCACCTTTGAAATACCGCTTGTATGTAACCCATCATTACAATTTCTCTGTCTTCCAGGGAAATCAGGGTCTTCCAAGCATTTTAATATCCTTGTTAAATTCTTAATGTTCTCTGAGATTGTAAGAATGTGTTTACACCTTTTTTGGTCTTATTTTGAGGTTACTACTGACGCTCTTAAACAAAGGTATGAAAAAGGTTTTGTTTTCTCAAATGTAAACATATTCTTTGTTGTCTAGTCAAGAGTGCTAACCATTGTCAGTAATTACTCCTGTCCTTCAAACAACATGATTTGGTCACATTTCTGTGCAGTACTTACAATTCTCTCATTCTTTATGCCATGGTCCAACTTCCCCATGTTAGGGTCATGTATCCTCAATTCCAGACAATGTTGTACAAAGCTTTTAAACAGTGTTAATGTGTTCAGGGTACGATGCAGAATGTCAATGAACATGAGTTGGCCTCTAAAACTATGTTAATGTAAAAGCTGGACAATAAACTATTCACCGAAATAATATGTACAACAAACTGGAGAGGGACTATGGCCGGAATGTTCCAGCTCCTCACGCCGGCAGGACCGGAATGGAGATTTCAACGGCTCATTGGCCCCGCCGCGGGGCTGCTGGAACATTCCAGCCTTTGAGTCAGGTCAAATTATCATAGAACACTTTTTTTTCCTCAAAATCATTCTCTTCTGCCTCACTTCCCCAACGGTTGCATTCCTCAGGTCTTTCTCTTTACGCTGCTCCAAGTTATTTTCAGGTTTGTTTCTTTCTTCTGTATTTCATCTCTGCCACTGAACAACTCTTGAGAAATACAAGCTGGCCAGCAGCTCCCAGGCCTCTGCCATTGACTCAAAGCAGGACAGCAAGTGATGCAATGGAGAATGAGCTTAATCCTTTCTCTTCTCTCCCTAGCCCCCATTATTTCTGATTCTTCCCTTCAAAGATTTCTTCAGTTCATTTTTATAACCGAAATTATCAATTTTTGAAACGTGTGCCTTATGCATACTTGCTAGGATTTTGGGAGGAAGGAGAAATCAGCCGCTGGAGCTGATTTTCTTTTCTTGGGTCTTAAGGGACCCAAAAGGAATTTTTGGAGTCACTTGGCATGCTGGGCATATTACATGGTGTAAAATGGTTTTAAATCAGGATCGGGTTTGCTGCAGTTGGAACTGGTGATCAAAATCTAAACCTTCGGTGAGTGTCTTTGCTCAGCATCTAGACACTTGCCCAGAGCATGAGGGATGTTTGGGACTGGGCTACAGTTATGGAGGAATAGGTTTTAAATTGAGTTTTTAAACGTCATCTAGTTAATGGTTTTGCATCAAGTTTTGAGATTTTCTACAGAATCCTGAATGAGAATTTGGATGGGCCAATAGAGGAAAATACTGGGTACCTTGAGCTGCTCCCATTGTTGCACAGCCTAGGAAGACTCCATTCCCAAGTAAACCATGAACATTTTCATTTGCATCTAATAAAATGGGCACCCAACTCTCTTTTTGCCCCATAGTGCAATCTATCTCATACCCTAATTCAAAATGTCCATCAAATAATTCATTGATTATTTTCTTCAAAAAAAGAGAATTCTGCTAAACTGCCAATAATTCGAAATGTTAAAAAGAGCCTGCCTGGCCATATATATGCTTTTGTTATGCCATTTCATGTGTCAGGTTTATTGTTAGGGACTGCCTGAGAGCAGATACTTTGAGGAACTTTCCCCTCCTTGAGATCCAGTCAAATGATGTAGTAAATCGCATCAATAGATATGGTTACATTTGCCAGTTGTGATGGAAAGTTGACAAGCCATAATGCTGTCTCAGGGAGGTTTACACAAAATGCCTGTTCTTGGGTTGCTTCTAACTAGCATAAAATGGGATAATTAAAGGTGGTCAAGACCTCTTATGTAAGCCTAAATGTTATAAACTTTGAAATGAGACTATTCAGCCTATCATTCTGGCTGCTTCCACAGTAGAGGGTAGACCACCTCGATGATGGACACCTCCTAAGACATTTACTAGCTCCTATACGGATCAAACAGATCAATGACGAAAGAACTTGCATTTATATAGCACCTTCCACAATCTCCAGGTACCTCAAAATGCTTAACAGGCTTGTTTTGAAAGTGTGATCATTGCGGTAATATGTACTATAGTCTTCAATCCTCTTTCCAGGACATAACGGAGCAACCTAACATTTTGTTTGAATATTCTTAAATATCAGCGAAACACTAAAGGCATTTGAATGACTTGATAATGCGATACTGTGTTACTAAGCATTTGTGATATGATGAGGTTGTAAAAGCTTTCATACCAGGCTTCCAATAGATAAGAGTATTAGATAATAACTTGTGAAATATGGAGCTTATTGCAAATGAGGGACCAAATAAAAAGGGTGTTACCCAAGTTTTTGTTGTAGGATAAATTTACTTTTTACCGCTGAACATAATTTCACATGTTGCACACCTGGTATTAAATGTGACAGAAGAAAAAGGTGTTTCTTTTATTTAATATCTGAACCATTTTAAGCGCACAACATATTTTAAATGTTTTATTAGTTTGAGAGGCCTATTTTCACCTTGGAGCAAACTGATTCCATCTTGAAAATCTTGCATATTAATATAAATGCAGTACGTTAAGCTCTGAGCACACTGCAAAGGTGTAGATAAAAGGAAGAATCCTTCACATGGCCGAAGGTATTTATAGTTAATACTGATAGTCAATAATGAAGCTGTATTGACTGGAATGATTAGCATTTTACAATACCACATACTTCAAATGGCCAGCTTCATACCCTTTGGACCCCTTCTGTTGTAGATATTTTAAGAGAATTGTAGGATGTGTTTTTGTATTTCAAAATTGTTAAGTTGAAAAGTAAATTTCAGTCTTACTCTTTTATTCTGCATAAGAAAGCCCCTTAAAATGCTGCTGCATTTGAGCAGGAATGCTTATAGGAAAATTATTTTAACAAGGAAACTTATTCTAGGATCAACACCAGTAATATCGAAGTGTTGTACCTTGCTATGAACCACTTTCTGCCTCATACAAATGTAAGGCTATAAACACAATGTATAACTTATTACTTATATAAAGTGGAATAAAACAGCTCGTGGCACGTGTTGCCTAATCCTTGTGTAGCTGTGAATGAATGAGGCTTGGGAGCAGGATGAGACCTGATGTGATGCTGGTTGCGTTTGTTGCAAAGTACTTAAGATTCTGATTTTTAAAAGAAAGCATCCTCATTTCAATCATTTCTATTTGAGAGGGAGATAAAGGATCCTCTTATAATATTTTTCTTTTAACCCTTTACTCCTCTTGCCATTCCTCAAAAAGATGGATGCAGCTGGTTTGTAGAAAATGGTTGAAAATGAGTGTGTTTACGGTAACCATTTTTATCCAGAAGTGATAAGGTAATATTACAATTGTTACTGTATTCCAAAGATGTGATCAAATGATTTGGGCAGCAAGGTCTTTGCTTGTGACCCTTTGTCAGTGTGTTAGAGTTCTCTGTATGATTTTTAATCAGGGAATTATCTTGAATGATTGATATCTCAAAAGTTCCAGTAGTATAAGTAGATTCAGCTGCTATTCCATGATGGAAGAAAGCCATGCATTTGTACAGTGCCTTTCACAGCCTCAGAATCTTCCAAAGCATTTTACAACCAATTAACTGCCTATGTGTTTCATGGGAAGCACAGCAGCTAATTTGCACATAGCAAGTGGCTACAAACAGTGATTCATGCATGAGGACACCCAGATCCCTTTGCACTGAAGCGTTCTGAAGTTTCTCTCCATTTAAATAATATGTCGCCTTTTTATTCTTCCGACCAAAATGGATAACCTCATACTTATCCACATTAAACTCCATCTGCCAGATTTTGGCCCATTCACCTCACCTGTCCATATCCAAATGTAAATTTCTTATTTCTTCATTGCAACTTACTTTCCCACCTATTTTGGTGTTATCTGCAAATTTAGCTATAGTACCTTCTATCCCTGAATCCAAGTCATTAATATAGATTGTAAGTAGTTGGGGCCCAAGGACCGAACCCTGTGGTAACCCACTAGTTACAGCTTGCCTTCCTGAAAAAGACCAATTTATCCCAAATCTCTGCTTTCTGTTGGTTAGCCACACCTCTATCCAAGCTAATATATTATCCCTAACTCCATGTGATCTTATCTTGTGTATTAATCTTTTGTGCGGCACCTTATCAAAGGCCTTCTGGAGGTCCAGTTATACTACATCTACAGGATCCCCATTATCCACTTTGCTTGTCACATCTTCAAAGAACTCTGGAAAATTAGTCAAACACAATTTCCTCTTCATAAAGCCATGCTAACTCTGATGGATTGCATTTTGATTTTCCAAATGTCCCACTACTACTTCCTTAATAATGGATTCCAACAATTTCCCAACAACAGACGTTAAACTAACTGGTCAATAGTTTCCCACCTTCTGCCTCCTTTTTGAATAAGGGAATTATATTAGCATTTTTCTAATCCACTGGAACCTTTTTAGAATCAAGGGAATTTTGAAATATTTTAGCCAATGCATCCACTATCTTTGCTGCCACTTCCTTTAAGACCCTGGGATGTAGGCCATCAGGTCCTGGGGACTTGTCACCCTTTAATCCCAATAGTTTGCTCGTACTTTTTCTCTAGTGATGGTGATTGTTCTAAGTTCCTCCTCTATATCCTCTGCACTACCTGTTACTATTGGGGTGGTACTAGTGTCCTCCACTGTGAAAACTGAGGCAAAATATTGATTAAACGTCTCTGCCATTTGTGCGTTCGCCACTATTAACTCCCCAGTCTCTTTCCTTTTATATACTTGTAGAAGCAAGTAGATGAGAAGCAAGTAGAAGCACAGATGAGGGAATCCATGTAACCCATCCTCCCATAAGCCTCCAGCATTCCCATCAAAGCTAGCTGTCTATCGAATGATTCCAAGAGTTTTTGCCTCCACTGTCCATAGCCAGGCATTCATTCTGATGGGAGCTGGTTGTCAAAGTAATAGGCAACTGAAGATGAGTGAATATAACTTTAATGTCAGGTATATATTAGGCAGTTAAAGATGGGTAAAATATTCTGTTAAGCGCATGGTGTAGAGCTAATAGGAGAAATAAATAACTAACCGGAGTCTCGTGTTACAAATCTACCCTCCATTCAAGATTCAAGCTACAATTGTCCTTAAATTTGTTAGATTTATTAAGTACAAAAAAAACTTAAAACAAGATACCACATTATCTTAGAACATGACTGCAAAGAAATTTAAAAATGCTCCATTCCTGTTCTTTTAGCTGATATGTGCACACTCGCAGCTGTCTTGTATTGCAGGTGACTATAATGAGCCATCTTGGGGTGTTTCTTTGGAGGACTCTTGTGATGGCATGTCCTGGGCTATCACTTCTCCTACACCATCACTTTGCTGCATATCTTACTTGTTGGGTGCCATGCTAGCCAATTGTTCTGGATTAGCATCATGTCTGCCAACTTCATTACCTGGACAAAGCGCATTTAGAATGTGCTCAGAATCCAGCCTCTGCCCAGAAGGGTCAGCAGTTCGTGCATTTCTGCACATTCTCTGTTTCTGGAACTCCCTCTTTGTGGATCCTGCCTTCGCTTTGGGATGTTCTGTAACCACTTCTTTAACTTGTACTAGTACATATCTGTGCATTTTGAGGCCCAGGGTGCCTTGCTTTAGGTCTGTTACCACTACTTCTGGAAATACAATAGTTTTTCTACATCTGTCACTAGTGGTTGAAAGGACTTTGTGTTTTAAAAAAAGCAGAATAGTTATTTGTACTCATTTCCCTTCTTTTGGATATTTTCCCCCTCCACAGTAGCCAACACAGATACAGTATGTGACTAAAATGTATTTATTGCCTGGATACTTCTGTATTTTGACCACTGTTTAGAGGTTGCTGATGAGAACTAAACCAACTCAACTAAGATTATTGGCTCCCTCGGCTGGCACTAAGGCTCACTGTCAACAAGGGAGCCTTCAATGAGGCCGTGGGCAAACGCGATGGGGTTTGCTGGGCAGCCTTCAGGAGCCAAGGGAGACTTGTGTAATCCAGTTAAATTCTGGTGGGCTCAAGGATAATTACTCTGGCAGGTCCACTAAATTCAGCTCCACATTTCGTGCTCCTGGAGATCTCTAAAAGTTCATCTTTTTCTTCTTGCCTCCTATGCCTGTATTAAAAGGTTTTCTATCCCACTCACCTTCTCTTCAGTACTGCTTGCTTCCATTTCCAGCTCTTTCATTGCTGAGGATATCATTAGATTCAAAAACATCATCTTCCTGGTAAGCCACATTGAGAACCATGGTCACTGTTTAATCACGGGTGGGATCTGATGCTTTTCTGGACTCTTCAGCTTCCGATAGTTGTGGATCACTAGCCGATTCCAGCAGTGGCTTCTCTCTAACCTGAAAATCACATTAGCCATTACAAATTGAACACAACAGTTACAATTCTAGGAGCTGTCAGGTACGTAAACATTAGCAACCAAAGGAAAATTCCCCTGGAATCTTTGGTGATATATGCATAAGAGGGGAATCCTGAAGTAAAGGTCACAAGTGTGAATTCAGCACAAACTGATGATGAATGATTAGGAGACAACCTCAGTGCAAAGGTCAATTGCAACTCTCCTAATTGCTGTTCTGAATGAGATAAGCCAACTCATCTTGGATGGGGGAGTCAAGCCTGGGATAATATAGTTTGTATGCCGTAGTGCTACAAAAGACGGTGGGCAGAATTTTCCTTCCCTGTTAGCATTGGGTGTGAGCAGGCAATATGGCGGGAAGGCCAAAAATAGGTTTCACGACATTGTGAAACCAGTTTGCAATCGTCCGCTCTGCCTGTCAATGGTGGGCTGCATTTCTCACCACTGGATGTCAGGAACGTAATTTGAATTATAATTATAAACCCTGCTTGCCGGAGTCATCCCCCCACACTGGATCATCCAGGCACAATCACACCGATGTGTTTCACAACTGTACATAAGTGTAGTGCACCTGGTGAGCGACTTCAAGGTCTGTTTACCTACCTTGCTTTGGGCAATTCCCGTGGTAATTCAGGCTTCTCAGGCAGCACTGCATCACTTTTAGATGCCTCATGGACAGGTCTTTACCTACCAGATCAGCTGTAAGGTGGGTGTGGCTTTTCAATGACTGTAGGGCTAGCACTTGTTTGGGGAAGGTGGGGAAGAGGCCTCAGGGAAGGGAAGAAGCTGCAGGGTGAATGTATGATGGCTTTGAGTGTGAGTGTTTAGGGTGATGAGATGGCTGCCTTATCCTGGTGGCACAGATGAGGTCATTCATCCCCTTTCTGCACTGGGTGGCCAACCTCTTCTGGCAGTGTTGGCATTGACCACTACTATCACCGCCTCCCAAGCCGGAGTGGTGAGATTGCTGGACTTCCTGCGGCCAGAGGAGGACATCACCGTGGGCATCCAAAAGGCATTGACGGGTCACTGAACTCCTGACTTTCAGGGCCATATCTTCATAGCAGCAGTCCTGGGCTGTAAGCATTGAGAACTGTGTGTGTGGCTGCAGTTTTGATATGGTACCCGGAGTGAAGAAACTACATGATAACGGTGTTGCGGGTGATTTAGTGGCTGCCTGCCAGCATGATGACATGTTTCCTGTGGCTGCATAATTAATGAGGTGGGAAGTGGGCGATTATGGCATGAAAAGCCACCATTCCAGCTGGCGGATAAAATGTCCCTTTTCCCACCTGCTACCACAATTAGTGCAATTCCAGGAAGATTCGCCGAGTGTCTTGATCCTCTAGGCTTTGGGGTGTCCAAAGAGTTGAATTCCAAACTGATAAAGTGCTTTAAAGCATCAGACTGATTTTTGTGCCTGTATAATCTCTGCTCATAAACGAAAAGAGAAGTCATTTTTATTTTTGCAGGGTGCTTTGCTGGCACTGCAGGGGAGGGTTTAAACTAACTTAGCAGGAGTGATGGGAACCGAGAGGTAACAGAGAAAAAAACAAAGTACCCAAAGAATTGGGAGAGACAGACAGCACCAAAGGAAGAAATAGTAAGGTTTTAGGCAAGGTCAGAGTAAGAGGGAAAGCAATATGATGTAAAGTAGGTTTTCAGTGCATGTGTGAATGCAAACAGTGGTAAATAAGGTTGGTGAGCTGCAGATGCAGATAGCCACATGGGAATGTGTTGTTGGGGCAATAACAGAAACCTGGCTCAAAAGAGGACAGGACTGGGTATTAAATATGCTTGGATACAAGGTGTTCAGGAAAAAAAGGAGGACGGGTGAAATGTTGATTAAGGATAAAATTAAGAGTTCTGGGGAAAGAGAATGTCCTAGACAGGCCAAGGACAGAATCTATTTGGCTGAGATTAAACAATAGAGGTATTTTTACACTGCTGGGCATATGCTACAGGTGACCAACTAGTGGTAAAGATATAGAGGAACAAATTTGCAAGGACAGTACAGCAAGGTAGAAAGCTATGGAGTAGTTAAAAGGGCTTCAATTATACTAATAGACTGGATAGTTATAGTTTAAAGGATAGAGAGGGGAAAGATTTTTTAAAGTGTGTTCAGGGGCATTTTCTATATCAGTATGTTTCCAGTTAAAACAGGAAGGATGCATTGCTGGATCTGGTTCTAGGAAATCAGGTGGAACAAGTGAATCAAGTGTCAGTAGGGAACAACTGAGGAAAGTTATCATAGCATTGTAAGTATTAGGTTAGCTATGGAAAAGGACAAAGAGCAATCTGGAGTAAAAATAATAAATTGTGGAAGGGGGGTTGTGGGCAGGCCAATTTCAGGGCGGTGAAAACAGGTCTGGCCCAGGAAAATTGGGATCAAAAATTGGCAGACAAAACTAGAATTGAACAATCGGCTGCCTTTAAGGAGGAGAGAGTTTGGATATAGTCAAGGTACATTCCGAGGAGGGGGAAAGGTAGGACAAACAATGCCAGAGCTCCCTGAATGATGAAAAAAGGAGAATATAAGGTGAAGCGGAGAAAAAAAAGTGCATATGACAGATGTCAGGTTGATAATACAAGTGAGAACCAAGCTAAATATGGAAAGTTCAGAAGGGAGGTGGAAAGAAAATAAGAGAAGCAAAGAGAGAATGAGAAGAGACTGGCGGCCAACATAAAAGGGAATCCAAAGTCTTCTTTCAGCATACAAATAGTGAAAGGGTGGCAAAAAGAGGAATAGGACAGATTAGGGACCAAAAACGGGGATTCATGCATGAAGGCAGAACGTATGGCTGAGGTACTAAATGGCTATTTGCCAAGTCTTTATTAAGGAACAGGATGTTGCCCAGTTTATATTGAAAGCAGAGGTAGTGAGACACTGGATGAGGTAAAAATTGATACGAGTTATTGGAAAATCTGGCTGCACTTAAAATCGATAGGTGGAATCTAGCGAATCTCCTGGGAGTGGGAAACTAGGTGGGTGGGGTATTTAATTGCTTGGGAGGCAAAGTCAAGTGGGGGATGAAGTTGGGAAGTAATTTGCTGGTGGATTAAAAGCGGATCATGGTTCTGGATGGCAAGCAGTGGGAACCAAGTTTTAATGTATTCACATGTCATGTACGCTCATTAAAACATATGGTCATCAGGTTAAATTGTACCTTTGTGATTACGTCGGCAACCACTGGGAAACGTGAGCTTTCAGACTGGTTAAAGATGGTGTGTAGCAGGCGCGGTAGTCTTCCTGGTGGATTTGGAGTGAGTAGAAGTTGCTTTTCATATGGGGAGCTTTGTTGGACTAGGAGAAAAAGAGCATTGAGCTTGGGTGCTGGCTGTGCTGGGAGGTCAGGGCATGGCTATCCAAGGGAGGGAGGTTGGGTTATCGTAGCTCTAATGGCAGATAGAGGAAGGGAGGTGGACAACAGAGCAAAGGTCAATATCTGCTGAGGGCAGATGAAGCATGATCTAGGGTAGATAAAGGGTGATTGAGGACAGGTCAATGGTGAGGCTGGGAGAGTTGAGGTTAACTGAGGGCAGGTCAAGGGTGATAGCAGAAGGGTCGAGGATGACGGGTCAGGTCGAGGGTAGTGAGGATAGTTATAGGTTGGCAGACAGTTGAAGGGTGATGGGTGGTTCAAAGGTCACAGTCGGCAGAGCTAGGGTGATGGATGGAGGGTCGAGGGTGATCAAAGAAGGCCAGGCCAGAAGTGACTGCATGAGGTTGCAGGATGATGGCTTGCAACTCCAGGGATCCAAGTGTGGCAGGTGGAGCAGGATGGCAACAGGTTCAAGTTCAAAAACCTCCTGTCTGACAGGCAGAATGATGCTGCCGGCTTGCAGGGAGTGGATGCCTCTCCAGGTGCCATTTAAGTATGGCGCCCGGACGCAAGTTTGACCATCATGAGGAAATGGTGGGTCATCGACTTCCCGCCTGCACCCAGTGCAAAATTGGCAATGCCCCTCAACCATCCATAGCTCATTGGCTGGCTGCTACATGATTGCACGTGCCTCCAAGCAGAAGTCCCGCTCACTTCCAGTCTGGCCAGAGGAACACTGGCCTTTGCAACAAGATTCCGCCTGATAAGTCACTGGGACCCAATGAGGTGCATCTGAGGATGCTGGACAAAGTGCGTGTGGAAGTTGTGGAGGCGCTGGCTGTAATCTTCCTATCGTCCTTAGATAAGTGATTAGAGAATTGCAAATGTTACACCCTTGTTTGAAAAAGGATGCAAGGATATACATCGCAACTGCAGATCAATCGGTTTAATCTCTGCAGTGGGAAAGCTTTTTGAAACCATAATTTACCACAAAATTACCAGTCACTTGAGCAAGTGTGAATGGAGAAAATCTTGATTGAGTTGTTGATGAGGTAACAGAGAGGGTTGATGAGGGTAATGTGGTTGATGTGTACATAGCCTCCAAAAGGCGTCCAATGAAGTGCCACATATCAGGCATGTTGGCAAAGTTGAAGCCCATGGAATCAAAGGCACAGCTGGCACATTGATGTAATAAAGCAGATGGGTTTTTGGGAGGACTTGCTACTTATTGGGACTGGGGTTGTTCTCACTAGCTCTTCAATGTTGGTCTTCGAGAGCAAGAACACAACTAGATTCAATCACAAACATTGGACCAAAGTATGTTGGGGGAGGGGGGAAGGTATCATAAATAGCAAGTTAAGGAAGCATTGGAAATAAAATATCATAAATACTGACATATAAAGATTGGGAGAAATTAGACTGTTTGCGGGTCTGTGGGTTAGATGAAAATAATGAGCTAGAATTTCAGTTCAAGGGTTAAAAGGAATGCTGAAAGGACCAAAAAGAATAACAAGGAAGGGATGTAACTCTTAACAAGGACCCATGATAATGATCAGCCAGCATAAACATGAAATGTTGCTTGAGTTAAATGCAACAGCTATGTTCTTTGCACATCCTCAGTGTACCCTTTTCCAGGTATGATCAGGACTTTTGATCTGTCATCCCAATTCTCATTGCAAATAGTATTATCATTGATGATCAAGGCAGCAGATTAAGACATCCTGAATGGATCAACCTTCACCAAAAGAGGAGAAACAGAGATCACACCCAGCATACAAATAAACTCCATGGTGATGTTTATGTTCAAAATCACTACACATCTGTCTGACCCTTCTTTTAATACACATCACTGACCTCTTCGAGGTTGACTTTATCAGTTGTGGCCCCAGTTTTGGACAGTTCTGTAATTGCTGGATCACTCACAAGTAACGTGGGGATTTCTGTAGTTACAACAAAATGTGCGTCACTCTCTGAAATGGAAAATTCTTCGTTTGGAATTTCACTGTTATCCAAGCCTAGGCTGGAACTGGTTCCTGACAGAAATTTCTGTGTTTATAAGCAGAAAGGTTTCAGCAACAGACAAGCAGCTTTTGGGAGGTCTTTATACAAATTGGGACTGGGGCTATTCTGGTTTTACTTTGTGTTACATCGAGTGCAAAGACAGTAAAGCAGATCAGTCAGCTCAACCGATCTGTGCTCTCATTTATGTTCCATCTGAGCATCCTTTCACCTCTCTTTATCTAACTTCATCAGCATTTCATTCTATTCTTTGCTCCCTCATCTGTATCTATCTTCCACTTAAATGAATCTATTCACCTCAACTACGCCCTGTGCTAGCGAGTTCCTCCCTCTCCGGGTAAAGAAGTTTTTCCTGAATCCCCTCGAGTGACTTGAGTCTGTATGGCTCTGAAGAAGGGCCATATGGACTCGAAACGTCAACCCTGTTTTTCTTCCCACAGATGCTGTTGGACCTGCTGAGTTTTTCCAGAATTGTCCGTTTTCTCTCATTACCTCTGGCGTCTCCCAAGGATCTATCCTTGGCCTCTTCCTATTTCTCATCTACATGCTGCCCCTTGGGAACATCATCCAAAGGCACAGCATTAGTTTTCACATGTACACTGACAACACCCAGCTCTATCTCGCCACCACCGCTCTTGCTGACTCCACGGTGCTCAATTATCAGACTGCTTATCCAACATCCAGTAGTGAGTAGGCTGAAATTTCCTCCAATTAAATATTGGGATGACAAGCTATTGTTTTCAGTCCCTGCTCCTAACTCCATTTCCCACCTATCAGCTCCATCCCTCTCTCAGGCAATGGTCTGAGATTAAGCCAGTCTGTTCATAAGCTTGGTTTCACTTTGGTCATGACATGGGCTTCTGACCTCGATTGCACACCATCACTAAGACTGCTTATTTGCACCTCCATAACTCTGCTCAACTTCATCCCTGTCTTAGCTCATCTGCTGCAGAAACCCTTATCTAAGCCTTTGTTGCCTTTAGACTCGACTATTCCAACATACTCCTGGCTGGTCTCCCACACTCTACCCTCTGTAATCTTGAGATCATCCGAAACTCTGCTGCCTCTTCTTAATTTGCAGCAATTTCTGTTTCCCTTTCACCCCTGTGTTTACTGACCTGCATTGATTCCTGGTCAATCAACATCTTGATTTTAAAATTCTCATCTGTTTTCAAATCCCTCCATGGCCTTGCCCCTCCTTATCACTGTAATCTTCTCCAACCCCACAACCCTCCGAAACATCTCCTCTAATTCTGGCCTCTTGTGCATTCCCAATTATAACTGCTGCACCATTGGTGGCTGTGTCTTCAGTTGACTAGGCCCCAGGCTCTGGAATGTCCTCCCTACACCTCTCTGCCTCTCTACCTTGCTTTCCTCCTTGAACACACTTCTTAAAACTTATCTCTGACCAAGCTTTTGGACATTTGACCTGAATACCTCCTTAAGTGGCTCAGTGTCATACTTTGTTTTGTAATGCTCCTGCGAAGCACCTTGTGGAATTTCATTATAAGCGCTGTATAACTGTAAGCTGCTGTTATTCTTTTTACACACAGTCATACGCAGCTGGAGAATGAGATATTTTGGACATGCATGGGTTGGATGCAAATAAGAGGGGCACAATTTCAGTGGAAGGCCCAAAAGGAATTCTGAAAGACTGAATAAAACAAAAAGGAGGGATGTAACTCTGATAACAAGTAGTCATGATAATGATGAGGCACTACAAAAACTCCCTTCTGACTGAGTCAATTGTAACAGCCGGGTACAGTGTAGGAGCCACCTCCTGCATGCTTCTTTATAGGTGGGATTGGATGTCCAGGCCTTTCAGCAAACTGCAGAAACTCCTGCAGCCATCCGAGGGGTGGAGCACCCCTCCGACCAAGGCCTGGAGGACCTGGTGGGTGAAGCGGGGTGCAGACTTCGCCTTGAGGCTTTCGGCCTTTCACTTATGGGTTGCAGATATCGCTGGTGGGCTGGAGAGAGTCAAGATTGTGTGTTGGACTGGCCTTCAAATATGGCGCCCAGACCTTCGAACCCGCCGGCTGATGGTGGGTGGGTGAATCAGCGCCTGACCCGCCAGGTGATTCGGAGCAAAACGCACCATTGCATAATTATTGAGGTTCCAAGTGCAGAATTGGGTGCGAGTTGCCGCCATTACGGATGGTGGGCTGGGCACTGCCAAGACCGCCCACCACTGCATTAGTTTTGTTTTGGGAGCATTCCGCCCACTGTCTCTAGTTAGCACTGGTGATCCCAACATTGCTTGATGATCTGAGGCATTAGCTTAAAACATCCTAAATAAATTACCCATCACCAAAAGAGGAAAAACTCCAGAATCACACCCTGGGCACAAAATAAACTCAATTGCACTGTTTATTTGCAAAATTATGACACACCCCTCCCAACCTTCCAAATTTTAAAATGCATCACTGTCCCCTTCCTACTGGTCAACCTCTGTATGGTTGACTTTGTCAGGTGTGGCCACAGTTATGGGCAGTTAAGCACCAGATCACCCACCATTGATCTGGAGATTTTGAAGAGGGGACAAATAGAATTTGAGGATAAATTAACAAGAAATAGAAAAACATATTAGAAGAGCTTCTACAAGTTTTAAAAAAGGGGCCTCATCTATTTACAGTCTATCAATGAGGGGCCAAGCATAATGTATCCAAGTTTGTTGATGATGAGGCAGACACAGAATCCTTAAAGGATATAGAAAGGTTAAGTGAGTGGGTAAGAAGTTGGCATATTGAGTATAATGTGGGGAAATGTGAGATTATTCAATCTGGAAGGAAGAATAGAAAAGCAGGATATATTTTATAAGTTGTGAAACTATTAAATGTTGGTTCAGAGGGATTTTACACAAACTGCAGCAAGTTAACATATAGGTACAGCAAGCAATTAGGGGGGAAAGTGGTCCGTTGGACTTAATTGCAAGGGGGACGGAGTATAAGTAAGGAAGTGTTGCTGCAAGTTTACAGGGCTTTGGTGAGACCACGCTTGGAGTAATTTTTAGTCTCTGTGCCTAAGGATACGCTTACATTAAAGGTGGTGTAACCTGGGAAGAGAGAGTTGTTCTGCATGGAGAAACTGAGTAGAATGGGCCTATAATCTTTGGAGTTTAAGCAAAGTAGGGGTGATCTCACAGAAGCATAAAAGACTCCAGGCAGAATTTTTCCTGCCTGCTGGTGTCGGGCATCATGGTGGGTGTGAGCGGACAATATGGCAGGAAAGCCAAAAATCGGTTTCACAACATCATGAAACCAGTTTGCAATTGTCTGCTCCACTTGTCAATGGTGTGCCACGTTTCCTGCCACTGCACATTGGGAACTACATTGTAATGTATCTGTATATCATTATAAGCCCAGCTCACCGGAATGTCTGAGCACAATCACAATGATGCATTTCACAACTGATCATAAGTGACGTGCACCTGGCGAGTTGCACTTCGCTCAGGACTTTGAAGCTTGTTTGCCTACCTTGCTTCGGGCAGCACTCACAGTTATCAGTGCCAGGCTTCGCAGGCAGCGCCACATTATTTTTAGGGCTCACAGGCAGGTCTCTGCCTACCAGACCAGCTGTAAGGCAGGAAAGGCTTTTCAATAGCTGCAGGGTTATGGCTTGCTTGGGAAAGGGGTAGAAGTGGCCTCAGGCAAGGGAAGAGGCTGCAGGGCTAGGACATTACTGGAGAGGAGGGGTATCCCAGGGTGTATATGGGGACACATGTGGATCTGTGCAAGTGGCCTCCAGATGGTGAGGGCTGAGGAGGCAGTCTCCAGAGGAGCTGAGGCCAGATGGAGATGTGAGGGTGTGTGTGTGAGAGAGTGAGTGGTGATGTCCCTTGAGCTGGCAGTGAGTGAGATGCCAGTGAACGTGTGATGGCCTTGTGAGTGTGTGAGTTTAGAGTGATGAGATGGTTGCCTTACCCTGGCAGCACGGAGGAGATCATTCATCCTCTTTCTGCATTGGATGCTGAACTTCTTCTGTGCAGCATTGGCACTGACCAGCACTGCCACCGCCTCCCAAGTTGGAATGGTGACACTGACAGGCCTCCTGCGGACAGAGTGAGGGTAGAGGATATTGTGATGGGCTCCAACGGGGATACGCCACTGAATCGAGGGGCTGCAGTCTTCTTGCCTTTTGGAGCCATGGTTCTATGCAGCACCCTGGGCTGCAAACACTGAGGTGTGCATGCGGCTGCACTTTAAATATGGCGCTAGTGTGAGGAAGCAGCGAGGTGATGGCGGGGTGGATGATTCAGAGGCCACCGTCCAGCGAAATGGCATGTTTCCCTGGAATGTATGATTAATGAGGTGGGGGTGAGACAATACAGCAAGAAAATCTGCCATTGCGGCCAACGGGTAAAATGTCCTTTTCCTGCCCACTACTGCACTCAGTGTAAATCTTGGATGATTCCACCCTCCGCAAGGGCCTGACAGAGCAGATGTTGAGGGTCTGTTACCTCTGGTTGGCAAATTAGGGCCATAGTCTCAGGGTAAAGTGTTGGCCAATTAGGACTGAGATAAGGAGACATTTTTTCACTCAAAGCATTAAAACATCTGCCGCCCATATCCTAACTTGCACTAAGTCCCACTCATCCCTTACCCTTGTGCTCACTAGGCTACATTTGCTTTCAGTCGGACAACATCTCAATTTCAAAGTTCTTACCCTTGCCTTTGAATCCTTGCCCATCCCATTGTCTGTAACCTCCTCCTGTCCTACAACCCTCCAAAATATATGAACATACGAATTAGGAGCAGGAATAGGCCACTTGGCCCCTTGAGCCTGCTCCACCATTCAATAAGATCATGGCTGGTCTGAATGTAACCTCAACCCCACATTCCTGCCTACTCCCAATAACCTTTCACCCCCTTGTTAAACAAGAATCTATCTAGCTCTGCCTTAAAAAATTCAAAGATTCTGCTTCCACCGCCTTTTGAGGAAGAGAGTTCCAAAGACTCTCGACCCTCTGAGAGAAAAAAAATCTCCTCATCTCTGTCTTAAATGAGAGACCTCTTATTTTTAAACAGGAGCCCCTAGTTCTAGATTCTCCCACAAGAGGAAACATCCGATCAAGTCTCCGATCTCTCTCAATCCTGACCTCTTACGCCTCCTCAATTTCATCATTCTACCACTGGGGTCTGTGACTTCAGCTGAGCAGGGCCTAAGCACTGGAACTCCCTCCCTAAAACCTTCCATCTGTCTCTCCACCTTAAAACCCACCTCTTCAACCAAGATTTAGATCACCTCTCATAATATCTCCTTGCATTGCTCCGTGTCAAACTTCATTTGCTAACACTCATATTTGGGGACACTTTACTATGTTAAAGGTGCTATATAAATGCATTTTGCTTTTGTAAGAAGCAGCACAGAGTAACAGAAAAATATATTTACATTTAGCAATGCTGCACATATGATGCCATTTTAAAAATCAGAAATATGCAGCAAGTCATCTCAACCTGAATTTGGCACAAAAGATTCCTTCATTCACACCAGTTACAAACTGAAAGAACCTAACAAGACACATTGAAATCACCAGACCATTCCTGGCTTATACGATACGTAAATCACTGGCCAATACTGGGGCCACACCAGATGAAACCAACCGTGTAGGCAATGACCAGAAGGAAGGGATCAGTAATCATAAAAATGGAAGAAGGAATAGGCCATTCAGCCCCTCAAGCCTGCTCTGCCATACAGAAAAATTATGGCAGATCCTAAACCTCAACTCCAATTTCCTGCCCAATCCCTATATCCATCAATCTCAGCCTTGAAAATACCCAATGACTGAGCCCTCTGGGGTACAGAATTCCAAAGATTCACAACCTCCTCCTGCACTACAACCCTCCAAAACCTCTAACCCCTCCCAATTCTGGCCTCTTGCACCTCCCCAATTTCATCTTACTGCCAATGGGGTCTGTGACTTCTGGGATGTGCAAGACTCAGTACAAGTTAGGATAAGGGTGGCAAATGTCTGGATGCTCCCAAGTTTATGGGAGGTGACAAATGGTAAGCCAACTAGCACAACATTGGAATGGTCAAGCCTAGAGGATGAAGGTTTCAGTAGCAGATGAGTTGAGGGGCAGAAAGGGGCAATGTTCTGGAGGTGAAGAAGGTAGTTTTGGTGATGGAGCCGTTACATGGTTGGAACACATCTCAGGGTCAAATAGGCTGCCAAAATTGTGAATGGTCTGGTACGGCCCCAGACAATGGCTGGATAGAGTAATGGAGTTGGGTAGCTCAAGGGATTTGTGGCAGGGACCGTAGACAATGACTTTGAATGGAAACAGAGGAAGGTAGCCCCGCCAAGCTGGCTGACAAAAGAGAGGTGTTGGAGGATGATGGTGTGGTCAACCATGCCAAAAGCTGTAGACAGATTGAGAAGGATAAACAGGGATAGTTCACCATGGTCACAGTCACGTAAGATGTCATTTGTGAGATTGATAAGAGATGGTGGCAGGGATGGAAACATGATCGGGAGATTTCAAACATGGAGTTGTAGGAAAGATGGGTATTGATTTGGGAGAGGAAAGGGAAGTGAAAGATGGAATGGTCGTTTGCAAGGTCAGGGGTGATAAAGGTGGCTTTTTTGAGCAGGGGTGTGATGGTGGCAGATTTACAGAGGATGTGGACAATATCTGAGGAGGGGGAACAAGGGTAGTACAAGCACCACCTGTAATGCCAGGAGTATTACAGGTAAAATGGATGAGTTAAGGGTGAGGATTGACATGTGGAATTGTGATATAGTAGCCATCACTGAGACGCGGTTGAGGGAAGGGCAGGATTGGCAGCTCAACATTCCGGGATATAGAATCTTCAGATGAGACATGGGCGGGGATAAAAGAGGAGGAGGTGTTGCATCATTCGTTAAGGAGTCCATTACTGCAGTAAGGAGAGATGATATCTTGGAGTGGGCATCGAATGAAGCTTTGTGGGTACAGTTTAGGATTAAAAAAGGGGCAACTACATGATTAGGTGTTTATTATAGACCCCCAGATAGTCAGTGGGAATTTGAGGAGCAAATATGTGCACAATTTGTGGAGGTGTGTAAAAACAATAACAATAGGGTAATTATATTAGGTGATTTCAACTTTCCCAACATTAATTGGGCTAGACATAGTGTTTAAGCACTTGGATGGAGTGGATTTCTTGAAATGTGTACAGGAGAACTTTTTTGGTCAATATGCAGAGGGTCCAACAAGGGACAGTGCATTGCTGGACCTAATTCTGGGGAATGAAGCCGGACAGGTGGCTGAGGTGGTGGTGTGCGAGCATTTTAGTGATAGCGACCACAACATGGTAAAGTATAAGTTTGTTATAGACAAAGACATCGACAAGTTGCAAAAAAATGTTTTGGATTGGGGGAGATTGTTTTTTAGTAAAATAAGGCAGGATCTGGCCAAGGTAGACTGGAAACAGTTATTTGTGGGGAAATCTACAGAGGAACAGTGGGGGGTGTTCAAAAAGGAAATGGGTAGGGTACAGGCTCAACATGTTCCCTCTAGGGTGATAGGAAGGAGTAACAAGCCCAGAGAACCATGGATGACCAGAGATATTCAGGTTACGATGAGAAGGAAAAGAGAGGCTTTTAGCAGGTACAAGGGAAGCAAATCAGCAGAGGCATTAGTGGAGTACAGACAGTGCAGGGTGGAACTTAAGAAAGTAATTAGGAGAGCAAAGAGGGGATATGAGAAAGCTCTGGCTGGTAAAAGTAGAGAAAATCCCAAGATATTCTATAAGTATATCAATGGGAAGAGGATAACCAGGGAAAGAGTAGGGCCCGTAAGGGACCAAGGGGAAAAATCTATGGGTGGAGCCAGAGGACATCGCTAGAGTGTTGAATGAATACTTCACGTCCGTCTTCACCCAAGTGAATGAGGATGAAGGTATCGAACTCGGAGAAAGAGACTGCAAGGTTCTTAAGCAAATTGATATAGGGAGTGACGAGATATTGGAGGTGTTGGCAAGCTTAAAAGTTGACAAATCTCCAGGTCTGGATGATTTGTGTCCCAAACTGCTGAGGGAGGCAAGGGAGGAGATCGCAGGGGCTCTGACCCAAATTTTTAATTCCTCTCTGGCCACGGGGAAGGTGCCAGAGGACGGGAGAATAGCTAATGTGGTTCCGCTATTTAAGAAGGGCTGTTGAGATAAGCCAGGGAACTACAGGCCAGTGAGTCTCACGTCAGTGGTAGGGAAACTATTGGAGAAATTTCTGAAGAGGAGTATCTATCTCCACTTGGAGAGGCAAGGTTTGATCAGGGATAGTCAGCATGGCTTTGTCAGAAGGAGGTCATGCCTAACAAATTTGATTGAATTTTTTGAGGAGGTGACCAGGTGTGTAGATGAGGGTAGTGCAGTTGATGTAGTTTATATGGATTTCAGCAAAGCCTTTGACAAGGTCCCACATGGGAGACTTATAAAGAAGGCAAATGCACATGGGATACAGGGTAATTTGATAAGGTGGATTCAAAATTGGCTTAGCTGTAGGAGGCAGAGGGTGATGACAGAAGGATGCTTTAGTGACTGGAAGCCAGTGTCCAGTGGCATACCACAGGGTCCCCTATTAGTTGTCATTTATATAAATGACATAGGTGACTATGTGGGGGTAGGATTAGTAAGTTTGCGGATGACACAAAGATTGGCTGGGTAGTTAACAGTGAGGTTGAGTGCCTTGGGTTACAAGAAGATATAGACGGGATGGTCAAATGGGCAGATAAGTGGCAGATGGAATTTAACCCTGAAAAGTGTGAGGTGATACACTTTGGAAGGATTAATTTGTCAAGGCAGTACTCAATGAACGTCATGGCACTAGGAAGTTCTGAGGTACAAAGGGACCTTGGCGCGTGTGTCCATTGATCTCTGAAGGCGGAGGGGCATGTTAGTGGGGTGGTGAAAAAGGCATATGGGACACTTGCCTTTATCAATCGAGGTATAGATGACAAAAGTAGGGAGGTCATGTTGGAGTTGTATAGAACCTTGGTGAGGCCACAGCTGGAGTACTGTGTGCAGTTCTGGTCGCCACATTATAGGAAGGATGTGATTGCACTGGAGGGGGTGCAGAGGAGATTCACCAGGATGTTGCCTGGGATGAAACATTTAAGTTATGAAGAGAGGTTGGATAGACTTAGGTTGTTTTCGTCGGAGCAGGCAAGACTGAGGGGCGACCAGATCGAGGTGTACAAGATTATGAGGGGCATGGACAGGGTGGATAGGGAGCAGCTGTTCCACTTAGTTGAAGGGTCAGTCACGAGGGGGCATAAGTTCAAGGTGAGGGGCAGGAGGTTTGGAGGGGATGTGGGAAAAAACTTTTTTACCCAGAGGGTGGTGATGGTCTGGAATGCACTGCCTGGGAGGGTGGTGGAGGCGGGTTGCCTCACATCCTTTAAAAAGTACCTGGATGAGCACTTGGCACGTCATAACATTCAAGGCTATGGGCCAAGTGCTGGTAAATGGGATTAGGTAGGTAGGTCAGGTGTTTCTCACGTGTCGATGCAGACTCGACGGGCCAAAGGGCTTCTTCTGCACTGTGATTCTGTGATTCTGTGAACCACTACCAATGTCAGCTAACATGGGGGCCAAAAAAGGCAAGTTGGGAGGTCAGCAGTTTAGTAGGAATATGGGCAAGGGAGCAGGAGGTGTAACTCCTGGGCATGGGTTTGGACAGGGCAGGTGAAGAAATAGGAGGGATTCCTTCCTAAAAGCATCGTGGGTGTTTCTACGACAAATGGAGTTCAATGGTTCAAGAAGGTGGCTCCCAACCTCCTACTCAAGGGCAATTAGGGATGGGCAATAAAAACTGGTCTAGCCAGCGACTCCCGCACCCCATGGACAATACATTTTTAAAAATTCTAGAGGAAGATGTGAATTCAGGGCTAGGGCTCGGGGGAATCTTAAAGGATGTTTGGCTTGATGAGCTGGGGCAAGTATGGAAGTGGCAGAGTTTGAATGGATAATTTCCGTGTTAGTAACAAAGAAGTCTAGGGGCTCTGCACACTTGTTGGAGATGAGGGTGGAGGAGGCAGGGGAGAGGGATTTTAAAAAATGGTTTGTAGTTTCTATTCAAGGTGTTACATTTGCATTCCAGGATGATCCTGAAATAGTGATCAATTTTGGCAGAGGAGAGCAGAACCCAGTAGTGTTGTCCATGGTCCAACCAGATCTGGCAGTGGACAGCTAAACCAGTTGTCCACAATAGCATTCAAGTCTGTGTCTGTTAGGCTCAAGGGAGTGGAGATGAGGGTTGTAGCAAAGTGAATGAGCAGGGTGAGAGAGAGAGAGAGAGAGAGAGAGTAATGGTTTTAATGGGGACACAGATGGAAATGAAGGTGTGATTGAGCAACTAACAAGAACTGGTTTGGTGAACAAAGCACAAAAGACAAGACATTTCAGAATTTTAAAGCGCTGCTGTAAGGGACATGGGATAGACACTGAAGGAAGTGGGACTGGGAGAGAGCAGAGGGATGTGGGTGGAGAGGGTCAGAAGTGATCAGTGATGGCTTTATCAGTGATTGACACAATGGTAGTAGGGAGGTCACGTGAGATGGTAAGATCGGGGTGGTGGTGGTGTGGTCACATACATGGTTAAGGGAGTTTATTATGGAGTGGAAGAATAAGAGAGCATAGGAAGGTACTGAACTCAGGGGAGAGAGGTTAAGCTGAGTTAAGGTAAGGGTTGAAATCACCGAGTCTGTGAAGTTGCTCAGTGCACAGGCTGAGGGAGGAAAGCATGAAGTAGCCTTGGTGAGAAATTTGGTGTGGTACATGGGTGGGTGCTGGAGGATGAGGAATTGAAGGAAGCGATGGGGGTGGGGTGGACAAGCTGAGATGCTCAAAGGGAGAGAGGGAGTCAGACAAAGACAGAAATGGCATCACTGATGTGTGAAATCTGGTCCCTCCCACATATGTGCAGCCAACAAGCAGCAAGGGAAATGCTGGTGACAGGTTTCACTCGTGATAACGATAAGGCAATATGAATATTACGTGCTACGTGAGTCAATTACAATAAGGGTGCACAGCGTGTATGCTCTGCCCCATGTGCCTGTTTCTCTGCATGATCAGATGTCCAGGCCTCTCAATCTGCCATCTCAAATTATTGTTGGTGATACCAATGTTGCTTGATGACCCGAGGCAACAGATCCTGAATAATTCGACCTTCACCCAAAGAGGAAAAACTCCAAAATCACCCCCAGGGTACAAATAAATTCCACTGCACTGTTTATGTACAAAATCACTACAAACTTGTCCACTTGTCGCATCCCTTTAACTTTTAATACACATCACCTGACCTGTTTCTGCCACTTGTTCTCCTCATACTTGACTTCATCGGCTGTGGCTTTAATTCTAGGATGTTTTCCAATAACGTCAGAAGCTAACAATAAAGTGGAGTGTTCCATCGCCTGATCATGCTCCTTATCAGTCTCTTCGCTTACAGTCGAGTACAATGAAGGTTTATATTTTGATAAATCCAGACTGAGACGTTTTCCTGAATGTTTCTAGATTTACATATAGAAAGATGATTATTTTTAGTATTGCTGCATACAGTTTTCTCTAACTCCACAATGCAAACTCCTGTATTGAACCAGGCAGAACAGCGAGATCGAGGGCATATTTATAGATGATGGGAAATAAGAAGCCAAGATAAAGCCATGTGATTTTCACAACTATCAATGTGAATGTCATCATCTGAATGTCCAGTGTGGGCTAGGAATAATAACTGTGAACATATGCACACTTTATGAATGGTGAGAGGAGCTTTATCTAATGGATGGAATGTCTCACTTGATAGACAATTCATTATTTTGAGGTTTTGTCTCTTGACTGTTGAAGGTAATAGATTGCCTTGGGATATTTCTCCCGAATTCCCCAAGGGCAGTTATTACCAGCTGCACCATGCAAGCAACTAACATGCCATCTGTCATATAGAAGTACAGGGGTTGAGGATTATAATATGATCAGTTTTAAGATCATCTGGGTATTAATGCCAATGAGGACCAGGTCAGAAAAATGTGATTTCAGGGGGGACAAAACCAAAAGGAATTAAATGATTGGCATTGCTGAGAAATAGCCGGGACAAAAATATGGACTGTAGACCCTGATTTCTGAAATTCCATCCCTCCATGTCTCTACATCTCTTTCCTCCTTTAACTTCCTAAAATCGAGATCTTTCACCAAGCTTTGGTTCTCTGACCTAACATTACCTTATGTGTCAGATTTTGCTTCATAACATCCCTGTGAAGTGTCTTGGGTCTTTTCTGAAAAACTGCATGAGGGCAGATGGGCTCCAAAGTGGGCAAGTAGGTGGCAAATGCAGTTTAAGGTGGAAATGTGCGAAATAACATGTGCCAGAAGCATGAATAGGAAAAGAAAATCCATTTGAAATGGTAAGATTTGAAATGCAGTCAAGGCCTGAGGGATCTTGATGTGCAGGATACACAGGTCATTCAAAGTGCAGTATAGGTTGATAGGTAGTAAAACTGGGTCAATGGAATCCTTGGTTTGTGATTACAGGTGTAAAGTACATAATCAAGGAGATATTCTTAAGCCTGTACAAAATGCTGGCTAAGCCAAGGTTAGATTCTTGTACAATGTTTTGGGCACTATATTACATGAAGTTGTCTACGAATTAAGAGCTGCTGGCTCCGTTTAAGTGGCATCACAGATGTCTGAAACCTGGTTACCCCTCAAAGCCCCTCTTCACAGGTTTGCAGTCAATGAGAGTGAGTAACACACGCTGCTTGCCTCACTCATGATAATGATCAGAATATGATGAGCTGCCTGAGTCAGTTCAACAGGGCTGTTCAGTGCATGCCCTATTCTCTGTGTGCCCAGTTCTGGGATGATCTGATGGCCAGGCTTTCACTGTGCCATCTCTATATATCATTGGTGATACCAATGTTGCTTAATGACCCCAGTCAGTCGATCAAGGTATCCTGAATAAACCTACCATCACTAAAAGAGGAAAAACCCTAAATACACCCAATTGAATAAAGTCCATTGCGCAGTGTTTGTAGAAAGTCACAATACACTTGTCCCGCCCCTTCAGCCTTTAATACATATGGATCACTGAACCTCTCCTGTTGGTCGCTCTCTTCACGTTTGACTTTATCAGGTGTGGCCCCAGTTTTGAGCAGTTTTATAATTACCTTTTAAAGTGTAACAGGTCTGGAGAATTTAAATTTATCTTGCTCTATGTCACTTCCTGGTTTTATACTTGAATCTGTTGCAGTTGCACTACTTGACCAATCCAGGCTGTCAAGTCTTGCTAAAAGGCTCTGCATTAATAACAGAAAGATTGGATTATTGTGAGCAATGCTCAGTATACCTTTCTATCACTCTGCAACACCTCCTACAATGATCAAGACAGACCCATCAGACCTAGACCAGATTTATACTTTGCAAAATAGCATGTTGCCAATGAGCAGTGTGGGAGTATTTGCTGCACACCTCACTCATTGCAATATTACAGGATTTTGACCCAGCGACATTGAAGGAACGGCGATATAGTTCCAGTTTATCCATCTGAATAATGGTTTGATATCAGCTGCATGAATATTAGCTGCTGTTTCTCAGAATGACTGGCGTGCTTTTACGTGTTTCTTGGTGGATTTTTCAAGTCTTTGTGAATGTGAAGGTTGGTGTTGATCATGACATTAGCCATCTAATGGAGCAAGATGGCTTTGTGGTGAATGGCAGGTGGGTCAGTGTGGGTCAGCACTGAAAGCCACTCAGTTGGAGTGGATTAAGCATCCCTCGTCCTGTCCTCATGGCAGGGTTTAACTGCACATCCACGATCCACGACTGGTGGCTGCAGGACCATGAGCAGAGCAGGATTCTGCAGCTGAACAGACTCGACTGTCATCCATCAAGTGACTATAAAACAGCTTGAAAATCATTCGGTTACTGATTCCATTGAGGAAAAATATGATTTCAGTTGGATCAAAGTAAAAGATGTTAAACAGTAAACAGTCCATATTGCTCAGTTAGCTGGGATAAAGGTACATAGAAGAATACAAGGTACATAGTTGGTATTATTGGGCAGGATTTTTCAGATGACCTTCGGTTTCCTGTCCTGCTGTCGAAGAGAGTTTTCGGAGAACGCCTCCTGGCTGATACCAGCTGCTCTGCAGCTACTTCACACTCGGCGGGGTGTTAATCACGAAGGGTGAAACTTCCGACCCCATCTGGAGAGGAGTTCCCGCCTTAGAGAGCTGCCCGCCAATTGGATGGCTGACAGCTCTGTAGTCCCAGCAGCGCCAGATTCGAGCAGTGGCCATTGCTGGGACTACAGCCAGCCCCCAAAGATGAGGAGGCTGGACTGAAGGTAAGTCTGGGGTATTGGCAGGGCCTGACTGACAAGCCCCAGCAAGGGCAGTGAGGGAGATGGGGAGCCTGGTTTGAAAGGCCATGGGTGGGAGTGGGGCTGGGGGTTGCCTCCGATGGTCACAGAAGACCCCAAAGGAGGTACCAGCCCTCTTGCAATGTGCAGGTAAAGCTACCGGGTGACTAACTTAGCCTAGGCCTCCCCCTGTTGTGAGTGAAACAGCGGTGGCGGGAGTAGGCACCACACTTGCCATTAATTGGTTACTTAAGGGCCTCAATAGGCCCAAGGGCCACCTGATGTCTCCACTAGTCCCTACGAAATGGGGAAAGGTCGGGGCAGGCAGGTCATGTGCTGCGTTTTATGAGTCCTCCACCCTCAAATCCCCGGTGGAGGTCCATAAAATTCCAACTATTAAATATACAGGAATACGAATATCTGAAGTTAGTTTAATTGAAGTTAGAGGTAAGATGCTAAAGGCTTTGTTCGAGAACTTGAAAGAGAACAGAGGGAATCCCCGTATGACTTCTGATCTGCACCACTGGGGTCTACCTGCTTTAATCTGTTGCATTATAACTGCAGTTGTCCAGATTCTGCATAGTTCATGCAGCTAACCGCCCAATGCACACTGAATAGAATGGTCTCCATGCTGTGTGCAAAGTCTTGAGACAGGTTGCAGCTGGATCCTTCCATGCTCCGTGGGATTGTATGCGCGAGCCATCAGCCTACGTTGGTACCCTGGACCCGTGAAATCAGCGCCTAGCAGCCTCTGCAGCAGTAATTGACAAACAAGACAATAAAAATGCAAGGAAAGCACAGAGGTTCATTCCTAAAGGTTCAGTTTCCAAAGGGCTTGATGTGGACACACAGACACCATGGCAACTCCAGTAATTAAATGGACACATCTGGAGTTAGCAGGCTCCTGCCTTTCACATTCAATCTCTTCCCACTGGCACCAGTGTTGATGACAGGAGGGCCACCAGCCCACTGGACAGAGCGAAGATGTTCTCCCTCCTCCCATCCAGGGCCTGTACAACGGCCTCGATAGCACCATCGGAACATAGCAGCCCCCATTCAGTAGTTACTTCAGTCATATTTCGCCTCTCAGACATTTTTCCAGGGAGTGTGCAGCCAGACTGCACCTCCTGTTTAAGAGATGTTGGCTTCCTTTAGGTGGTGCCATAGACGCCTAAAATCTGGTCCCCGCTTACGGGTGGATGGCCAATGAGCAATGTGGGAGTGTTGGCTGCATACCGCACGCATCATAATGTATACATGCTACCTGAGTCAATTATAATAGGCTTGTGCAGTCCACACGCCATCCCTGCATGTCGATTTTCTGCGTGTGATCAGACGGTCAGCCCTTTCAATCCTGACTAAATCTACCTTTGCCTAAAGAGAAAAGCTCCAAGGTCACACCCAGGCTACTGAATTGCACATTTAATATACATCTAACCTGGCCCTTCAACTTTCAACACCCATGGATTAGTGACCTCTTCCTGCTTGCTGTCGTCTTCATGGTTGCCTACACCAGTTGTGGGCTGCAGATTTTCAGATGACACCAAGATGGAAATTTCTGAAGTTTTACCTTGCTCTGCATCTATCTTTGATGAAGGGCTAATTTTTGACATTTCTGCATTTAATTTCTGCAATTAAAAAATCATTATTGTTAGCAATGCTGCATTATACTTTCCAAATCCTCTGCCCCACCTCCTACACTGAATAGGGTAAACCAGTGAGATCGAGGATGTATTTTACATTGTGAAACAGAAAGCCAAGGTGGCAACTGAGCCATGGCTGTTGAAGTGATTGATTCATTTCCCAGGCAATGAATGTGCACTGGGAACATATGAGCCTTTTATAAATCTGCTCATTGGATTTCGCGAGAGGAGGGTTGTCCAATGGATTGAATCAATCGCACATTGATGTTGGACAGTTTATAACCTTGAAGTTTTATTTTGCGTGTTGAAGGTGATTAATTGACATTTTGATCCACTTGTCTGAGCTTTATTACCAGCTACACCAGACAGATGTAGGATTCTACATCTAGGATTCGACAACTAGGATTCTAAAGATCATTCAGAATTACAGATGTCAATCAACTATAATACATTCAGCAATGAGATCTTCTGGCTTTGGTGCTGGTGAGGACCAGGACTGAAAAATATGGTTTCAGGCAGTAGTTAAATGGACCATATAGCCAAGAGATAGCTTGGGTCTAAACAGATAGAAATGCTGGTGTTAGTAAATACGCAGTGCAAAGTATATCCTTAAGTTAGTTTAACTTAATTTTCAGGCAAGATGCTCAGGGGCTGATTTTCCCTGGATAGTTAATGCACTAAGGAGTCTCCGAGGGGACTCTTGAGTTGCAAATCCAGGTGAGCCCATGTTTACCACAAAGCAACATCTTGGTAAGGGATAAAAACAAAAAAACTGCGGATGCTGGAAATCCAAAACAAAAACAGAATTACCTGGAAAAACTCAGCAGGTCTGGCAGCATCGGCGGAGAAGAAAAGAGTTGACGTTTCGAGTCCTCATGACCCTTCGACAGAACTTGAGTTCGAGTCCAGGAAAGAGCTGAAATATAAGCTGGTTTAAAGTGTGTGTGTGGGGGGCGGAGAGATAGAGAGACAGAGAGGTGGAGGGGGTTGGTGTGGTTGTAGCGACAAACAAGCAGTGATAGAAGCAGATCATCAAAAGATGTCAACAACAATAGTACAATAGAACACATAGGTGTTAAAGTTAAAGTTGGTGATATTATCTAAACGAATGTGCTAATTAAGAATGGATGGTAGGGCACTCAAGGTATAGCTCTAGTGGGTTTTTTTTTATTTTATATAATGGAAATAGGTGGGAAAAGGAAAATCTTTATAATTTATTGGGAAAAAAAAGAAGGGGGAAACAGAAAGGGGGTGGGGATGGGGGAGGGGACTCACGACCTAAAGTTGTTGAATTCAATATTCAGTCCGGAAGGCTGTAAAGTCCCTAGTCGGAAGATGAGGTGTTGTTCCTCCAGTTTGCGTTGGGCTTCACTGGAACAATGCAGCAAGCCAAGGACAGACATGTGGGCAAGAGAGCAGGGTGGAGTGTTAAAATGGCAAGCGACAGGGAGGTTTGGGTCATTCTTGCGGACAGACCGCAGGTGTTCTGCAAAGCGGTCGCCCAGTTTACGTTTGGTCTCTCCAATGTAGAGGAGACCACATTGGGAGCAACGAATGCAGTAGACTAAGTTGGGGGAAATGCAAGTGAAATGCTGCTTCACTTGAAAGGAGTGTTTGGGTCCTTGGACGGTGAGGAGAGAGGAAGTGAAGGGGCAGGTGTTGCATCTTTTGCGTGGGCAAGGGGTTGTGCCATAGGAGGGGGTTGAGGAGTAGGGGGTGATGGAGGAGTGGACCAGGGTGTCCCGGAGGGAGCGATCCCTACGGAATGCCGATAAGGGGGGTGAAGGGAAGATGTGTTTGGTAGTGGCATCATGCTGGAGTTGGCGGAAATGGCGGAGGATGATCCTTTGAATGCGGAGGCTGGTGGGGTGATAAGTGAGGACAAGGGGGACCCTATCATGTTTCTGGGAGGGAGGAGAAGGAGTGAGGGCGGATGCGCGGGAGATGGGCCGGACACGGTTGAGGGCCCTGTCAACGACCGTGGGTGGAAAACCTCGGTTAAGGAAGAAGGAGGACATGTCAGAGGAACTGTTTTTGAATGTAGCATCATCGGAACAGATGCGACGGAGGCGAAGGAACTGAGAGAATGGGATGGAGTCCTTACAGGAAGTGGGGTGTGAGGAGCTGTAGTCGAGATAGCTGTGGGTGTCGGTGGGTTTGTAATGGATATTGGTGGACAGTCTATCACCAGAGATTGAGACAGAGAGGTCAAGGAAGGGAAGGGAAGTGTCAGAGATGGACCACGTGAAAATGATGGAGGGGTGGAGATTGGAAGCAAAATTAATAAATTTTTCCAAGTCCTGACGAGAGCATGAAGCAGCACCAAAGTAATCATCGATGTACTGGAGAAAGAGTTGTGGAAGGGGGCCGGAGTAGGACTGCAACAAGGAATGTTCCACATACCCCATAAAGAGACAGGCATAGCTGGGGCCCATGCGGGTACCCATAGCCACACCTTTTATTTGGAGGAAGTGAGAGGAGTTGAAGGAGAAATTGTTCAGCGTGAGAACAAGTTCAGCCAGACGGAGGAGAGTAGTGGTGGATGGGGATTGTTCGGGCCTCTGTTCGAGGAAGAAGCTAAGGGCCCTCAGACCATCCTGGTGGGGGATGGAGGTGTAGAGGGATTGGACGTCCATGGTGAAGAGGAAGCGGTAGGGGCCAGGGAACTGGAAATTGTTGATGTGACGTAAGGTGTCAGAGGAATCACGGATGTAGGTGGGAAGGGACTGGACAAGGGGAGAGAGAAGGGAGTCAAGATAACGAGAAATGAGTTCTGTGGGGCAGGAGCAAGCTGAGACGATCGGTCTACCGGGGCAGTTCTGTTTGTGGATTTTGGGTAGGAGATAGAAGCGGGCCGTCCGAGGTTGGGCAACTATCAGGTTGGAAGCTGTGGGAGGGAGATCCCCAGAGGAGATGAGGTCAGTGACAGTCCTGGAAACAGTGGCTTGATGTTCAGTGGTGGGGTCATGGTCCAGGGAGAGGTAGGAGGAAGTGTCTGCGAGTTGACGCTCAGCCTCCGCGTGGTAGAGGTCAGTGCGCCAGACAACAACAGCACCACCCTTGTCAGCAGGTTTGATGACAATGTCAGGGTTGGACCTGAGAGAATGGAGTGCAGTAAGTTCAGAGAGAACTTACTGAACTTACTGCACTCCATTCTCTCAGGTCCAACCCTGACATTGTCATCAAACCTGCTGACAAGGGTGGTGCTGTTGTTGTCTGGCGCACTGACCTCTACCACGCGGAGGCTGAGCGTCAACTCGCAGACACTTCCTCCTACCTCTCCCTGGACCATGACCCCACCACTGAACATCAAGCCACTGTTTCCAGGACTGTCACTGACCTCATCTCCTCTGGGGATCTCCCTCCCACAGCTTCCAACCTGATAGTTGCCCAACCTCGGACGGCCCGCTTCTATCTCCTACCCAAAATCCACAAACAGAACTGCCCCGGTAGACCGATCGTCTCAGCTTGCTCCTGCTCCACAGAACTCATTTCTCGTTATCTTGACTCCCTTCTCTCTCCCCTTGTCCAGTCCCTTCCCACCTACATCCGTGATTCCTCTGACACCTTACGTCACATCAACAATTTCCAGTTCCCTGGCCCCTACCGCTTCCTCTTCACCATGGACGTCCAATCCCTCTACACCTCCATCCCCCACCAGGATGGTCTGAGGGCCCTTAGCTTCTTCCTCGAACAGAGGCCCGAACAATCCCCATCCACCACTACTCTCCTCCGTCTGGCTGAACTTGTTCTCACGCTGAACAATTTCTCCTTCAACTCCTCTCACTTCCTCCAAATAAAAGGTGTGGCTATGGGTACCCGCATGGGCCCCAGCTATGCCTGTCTCTTTATGGGGTATGTGGAACATTCCTTGTTGCAGTCCTACTCCGGCCCCCTTCCACAACTCTTTCTCCAGTACATCGATGATTACTTTGGTGCTGCTTCATGCTCTCGTCAGGACTTGGAAAAATTTATTAATTTTGCTTCCAATCTCCACCCCTCCATCATTTTCACGTGGTCCATCTCTGACACTTCCCTTCCCTTCCTTGACCTCTCTGTCTCAATCTCTGGTGATAGACTGTCCACCAATATCCATTACAAACCCACCGACACCCACAGCTATCTCGACTACAGCTCCTCACACCCCACTTCCTGTAAGGACTCCATCCCATTCTCTCAGTTCCTTCGCCTCCGTCGCATCTGTTCCGATGATGCTACATTCAAAAACAGTTCCTCTGACATGTCCTCCTTCTTCCTTAACCGAGGTTTTCCACCCACGGTCGTTGACAGGGCCCTCAACCGTGTCCGGCCCATCTCCCGCGCATCCGCCCTCACTCCTTCTCCTCCCTCCCAGAAACATGATAGGGTCCCCCTTGTCCTCACTTATCACCCCACCAGCCTCCGCATTCAAAGGATCATCCTCCGCCATTTCCGCCAACTCCAGCATGATGCCACTACCAAACACATCTTCCCTTCACCCCCCTTATCGGCATTCCGTAGGGATCGCTCCCTCCGGGACACCCTGGTCCACTCCTCCATCACCCCCTACTCCTCAACCCCCTCCTATGGCACAACCCCTTGCCCACGCAAAAGATGCAACACCTGCCCCTTCACTTCCTCTCTCCTCACCGTCCAAGGACCCAAACACTCCTTTCAAGTGAAGCAGCATTTCACTTGCATTTCCCCCAACTTAGTCTACTGCATTCGTTGCTCCCAATGTGGTCTCCTCTACATTGGAGAGACCAAACGTAAACTGGGCGACCGCTTTGCAGAACACCTGCGGTCTGTCCGCAAGAATGACCCAAACCTCCCTGTCGCTTGCCATTTTAACACTCCACCCTGCTCTCTTGCCCACATGTCTGTCCTTGGCTTGCTGCATTGTTCCAGTGAAGCCCAACGCAAACTGGAGGAACAACACCTCATCTTCCGACTAGGGACTTTACAGCCTTCCGGACTGAATATTGAATTCAACAACTTTAGGTCGTGAGTCCCCTCCCCCATCCCCACCCCCTTTCTGTTTCCCCCTTCTTTTTTTTCCCAATAAATTATAAAGATTTTCCTTTTCCCACCTATTTCCATTATATAAAATAAAAAAAAACCCACTAGAGCTATACCTTGAGTGCCCTACCATCCATTCTTAATTAGCACATTCGTTTAGATAATATCACCAACTTTAACTTTAACACCTATGTGTTCTATTGTACTATTGTTGTTGACATCTTTTGATGATCTGCTTCTATCACTGCTTGTTTGTCGCTACAACCACACCAACCCCCTCCACCTCTCTGTCTCTCTATCTCTCCGCCCCCCACACACACACTTTAAACCAGCTTATATTTCAGCTCTTTCCTGGACTCGAACTCAAGTTCTGTCGAAGGGTCATGAGGACTCGAAACGTCAACTCTTTTCTTCTCCGCCGATGCTGCCAGACCTGCTGAGTTTTTCCAGGTAATTCTGTTTTTATCTTGGTAAGGGAGTTGAAACACATGCTAGGAAATGGCCATCCGGTGGGTTATTAAGGGGCTAATTGTCATTGAAATCGCCTGCTAACACTCATTAAAGAGACTGCACAGCATTTTGGTGCCTAGTGTTTGAACAATTGCCCTTTCCTAACAGTGACCAGGAGTAAACAAATCGTTGCCAAGGATTTTGAACCCTGCTAGGGTGAGTTGGAAATCTGAAGGGACAAAGAGGATTGGCTGTGGAGGAATAAAAGTGAAATACTGTGGATGCTGGAGATCTGAAATAAAAACAAAGAACTGGAGAAACTCAGCAGGTCTGGCAGCATCTGTGGAGAGAGAAACAGAGTTAAAACTTCGAGTCCAACTGGTTGCAAAGGAGAGTCATATTGGACTCAAAATGTTGACTCTATTTCTCTCTCCACAGATGGTGCTAGACCTGCTGAGTTTTGCCAACATTTTCAGTTTTTATTGGCTTTGAAGGAACTCTGTGTGATGCCACCTCCAGCAGTTGCCATGTGTCCATGTCTGCCCTTGCCCACAATAGGCAGAACAGGTGCTGGTCAGCTTTACTTCCCCCAGTGCTAAGCTGCTGTCTCAAGCTGTGTGCTCCCCACCAATGCGCCCCACCCCACTCCTGCAGGAAAGAAGTGTCTTAGTGACAGACTTGTGGGGTGTCATGTGCCTGTCATGGTAGAATTGCTGATACCTTCTGTGTAAGCTCTAACTTGTAGATAGGTAAGGAACTATAGGCCAGTTATTTTAATGTCCACGATAGGGAGGATAATGGAATCTTTCTCAAAGATATAATTGTAAAACATCTGGTAATTGAAGATATAAAGTAGAACAGAATGGATTTACAAAAAGGAAATTCATGCTGAATTTTTTCGAAGAAGTAACTGAAAGAATAAATAAGAGTAAGGTAATGGACGTAACACATTTGGATTCTCAACAGGTCTTCAATACGATAACGGCGAATAGACTCGTGACTAATGTCAAAACACACGGGACAGTATTTAATGGAGGTGACAAGGTTTCAGCTGCTGGCTGGGGAGCTGACAAGAGCCCCACATCACCTGTTTTAGTGAAGGCCCACTGAATTCAGGCATTTGATAGGCGAGCCTTCGCCCAGGATCAAGGACCTCCGCGGGCGGAAGTCACTTCTGCCAAGGGCTGCCAGCCAATCAGAGGCCAGCAGCTCTATTGAACAGCAGCGCCAGTGGTGAGGCAGTGGCTCCTACCAATCCAACAGCCACTGAAGGCCTAGGATCGTTACTGCACACAGGTGAGAGATAGTAAGATGGCGTTCACAGGGTGGGATCACAGGGGAGGGGGTTTGGGGGTTAGCAGCAAGGGCAGGGGCATGGCTTTCAGCAGGAAACCCCCTTCCCTTCTGATTCCGGATGCCTTGATCAGGATACCCTTCCGCAAATTTGGAGGACTGAAAAATATAAGGAGAGAAGAATAAACTGGCAGAATGGGTGTAAATGGTAAATTAATATGAATATAGATTATTGTGAGGTGGTGCTTTTTGGTAAAGGAATAGGAGGCTATTCTCAACAAATCACACAGTCAACCAGTCTCACTGAAACTTTACCTTCCCCATGAGGGTTTGCAATCTCCACATTTGAAGATCTCTCCTTGGAATTCTCTCCAAAAGTTGCTCCCACTCAGACAGCTTTAACAGTGACCCACCTCACAGGGTTTCAATCCAGCCTTCCAAGGTTCCTTCTCCCTGGATTGCAGAGTACACTCAAACATTAGCTCACCAGCACACTTTCAGATCTTTGGCTGTGCTAAGCAGAACACCACTACTCCAAAGTGGTACCTTTTCCCAACAGCCATCTTTACTTAAAGTCTACTCCCCGCACCCCTTTCTCTAACTTTTTATATCAACTTAACTGGGGCTCCTGCCTATCTCTGTATTTGTTGCACTTGTTGGCTGGCAGACTGCCTGTCACTGACTGTCTTAAAAAGAGCTGCTCACCAACCCTTGGACTGATCTGGCGACCTATCAAAACACTCCCAGAGGGTCTACCCTTGTTACAAGGCAGGAACCAATGTAACATATATTAGGACAACCTGTACCTTAAATGTTACAGTCTCCACAGACTACTAATTTAGCATCCAGAGACACATGGATCACATGGATTTCATTACTCATATCAGTGATGTCTCAGTAGTGACATCAACCATAGTCCTGCTCTCAGAAGAATTTTTTGGGTGCATTCAAGCCAGAATACACCTCCCCTTTGATGATCTGTGTCATTTACAGCAGGTGTGTACAGGGCACACCTCACCCCTGTGAGTCCTTTTCCAGACACGATCAGATGTCCATGCCTTTCAATCTGCTGTCCCTAAAATTCTGCGCTCCCTCCTGCCTTGCGTGTAGGAAATTAGCAGCCCTGAGCATTCAGGTTATACAACCCACTCATTGTATTATTACTTGCTGTCTGGGTCAATTACAGCAGGTGTGTACAGAGCACATCTTACCCCTGTGTTGTTCTTTCACAGGACGTTGACCCTTGTTCGGCATTTAACACATTCTGCTATCTTACCTTTATGCCACTATCAGCACCTTCTTTGGCCTTTAACAGCACCATTAATACTCCCTTTGTCTTGTGTCCATGACATCTTTGTCCAATCTCTCCTGAGCTCCCACCTATCCCTGACCTTTATTTTGCTCCACCTGCTCCACCCACTCTTAAACAGTATCCGCAGTATTTGTCTTTTGTCTGCGTGTCCTTTTCCAGGCATGATCAGATGTCCTGGCCTTTCAATATGACATCTCTAATTATATTTGACAATAAAAATGCTGTTAAATGATCTGAGTCTGTAAATCAAGACATCCTGCTTAAAACAAACTGCACCAGAAGAGAAACAAGCTCTGAAATCACGCCCAGGTTACAGATAAACTGCATTGTACTGTGCATGTACAAAATCACTACACACCTGTCCCAATCCTTCACCTTTGAACACACATCACTGACCCCTTCCTACTGGGCCCTCACTTCCCCATTGGCTCATTAAAGTCAGATCCAAGTTTTGGGTCATTGATAATTTACCTGTTGAACTGAGAGTTCTGTGGAGATTCCTGGAGTTTTATCTTGCTCTGTGTCATCCTCTGGACTCATAAATGCAGAGCTAACTTTTGACAAATCCACACTTGGGCGTCTTGATGAATATTTCTGTATTGATAAATAGAAAGATATGATTATTTCAATTTATGCATGGGATCTGAGTGCCGCTGGCAAAACCAACGTTTATTACCCATCCCTGATTATCCTTGGGAAGGTGGTGGTGAGCTGCCTTCTTGAACTGCTGCACTTCATATGGTGTAGGGGCCCCCACAGTGCTGTTAGGAAGGGAATTCCAGGATTCACACCCAGCGATGTGGATGGTGTGTGGCTTGGAGCGGTACTTGTAGGTGATGGTATTCCCATGCATCTGCCACCCTTGTCCTTCTAGGTGGTAGAGATCATGAGTTTGGAAGGTATTGTCAAAGGAGTCTTTGCGAGCTGCAGTGTATCTTGTGGATGGTACAGACTGCTGCCACTCTGCCCCAATGGTGGAGGGAATGAATGGTGATGATGAGGTGCCAATCAAGTGGGGCTACTTTGTCCTTGTTAGTATCGAGCTTCATGAGTGTTGATGGATCTGTACTGATCCAGGCAAGTGGAGGGTATTCCAACACACTCCTGACTTGTGCCTTGTAGATGGTGGGCAGGCTTTGGGGAGTCAGGAGGTGAGTTACTCACCACAGGATTCCCAACCATTGACCTGCATTTATAGCCGCACTCTTCATATGGCTACTGTAGTTAAGTTTCTAGTCAACGGTAACACCTGGGATTTGAAGCTGAGAGATTCAGTACTGGAAATGTGGTTAAATGTCAAGGAGAGATGGTTATATTCTCTATTGTTGGAAATGGTCTGGCACTTGTGTGGTGCAAATATCACCAGATACTTATCAGCCTCAGCTTGTATGTTGTCCAGATGTAGTTGCATGCAGGCATGGACTGCTTCCGTATCTGAGGAGTTGCAAAAAGAATTGAACACTCTCCAATAGTCAGGAAACATCCCCACTTCAACCTTATGCTGCAGGGAAGGTCATCCATGAAACAACGGAAGATGGTTCAGCCCAGGAAATTGTCCTTAGGAACTCTTGCAGCGATGTCCTGCGGTAGGAGAACAGGGCTTTGATCTGATCTGTTGGTTATGAGATTGCTTAGTTCAGTCTGTAGCAAGCTGCTTCTGCTGCTTAGCATGCTTGTCTTCCAGTGCTGTAGCATCATCAGGTTGGCACCTCAACTTGGGTACACATGGTGCTGCTCCTGTCCCCTGGCTTGATGGTAATGGTAGACTGAGGGAAATGCTGATCAAGATGAAGGAGTGTGGATTCAGCATTTGAGGGAGGATGGTAAGTGATAATCTACAGGAGGATTTGTTGCCTATGTTTGACCTGATGCCAAGAAGTTTCACGGGGTCTGGAGGCAATGCTGAGTCCTCCCAGGGCCAATCCCTCCCGCCTGTGTACCACCCTGTCGCCACCTCTGGTGGATATATCCTGCTGTTGGGAAGGGATGGTGATGGAGGAGTCTGGGACATTGGCTGTAAGATAAGATTCTGGGTTGACTCTGTCAAGTCTTGCTGGACTAGACTGCAGGATGTCCAGACCTTTCTGTCTGCTGTCTCTAATTATTGTTGACAATGCCAATGTTGTTTGATGACCCAAGGCAGTAGATTGTGACATCCTGAATGAATCAAAGTTGACCAAAAGAGGAAAAACTCTGAACTCACACCCGGGAAAAATAAACTCCATTGCACTGTGTATGTACAAAATCACGACATATTAGACCTGACCCTTCAACTTTTAACCTACATGGATCACTGACCACTTCCTGCCAGTTACTCGTCATGGTTGACTGCATCAGCTGTGACCCCGGTTCAGGACAGTTTAGTAATTACCTGATAAGCTGAGTCCAGCTTGGAATTTTTAGCTGTTGTGTCTCGCTCTTTGTCAGCCTCTGAACCTGAACTTGATGATCTTGGAGTTTCTTTTATTTTTAAAGATCTCTAAATAGAAAGATATTGTTATTTTTAACAATACTGCATATGTTTTTCTATTACTGTGCACTGCCTTCTGCACTGACCAGTGAGACCGAGGGTGTATTGATGCACTGCAAAATAGGAAGCCAAGATTACCCCTGAGCCAGCTGAATTTCATGTCAGTGTATGGGATTCTGGGCAATTTACTGGGCAAGGAATGATCACCGTGAACATTGGGACCTCTTATAAATCTGTTCATTAGATTTTTTGAGCATGCTGAGAGGGGGTGTGTCTACTAACAGAATGACCTGCTTGTTGACGCTGGACATTTCATTATTTTGTAGTATTCTCTCTCGCGTGTGGAAGGCAGTCGATTGACCTGAGACATTTCAACCTGCTTTACTCAGGGTAATACAAGCTGCATCATGTAAGTAACTAGGATTGCATCCATCATACAGGAGTCAAATAATTATAAAATCATCAGTTTTAAGATTATTTGGATATTGATGCCAGTGAAAAGCATGCCATAAAAGTATGATTCAAGTTGCTGGGGCAAAAGCTGGTACAATAAGCTGGTATTACTAACTATCCAGGAGAAAGCACATACTCAAGTTAGTTTAACTCATGTTACAGGTTAAAAGATTTGTTAGAGAACATCTGAAAAGAAGAGCGTGATTGCCAGCGTGGCTTCTGTTCCACACCCTAAGGGTCTACCAGCCTTTCAACCTCCATGTTCCAGGGCCACTGCTCCCCTCTCCACTTTGCCAGATTTCCCCTCTGTGTTGTTACTGGAGCTAATTGCTTGGTTCGTACTAGACAGGCTGGTCCCTGTGTACCGTGTGAAACCTTGGGACAAGTTGGAGCTGGACTCAAACCCCACAAATGTTATGTTGTAAGGATCTGAGCTGGTACTTACAAGGTTCGGATTGAAGGTCGGTTGATCTTCCTGTGAGCTGCAACCGTCCTTTTTCACTGTCACTGGGATTTCCACATTCTTCAAACATGAAATGAAAGAGAGGGTCAAAGTTTAGCTTGTGGTGTGAAATGAGAGCAGACAGAGAGAAGTAGGTGGTGAAAGCAGCTGTTCACACAGTGTAGAGTGTGAAACAGAATTCTGAAGGGACAAAGAAGATTAGGTGTGAAGAAACAATGAGCAACATCTTTTTCAGCATTGCCAGTTGCCATGGCTTCGACTCTGCCCCTCCCTATGATTGGCAGCGCGCCTACTTCAAGGGGGCAGGGAATGTGCAGTGGAGTTTATCCTCTATACCAGTTCCAACCTGCTGTCTTGAGCTGGGCTCCATTTTCTCTTGCTAGTCAGCTAGCAACTTCTTGCTGAAGTGTGCTAGTGAAAGTCTTGTGATTTCTTTGTTCCTTTCATGGTCGAAGAGCCCATATTCTCTGTGTAAGATGCAAGTCATGGGTAAATAAGGAACTATTTATCAGTTAGGTTAACACAAAGATAATGGAATCCTTACTCAAAAGATATAATGGAAAAACACCCAGAAACTGAAGAAGAACAGAACAAATTTGAAAAGGGAAAGTCATGCTTGACCAACTTGATTGATGTTTTTATATTTCACAAAACTTTTTTATTTGATTCATATAAGCTTTCGGAAACCTCATCCCGCTTGTGGATAAGGGTTCCCAAAAAGCAATAAGGCCAATTGGCCCTTTTGCCTGCCTGCCAACCTTAAGGTTGGATGAGCAGTGTTAACAATGACACTAATTAATTCGTTAATGGCTTTAATAGGCCTATCAGTTTTTGGCGGGCGCACAGCTGACTCCAGCACCCACCCGCTGAACAAAACATCGCGATGATGTTAGGACGCAAGCCTGACATCATCACATGTCATTTTATGTGCCAGCATGTCAGGCCCGCCCCCGCATGCCGACTGAAAAATTCGGCCAGTGTATTTATTTTTCCCAAAGATTACTGGTAAAATTGGTACTATGATAGGTTTTTATTATTAGAGGTAAAGTCCAAAGACATAGTGAAACAATGGGAATTCGCATTCGAAGGGGAAATATATATATAAAGGAGAGAAGGCTATGTGTAAGGGCAGGCATTCTAAGATCTAGAACAAGTGTGAAAAGCCTTCAGCATCTATGCCTCAAGCTGCTGCCTACAAGGAACCGAAGCTGAGAAAAACTCACTTTGAATTCGACTGTTCATGGTATTGTGCGTTACATTGCCTGGGTCTTTTAAAATATATGTGTCTTACTGTTGCCTTAACAAAAGTGTATCTGGGAGTTAGATTAACTAGGGGATTTAAAAGTTATCATAGTAGTAATTTGTAGATCTATGTATGTACTTAAAATCATTTCTTCTATTAATAAAGGTTTAATTTAATTTTACAAAAATGCCTATAAGACTCAGTGGTATTATTACTACTGAATTCAAGGCACACATCTCAAAATGTATACAAATTGCAAAACAGTTGTGGCAGTTGTTTCAACTTTCCCTTTGGGATTTGAGCAGCTCAGCATTTACCATTGGCTGTTCCATAACAGGTATGAAACCAGTTCGCGATTGTCTGTTCTGATGATCTGCTGATGGCAGATGGGCCATGTTTCCTGCCATAGGACATCGAGAACCTTCCTCTCCATTCCATCGTCCGTCCACATCGGCGGGAAAGCACACCGACGTGTTTCACAACAGCACATAAAAGGCGTGGACTTGGCAGGCTGCACTTTGAGGAGAACTCAAAGGTGAGTGCACAATAATGTGTGCAGTGCTTGCCAGGGTTGCCTGTTAGATCTCAAGCTTGGAGTCTTGCAGGAGGTGGGGGCGTTGGGGGTGGGGGGGGGTGTTGATGGCGGAGGAGGGGATGGTGGCAGTCAAGGGCAGCCCCGCTGTTGAGGCAACTTGTGGGGGAAGGGCAAGGTTTGCCCTGCCATTAAATATAGCGCACAAGCAATCGGAGTGGGGGATAGGGTGGGCGAGGGAAGCAGCCACAGATTCAGCAAACCTGTATAAAGTGACCATTCCTCTGCAGCTGAGACAGTTCAGACACAGTCACATTGATATGATTGGGGTCGGGCTTCTAACTTATCTGCCCACTCAAGCAATGCAGAGGCATCAAAGTGCTCCAAAGATTACCACCACTCCCACCCCCCCCGGCATAGACTGCAGGGTCATGAGTATTTTAGTGGACGGCAGAACAATTGGACAACTGCACGCATTGTACAATCTCTTTGCTAAAGCTGGCCATAGAGCAGTCACTATGGAGGTGCTCACAGCCCAATGAAATGTCATCATCCCGGTTTGGACCAGTCTCCCCATGGTTCAAACTAACAGTGCAGCCTTGCACTGTGGGTTAGGAGAATGCCTGTGCCTGAGCTGAGAGCACTGCATGCAGTCCAATGGGCAAATCTGCTGCCAATCGGCCAAGTGGAGTAGGGCGGAGATGGGTGGGGTTTCAGGCAGCCATACAGCGCACTAATTTCTGGCCATCCAAGGTGTGGCTAGCACTGTCCGGGAAGATTTAAGGGGCCTTCACACTTAACCAGGACATGTTATTTGTACACCCATGCTAACCACGTATGTTTTTTTCATCCTGCAGGAGGAGTACATCAAGAGCATGGAGCCTGGTGAACTAGCTGTATGCCCGACAGCCTACAGAGAGCGAAGACGATGGAGGAGAGAGCGACTGAGGCTCCTGGCTGTGCAGAGGCAGGAGCAGCACCCTCAGGAAAAGGGGCGGCTCAGGCTCCTGCACACACCGCCGAAGAGCCACAGCAAGTCGTTGGTGGTTGGTGCCCAGCGACACCCAGGGTCTATAGACACCGCCTTTGATTCCTGCAGATGACCGAGAACCAGTGTCGCTGAAGACAGCACATGTCTAGGGAACTGATCATTCACATCTGCCAGCTGCCGTAGGATTTGGCACCACGGGGACACGGTGGGTATCTACTGCCAGCAGCTGTGAAAGTGACCGCGGTGCTCAATTTCTACATCAGTGGCTCCTTTCAGGGCTCCACGGGTGACCTCTGTGGGATATCACAAGCCTCCACCCACAAATGCATTCATGAGGTCACCGATGCCATCTTCACGAGGGCACACAACTTTGTGCATTTCACCCGGGGCCAGTGCTGCCAGGATGCAAGAGCCATTGGATTTGCCCAGATCTCAGGTTTCCCACAGGGTCAGGGTGAGATCAACTGCACTCACCTGGTGCTCAGATCTCCATCACAACACGGGGTGAACTACATCAACCACAAGGGATTCCACTCGCTGAATGTGCAGCTGGTGTGTGACCACCACAAATGCATCCTGCGGGTCTGCGCACGGTTTCCAGGGAGTGTGCACAACTCCTACATCCTCAGTCAGTCACAGATCCCTGAAGCCTTCTGGGGTCCACAGAAGCTATCGGGATGGCTCCTCGGGGACAAGGGCTCCCCACAGAGACCGTGGTTGATGACACCCGTGTGGCAGCCTCAGACTGCAGCAGAGCCATGGTATAATGAGGCTCATGCTGTCATGCATCGTCGTCGTCTACTGCGCCCTTTACAACCTGGCGCTGCAATGGGGACACGATGGCTGAGGTGGAGATAGAGGAACTGGAGGTGTCCTCCGATGAGGAGGACACCACAGGAATGAAGGTTGGGAGGTCCTGGAAGGCGATGATGACAGAGATGAGGCCCTCGCACGGGCTATACGAGGCAGGCGCGCTTGGGAGGCCCTCATAGCTGCTAGTTTTGTGGAGGATGATGATGACATGGAACGAGGTTACCCCACAGATCCTCACATTGCATCTATGAATGTTTGACTCCAGTCTGGCTCATGGCAGCTCACATACCCTCTGTGAGAATGCTCCTATCATGGAGATGCAGTGGAGGCCCTAATAGTTGCTTGATCACAGGAGGATGATGACGACATGTAGTGAGGACACTCCATAAATCTTCACGTAGACTCTGAATGTCTGACTCCTGTCTGGCCAAGGGCAGCTCGCTTGAGTTCTGTGATCAGGGTGATATCATAGAGATGCAGCCATGAAACTTTAGAAGCATCTGATCCTTTGTCTGCCTTCAGCACCTGAGCCCTTCTGAAGCACAGCTGGTTGCTGGTCACTGGTCACAGATGCTGAAGGGATGGGGGCCAGCCCCACCTTAATGGTGCTGAGAGCACAGAGAGAATGATGGAATTCAGTGACACCTGCCCACGACATTCTGGCACCAATGACCAGCACCACCAATGTGTCCAGTGAGTGTGAGGCTTCACTTTGGTCTGAAGGCTGCACAGAGAACAGGGAAGAGGCCCTGGACAGAGACACCTGCCTTTATCTTGTGCAGAAAGGTTTCACATCTGAGTGACACAAACACTGCTCATCAGAACAAGGAGCCATTGGCAGGGAGACATTCTTGGGAGTTTATTGACAATAGTGAACAGTATGTACAAGTGATTAATACCCAGCCCAGACTGTAAAACTAGTTCTTCTTAACTTTCCTAACCCTGCCGCTATGTCTTGGTGCTTCCCAGACATCCACAGTGGAGGTGGAGGCAGCCTGCTCACTGCAATGCGCTGTCTGTGCTGACCTTGGTGGGCATCCTCTGGAGGGCTGAGACCTGGAGGGCCCCGGCTTACCTGGGGGGTCCTTTTGTGTGGCAGTGGCACCCTCCTCGACCTGTGGAGCTGGAACTGTGGTCATAGGAATAGGGGATTCGGATGGGCCAGACACTCCAGAGTCACCTGGATGGATGGTCCCAGGATGGGCACCTGCTGATCCTCCTCCCTATGGGTGCTTCTTGCTGAATCCTTGAGGAGAAGGGGTAGCTGGAGTGAGATTGAGTTGCCTGGCACCCCTCTCGTGGACACAGTGTTGGAGGCCAACTATGGCATCAGTGATGGAATTCAGCCCGTGCAGCAGTGCAGGACCAATGTCCTGGACCAAGGTCTCCATGGCAACCCCTATCCTACCAGTGTTGACCTCGGTGTGTTGCCATGTCACCACTATCACCTCAGAGTAAAGGCGGACAGACACCTCCATCATGCCTTGCAATTGAAGAGTGCAGTGGACATCCCTTCCTGGTGTTCCCGAGCTTGCCTTTGCAGCTCCAGCAACTATGACATGACCCGAGTTCAGAGGCTCGTCACCTGACTCGGACTCCGCAAATTTCTGGCCACTAGCAGTCCCCTGATTGCTGGAAAACTGGGAAAAATCCCTGCCTCTGCCTGCTGTGGATCAGACAGTGCGATGTGTTCACCAGATTATGATCCCATGGCTATTCTAAAGCTGGGTCCCACTGAGGTGTGTGTCTCTGCGCCGGTGGAGGGCGTGGGTGAGCACTGTGATGGGTCTTCAATGAAGGTGCCTCCAGGTTCCTCTTCAGTTTCTTTGGGGCTTAATTGGAGGTCCTCGGTCATGAACTCCGTCGGCTGTTTCCCAGATGTGCTTGCGGAAGCAAGGGGAGATAATTAGTGCATGGCAGTGGCTTGTGAAACAGGACACATCACTCACAGCATGGTTATCTGATGGATGTTGCTCTGCTGCACCCTCACTTGGTAGAGCAGTGCCGACCTCACCGTCAGCACGGGACCAGTCCAGATCCTCACCGGCCAGCTGGATGGCTCTGTTTTCAAAGTCCGTGAGGACCTTGAATTCAGGCATTCCTCCACCTGTCTGCGACCTCTCCCTCTTGTTGTTGGCCAGCTTGTCCTGCATGAATAGAGATGGAGACAGTGTAAGCAGGACGCCTGCCAGGCCAGATCATAAGTATGCCCCACATGTGTGGGTGGTGAGTGGTGCCATAGATGGGATGAGGACAATGAAGTTGGGTGAGAGAGTGAATAGTGATGTCCCTTGAGCTGGCAGTGAGTGAGGGCCCTGTGGATGTGGTTTGTGAGTGTGAGTTGAGAGTGATGAGAAGAGTGACTTACCCTGGTGGAACGGAGGAGATCATTCATCATTTTGCAACACTGGCTGGCTGTCCTCTTTTGAAGGGCATTGGCGATGACCACCACTGACACTGCCTCCCAAGCCTGGTTGGTCACACCACTGCCCATTCTGCGGCCAGAGTGGGGGTAGGGGACATCATGACAGGCCTCCACAACATCCAAAAGGCGTTCCCGTGATACGTCACTGAACCTGGGGGCTGCAGTCTTTTTGCCTTTCGAGGACATCTTCCCTGCAGCAGTTGTGGGCTGGAAGCATTGAGATGTGTGTGCATGGCTGGACTCCAGTGTAATGAAGCGGCGAATGAGAGCCTGCCCGCCATGGAAACTGCATTATTCTCAGCAATGCATAAATAATGTGCCAGGTTTGGAGTGACACAGCGTGAAAACCCACCATCGCCGCCGGCAGGTAAAACATCGCTTTACCCGCCTGCTACCGCACTTAGGGCAAATCTGGGATGATTCTGCCCTATGACGTTGGCTAGAGACAGAAATGATACATGCACTTGTGAAGGAGACCTGAAATAATGATCATGAACATAAGACTAATGAATCCAATCTCAATTCGGGTGATTTTTATTTTCACCTAGAGAGGCTTTAGACTGGACGTCGCTATTACATAGAGTGGTTGAAGTGAATAGCATAGATATATTTACAAGGAAGCTTGATATGTACATGAGGGAGAGATGAAGAGAAGAATATGCTGATAGGGTTTAATGAAGGTGAATGGGAAGTGGCATAAACACCGGAATGCAGCAATTAGGACAAAAGTGCTGAGTCTTGTAATTAGTGAGGCTGCAACTAGTAATAATGGGCAGAATTGGAGAAAGCACTGTTCTTACCATAACATGTCTAGTCAGATCATTGAACTTCCTACTGCATTGCAAACAGATCCTGAGCGCTAGCTTTCCGCCATTCACATATCTTAACATTGTTTCTCACTGATGGCCTTGTGGAGGTCTTCCCCCATCTCCAAACAGGAAAAGGGGATCTCCCCACTCTCCTCTGCTGTCTCTCTCAGTAGCACCACAAGAACATATCAGTGCCATCTCAGTAGATGGTATTGGTTGTGGTTTCTTGGAGCATTCAGCCAGAATCCCCTTTAACAGGTGCTTGCTACCTATAAGCGGCCTCAGAGTCCTGGACTCCCACCTGTCTTGTGTGTAGGTCATGAGCAGCGCTGGACACTCAGGCTGCACACCCCACTCATTGTGTTATTACTTGCTGTCTGAGTCAGTTACAGCAGTTGTGTACAGGGCACAGCTCACCCCCGTGTGGCCTTTTCCAGGCTTGATCAGATGTCCCGGCCTTTCAATCTGCTGTCTTTAATTATTTTTGACAATAAAAATGCTGCTTAATGACCTGAGACTGTAGATTAAGACATCCTGGTTAAAACAAACTACACCAGAAGAGAAATAAACTCTGAAATCACACCTAGGATACAGGTAAACTGCATTGTACTGTGTATGTACAAAATCACTACACACCTGTCCCAATCCTTCACCTTTGAACACACATCACTGACCCCTTTCTGCTGGGCCCTCACTTCCCCTTTGGCTCATTAAAGTCAGATCCCAGTTTTGGGTCATTGATAATTTACCTGTTGAGCTGAGAGTTCTGTGGAGATTCCTGGAGTTTTATTTTGCTCTGCATCATTCTCTGGACCCATAAATTCTGCCATTGATGGGCTAACTTTTGACAAATCCACGTCAGGACGTCTTGCTGAATATTTCTGTATTGATAAATAGAGAGATATGATTTTTTTCTTATCCTTTCATGAGATATGTGCATCACTGAGCATTTGTTACCCAGCCCGATTGCCCATGGGAAGATGTTGATGAGCCGCCTTCTTGAACCATTGCAGGACAGCTGTTGTATGTATGCCCACAGTGCTGTTAGGAAGGGAATTCCAGGGTACTGATCCAGCCACAGTGAAGGAACAGGAATATATTTCCAAGTCAGGATGATGTGTGGCTTGGAGGGGAACTTGCAGGTGGTGGTGTTCTGTCGCTCTTGACCCCCTAGGTGATATAGATGATGAGTTTGGAAGATGCTGCCTAAGGAGCCTTGATGAATTACTGCAGTGCATCTTGTAGATGGTACACACTGCTGCCACTGTGCATCAGTGGTGGAGGGGGGTGAATGTTGAAGATGATGGATGGGATGTCAATCAAGTGGGCTGCTTTGTCCTGGATGATGTCAAGCTTATTGAGTGTTATTGGAGCTGCACTCATCCAGGCTAGTGCAAAGTATTCCATCACACTCCTGACTTGCACCGTGAGGATGGCAGACAACCTTTGGGGAGTCAAGAGGTGTGTTACTTGCTGCAGAATTCCCAGCCTCTGACTTGCTCCTGTAGCCATGTTATTTAAATGGCTGATCCAGTTAAGATTCTGGTCAATGGTAACTCCCAGGTTGCTGATGGTGGGCATTTCAGTGATGGGAATGTCATTGAAAGTCCAGGGGAGATGGTTAGATTCTCTCTTGTTGGGGATGGTCATTGCCTTTCATTTGTGTGGTGCAAATATTCCTTGCTCCTTATTACCCCAAGCCTGAATGTCATCTTGCTGCATGTGGGCTACGTCTGCATTTGTATCTGATGAGTTGTGAATGGCACTTGTAATGACAGCGGATCACAGCTTTGAATTACTTCTGGAGATATTGAACTTTTTAAGTAAGACGTGTTTTTTTAAAAAGATCTACAAGAAAAAGCTGGCTAAGAATGTAATGTAACCACTTTCTGGAAAGTTCCTATCTGGATTATACTTGACCGACTAGTCCAGAGAGCCAAGGAATGGTTCTAAAAAGGTGTCAAGGCCTACTTCGGACAGAAACTCTTTCAAGGGAGAGATACAATGCAAAAGACTGAAATTTAATCTCCTGCGGTTGTGGAGATAATGGAGATTGATGACCATATCTCAGCAGAAACCATCTCCTGTGGGTGATATTTCAGAATGTGGAAATGGTCTGAGTTGAAAGAAGGCAGACACTGGGCAAAAGACGTTTGTTTCTTTTCCCCTTCCAGGAATACACAAGGAAATGGGTTAAAAAGCTAGCTGCAAATCTGATCTGCGTGTTCTAGTTCTGGTGTACTAGTGTGTGGTGTGAAGGTCACAGCAGAAGAACATCAAATAGACATCCCTGCAGCTTGCATGTAGAAGTCTATTTCTCTCTCTCTGGCTAGAGGCAAGTCAGCAAAGCCACAGTCAAAAAGTAAACAGGACGACTCCTTCAGCTAATCTGCAGAACCAAGGGCAGAATTTTACATCCTGGCTTTTAGTAACTAATAAACTTACTCTTTCTGTGACTGAAGAAAGCCTGGTTAAATTGGCTCCTTCTAAAACATAAATACATTTGGACTGGGAAAAGGTATCTACAAAGGAAGGCATCCCTTTTAAATTAACTTTGTTGTGATAATCTGCGGGGTTTGAATAAAGAAGGGGAGACAGCTCATTCCCCCTCAGCCAGGAACATAACAAAATTGGGGCCGCGTTTGGGAAGTTAACAATCTGGAGTATCTCGTGCGGGATCATAATAAATTGGGGGACCTCGCCCATGGACCAATCATAACAAATTGGGGGCTTGGTGCTGGAATACTTCCCACAGATGAATCAAAAGAATTAAAGTGGGGAAAGTAAATTTTTCCTTTGAAACCAATTTTAAAAACTGCAAAATGGTTTTCTTGAGTCTTTACTATTAAAGTGTAGAAACGTCCACATTTGACGCCAGTTCTTTTCTCGGAGAAGAGGACTTATTTCTGAGGATTTAAAAGCTACGTTCCTCGAACAGTTAAAAGAGCTAGCGAGGGACTAAGAATTAGAACTTTGCCTGAAAGCCAGAAAACCCAAAATTTAAAAGGGGGTGGCCAACGGTCTACAGGTGGAAATTGAGGACAGTGAAAGAGTAGCAGTAGAGAGATTAAGACTGGAGCGGTGGAAATTAGAATTTCAGGAAAGAGAAAACGAAAGAGAAAGAGAGGAAGAGGAATGTGAAAGGGAAAGAGAAAAGAGAGAATTTCAGGACAGAGGAAGGGAAAGGGAATTTAAACTAAAACAGCTCGAGCTGAGGAGCAGGAATCCTACTGTGTCCCTTGAAGAGACCACTAGCTCAGACTTAAGGGCTGAGGCAACCCGGTTTGCTCATTTAATCTGTTAAGCTTGATGAAGCAGAGGTGGAAGCGATTAGCACACTGGTCCCTATTACTACAGAGTAAACTTTAAGGGAAAGCTCATGAGTTTTACTCCCTCTTGCTTAAAGAAAGTGCCACTGACTGAGATAGCGAAGAGGGCTCTTTTAAGAGTGTACCAGTTAGTGCCGGAAGTGTACCATCAGAAATCCCGTACCCTCAGGAAACAGCCTGACCAGACATACCTGAATTTGAAAGACTTAAACAACTTGATTTTGACCAGTGGGCGCAGGCACTTAAAACAGAAGCCACTTAGGAAAACCTCCATGAAGTAATTCCCCTCGAGGGGTTTAAAAACTCCATACCCAGCCAGACAGCTTTTGAAAAGCTGAAAGCCATTTTTATAGGTGAGCCAGTGCTTGCAGCCCTGAACTATAGCCAAGCATTTAAAGGAGCCATCCATGCCAGTGACATAGGTGTAGGGGTGCCTTCCTCCAGGAAAATGAATCAGAATAGAGTCACTAATCGAGTACTTCTCCAAAAAACTAAGCAAGCATCAGTAATCCACAGTGGAGAAGGAAACCCTCGCTTTATTTTTGGCTCTCAAACGCTTTGAGATATATGTCTGAAATGGATAGAGAGAGACCACAGTCTATACTGACCACAACCCTTTAATCTTTGTGGAAAAGTTTAAGACACAGAATGCCAGGTTATTCCTTTGGAGTTTGCTTCTCCAACTGCACCACCTAAAATCACCCACATTGCCAGGAAATAAAATGTGATTGTAGACACCCTGTCCAGAATTTAAAGAGACCTGATTAGAACTGACGAGATAAAATTGACCAGGGCTAGGAGAATGAGTGTGTGTGTGAGTGTGTTGGTTTTATAATTTTCTTCACCCCTTTGTAATGAAATGAGAATGAATCTCATTTCATTTGTCTGTGGGGGAAGTGTCATGACAGTGGATCACAGCCTGAATTACTTATAGACATATTGAACTTTTTAAGTAAGATGTGTTTTTTTTTAAAAAGACCCACAAGCAAAAGCTGGATGAGGATGTAAGGTAACCACTTTCTGGAAAATTCCTGCGTAGATTATACTTGACCGACTAGTCCAGAGAGCCGATGGAATGTTGCACCTAAAAAGGTGTCAAGGCCTACTTCAGACAGACACACTTGAGAGGGAGAGATGCAATGAATTACTTTAATCTCGTGTAGTTGCGGGGACAATGGAAACTGTTTACCACATCTCAGCAGAAACCATCTCCTGTTGAGTGATATCTCAGAATGTGGAAATAGTCTGAGTTTAAAGAAAGCAGATTCTGGAGGAAAGACATGTTAGTTTTTTCCCTTCCAGGAATACACAGGAAATGGGTTTAAAAAGCTAGCTGCAAACCTGATCCGTGTGTTCTAGTTCTGGTGCGCTAGTGTATGGTGTGAAGGTCACAGCAGAAGAACATCAACTAGATGTCCTTGTAGCTTGCATGTAAAAGTCTATTTCTCTCTCTCTGGCTAGAGGCAAGTCATTAAAATCACAGTCGAAAAGGAAACAGGACAACTCCTTTAGCTAACCTGCAGAACCAAGTGTCTCCAAACCAACTGCTCAACTGCCAAGTCAGTTTTACCTGAATCACCCAACTTAACGGCCACAACGTTTCACCATTTATTCCTAATGGACAAGCCAAAGACTAATTTATATATCTTTTTAAAAATACTTTTATTTTTGTATTCAACTTCTCATTTCTGATCTATGCATATGTGTGTTGTGTTTTATTATTTTTGTCTCTGGTTTTTAGTAACTAATAAACTTACTCTTTCTTTGACTGAAGAAAGCCTGGTTAAATTGGCTCCTTCTAAAACATAAATACATTTGGACTGGGAAAAGGTATCTACAAAGGAAGGCTTCCCTTTTAAATTAAACCTTGTTGTGACTGACCGAGGAGGGGGTGGCGGGGGGGGGGTTGTCGAATAAAGATTGGGAGCTAGCTCATTACTCCTCACCTGGGAGCATAACAAAATTGAAGTCCTGTTTGGGAAGTTAACAATTTGGGGTATCTCATACTGGACCATAAAAAATTGGGGGACAGGTCCTAACACACTGAACACTGTGCAAGCATCAACAAACATCCCCACTTCTGATCTTATGATGGAGGGAAGCAGCTGAAGATGGTTGGGCCTAGGACACCACCTCGAATAACTCCTGCAGTGATGTACTGAGGCTGAGATGATTGGCTTCCAACAACCAGAATCATCTTTCTTCCTGTAAAGTATGACTCCAACTAGTGGATCATTTGGCCCTGATTCTCATAGACTTAATTTCGCCAGGGCTCCTTGATGCCACACTTGGTCAAATGCTGTCTTGATGCCAAGGACAGTCACTCTTACCTCAATTCTGGAATTCAGCTCTTTTGGCCATGTTTCAGCCAAGGCTTTACTGAGGTCTGGAGCTGAGTGACCCTGGCGGAACCCAAACTGAGCATCGGTGAGAAGGTTATTGCGGACTAAGTGCTGCTTGGCAGCACTGCTGACAATACCACCCATCACTTTGCTGATGATTGAGAGTAGACTGATGGGGTGGTATTTGGATGGATTTGATTTGTCCTTTTTGTGGGCAGGACCTCCTTGGGCAATCTTCCACATTGTTGACTAGATGCCAGTGTTATATAGCTGTACTGGAATAACTTAGCTTTGAGTGTGGCTAGTTCTGGAGCACAAGGCTTCAGTACAACTGCTGGGAATGTTGTCAGGGCATGTAGCCTTTGCTGTATCCAGTGCCTTCAGCCATTTCATGATATTGACTTAGCTGAAGACTGGTATCTGTGATGCTGTGGACCTCAGGATTAGTGGCTAGATGGATCATCCATTTGGTGCTTCTGGCTGCAGAGGGATGCACATGTCAAAGCCTTGTCTTTTGCTGCCTCATCTCCTGAATGCCGAGTCTGCCCCAGAACAGAGGCCTTCTGAAACACTGCTCTCGAGATAAGTCAAGGAAATGCAGCCTCTGCCTGTACGCCCTGTGTCACAGGTAGTGCCTCCTATGAGCAGCACCCTCTGTGGTGCTGCCCTCCATTCTGTGCAGCTACAGGTCTGAGGCCAGAAGGTGTTGCTGCTGCTCATATTGCTCCTCTTCTGACCTCCGGTCTGTGGCAACATCTCCTGATGTGAGAGAACAAATCTCCAAAGTGTAGATCAAATCTCCAAGCCACTCACCATCCTGACTTGGAACTATATCACCGTTCCTTCAAAGTACCTGGGTCACAATCCTGGAACACCCTCCCTAACAGAACTGTGGGTGTACCTATGCTACATAGATTGCAGTGGTTAAGTAAGCAGCTCACCACCTCCTTCTCAAGGGTAATTAGAGATGGGAAATAACATCCAAGAAAAGATTTAAAAACTTAAGACAAAGTGTACCCTTTCAGATGCCAAGCGTGCACATCCCCACGAGAAAAAGTTAAAGGTACTTCGGATTAAACTAAATAGGTTCATGCAAGAGGGAAAATTTAGAGATGTCATTGTCAGTGCTTCAACTTTTAACATTTGTGGATCATTGACCCCTTCCTGCCAGTCGATCTCTTCATGACTGACTTCATCAGGTGTGACCTCACTTTCGGGGAGTTCTGTAATTACCTTGTAACCCAAGACAGGTCTGAAGGTTTTAGCAAATTTCTCTTGCTGTTCAAGAACCTCTTGATTTCTAAGTGATGTGAATGAACCTGAAATATATGGCGAGTCCATACTGTGTTGTCTCCTTTGTTCATGCTGTATTGAAAAAAGGAAAGATATGATTATCTTTATCAATGGTGCATCCATTTTTTTATGACTCTGCAATGCCTCCTACACCAAACAAGGCAGACTAGTGAGATCGAGAACATATTTCTGCTTTGTGGAACAGGAAACCAACATAAATATTGAACCAATGATTTTCACAACTATCAAGTGATTTGCCATTTACTGGGCAAGGAATGTTAATGATGTACAGAGCAACTTTTTATAAATTTTTTCACTGGATTTCTTGAGCATGATGAGAGGAGCTTGTTTTAATGGATGGAATAACCTACTTGTTGATGTTGGACAATTCACTGGCATCCTTCCATCTTGTAAAATGACGGTTTATACCTTGTTGGGCAACTCTGTTAGCACTGCCTGGTGTGGCTCAGGAGCTTCACTCTGGCATGGCAGTTGTAGTGTATTGAGAATTGCACTGTGCATTTTGTCAGTTTAAGGCTACTATACGTACATGTACCAACAGAGAGAGTCTAGAAGGAGAATAAAGCAATCCATGTTTTAACAGCACATACTGTTCTGATTCTGAATGTTTCTTATTGAATCTTACTCTTTCTTCCCAAGAATTTCACAATGGCAATGGAGAGGGTGAAAAATATGAAACATTGCTTTCAGGTATGAAACTTCTGAAAGGTATTTCTCTACTTTCTGCATTCAGCCTCTTAAGTTGGAGATTTAGGGAACATTGAGGCTGTAACCTGTTGTTAGACACACATGGGTATTGGACCTACCTGTGACAGTGTATGCCAATCCTGGGTATTGGACCTACCTGTGACAGTGTATATCAATCCTGGGTATTGGACCTACCTGTGACAGTGTATACCAATCCTGGGTATGGGACCTACCTGTGACTGTGTATACCAATCCTGCGTATGGGACCTACCCGTGACTGTGTATACCAACCCTGGGTATGGGACCTATCCATGACTGTGTATACCAACCCTGGGTACGGGATTTACCTGTGACTAGGTATACCAATCCTTGGTACGCGATCTACCTTTTTAAAAATTCATTCATGGAATGTGGGCTTTGCTGGCTGGGCCAGCATTTATTGACCATCTCTAATTGCCCTTGAGAAAGTGCTGGTGAGCCGCCTTCTTGAACTGCTGCAGTCCATGTGGTGTAGATACACCCACAGTGCTGTTTGGGAGGGAGTTCCAGGATTTTGACCCAGCGACAGTGAAGGAACACCAATATATTTCCAAGTCAGGATGGTGAGTGACTTGGAGGGGAACTTCCAGGTGATGGTATTCCCATCTATCTGCTGCCCTTGTCCTTCTAGATGGTGGTGGTTGTGGGTTGGGAAGGTGCTGTCGAAGGAGCCTTAGTGAATTCCTGCAGTGCATCTTGTAGATGGTGCTGCTAATGTGCGTTGGTGGTGGAGGGAGTGAATGTTTGTGGATGTGCTGCCAATCAAGTGGACTGCTTTGCCCTGGACTGTGTCAAGCTTTTTGAGTGTTGTGCGAGCTTCACTCATCCAGGTAAGTTGGGAGTATTCTATCACACTCCTGATTTGTGCCTTGTAGATGGTGGATAGGCTTTTGGGGGTCAGGAGGTGGGTTACTCGCTGCAGAATTCCTAACCTCTGACCTGCTCTTGTACCCTCTGTATTTATATGGCTAGTCCAGTTCAGTTCCTGGTCAATGGTAACCCCCAAGATGTTGATTGTGGGGGATTCAATAATGGTAATGCCATTGAACATCAAGAGGCGGTGGTTGGATTTTCTCATGTTGGAGATGGTCATTGCACGAGTATTACTTGCCACGTGTCAGCCCAAACCTGGACATTGTCCAGGTCTTGCTGCATTTGGACAAGGACTGCTTCAGTATGTGAAGAGTCGTGAATGGTGCTGAACATTGTGCAATCATCAGCAAACATCCCCATTTCTGACCTAATGATGGAAGGAAGGTCATTGATGAAGCAGCTGAAGATGGTTGGGCCGAGGACACTACCCTGAGGAACTCCTGCAGTGATGTCCTGGAGCTGAGATGACTGACCTCCAACAACCACAACCATCTTCCTTTGTGCTAGGTATGACTCCAACCATCGGAGAGTTTTTCCCCTGATTCCCACTGACTCCAGTTTTGCTAGGGCTCTTTGATGCCACAATCGGTCAAATGCTGCCTTGATGTCAAGGGCAGTCACTCTTCCCTCACCTCAGGAATTCAGCTCTTTGATCCATGCTTGAACCAAGGCTGTAGTGAGGTCAGGAGTGGAGTGGCCCTGGTGGAACCCAAACTGGACGTCAGCGAGCAGGTTATTGCTGAACAATTGCCGCTTGATAGCAGTGTTGATGACCCCTTCCATTACTTTACTGATGATGGAGAGTAGACTGATGGGATGGTAATTGTTCGGGTTGGATTTGTCCTGCTTTTTGTGGACAGGACATACCTGGGCAATTTTCCACATTGCCGGGTAGATGCCAGTATTGTGGCTGCACTGGAACAGCTTGGCTAGGGGCACGGCAAGTTCTGGAGCACATTATATTGCTATTGCTGGAATATTGTCAGGGCCCATAGCCTTTGCAGTATCCAGTGCCTTCAGTAATTTCTTAATATCATGTGGAGTGAATTGAAGTGGCTGAAGACTGGCATCTGTGATGCTGGGGACCTCCAGAGGAGGCCAAGATGGATCATCCACTCGGCACTTCTGGCTGAAGATTGTAGCAAATGCTTCAGCCTTATCTTTTCCATTGATGTGCTGGGCTCCTCCATCATTGAGGATGGGGATATTTGTGGAGCCTCCTCCTCCAGTGAGTGGTTTAATTGTCCAGCACCATTCACAACTGGATGTGGCAGGACTGCAGAGTTTAGATCTGATCCTTTGATTGTGGACTCGATTAGCTCTGTCTATCACTTGCTGCTTATGTTGTTTGGCATGTAAGTCATCCTGTGTTATAGCTTCACCAGGTTGACACCTCATTTTTAGGTGTGCCTGGTGCTGCTCCTGGCATGCCCTCCTGCGCTCTTCATTGAACAAAAGTTGCTCCCCGGCTTGATGGTAATGGTGGAGTGGGGGATATGCTGGGCCATGAGGTTACAGATTGTGATCGAGTACAATCCTGCTGCTGCTGATGGCCCATAGCACCTCATGGATGCCCAGCCTTGAGTTGCTAGATCTGTTTGAAATCTATCCCATTTAGCACGGTGATAGTGCCACACAACATGATGGAGGGTATCCTCAATGTGAAAACGGGACTTCGTCTCCTCAATGACTGTGCAGTGGTCAGTCCTACCGATACTGTCATAGACAGATGCATCTGTGACAGTGTATAACAACCCTGTGTATGGGACCTACCTGTGACAGTGTACGACAGTAATACCTTACACTGCTGCTAGGTCACTTAACTTCATTGGAAAACTTGGATGCTATTCCGAACAAGCAATGATCTCACTGAGGACATACCCCTCAGGGAAGCTAATGAACACAGACTGTGTTAAAAGTCAAGACTAAGCATCTCAGAATTCGGGCAAAAAGGGCCTGAATTTTTTGGATAGCAAGGTCGCTCTCCCTGCCCCCCGAAGCTTCAGCGGGTAACACCCCCTCAGCTCTGAGCGCCCCTCAGCCATTTCATGCTCCAATCAGCATTAAGTGGCTGCAGGCGGGGCATCCACCCCTCAATCAAGAGGAAGTCCCGCCCTGGAGAGCTGCTGGCCAATCTGATTGGCTGGCTGCTCTCCAGTCCCTGCAGTGAGAGGAGCTGCGTTAACTGGTGAGAAAATGCAGGAGAATGTTGGAGCCTAATTCCGGGCACTGGTGGCCCAGGTAAGATTAAATGGTCCTAGGGTGGGGAGGGAAGGGAAGGCCTGGGGGAGGGGAGGGGGCGTTGCGAAGGGGGCAATTGGGGTGTCGGGAGAGGCTCGGGGAGGGAGGGAGGGCTGGAGGCCACTGGACCTCAAGAGTTGGGGGGGGGGGTGGTGGGTAAGGGGTTCATGACTTCAGAAGGGGGCTTCTGATGCCAGCAACCTTCACCCCCACCCATCACTTCCCACCCAAGATCTAAGTCCATTGATTTTTTCCCTCCCCCCCACATAAGGGCAATCCTCCCGTCAGCCTAAAAGTTGAGGCTGGGTGGAATGTTTCTTAAGTGGTCAATAATTGGCCACACAAGGGCCTCGATTGGGGCAAGGGCCGGCTGAGCGCTGTCTGCCCCAGTGTGAAATCACTGTGAGCTCAGGGGAGGCAGGAACCTCGAGGGAATCTCGTTTCTTCAATTTCACCCCCACCTCCCCTCGCCTAAAAACCCACTGGCAGGGGAGCGTAACATTCAGGCAGAGGGGTTTCATGAAGTAAAAAGTCACTTGTTTCAACAGCGGATCTTTTGCCTCAGGACGAATGAATTTAAAAAAAAGATTAGATCATATCCTCAAACCCGTTTCTTTATCTTGTGATTAAAGTGATACAACACCCCCCTCTGCTGGCGGATGTACCTCACTACAAACATGGAGGGGAAATCATCAGGAATTCAATAGGAGGGCCGCATCACACAGCATTGAGCAAAACTAACAGGAACATCAACATGGTCACAAGTTCGGTGTGGAAATAGAGAGGTAAGCAGTGTTTAATGGACCTCTTGGAAAAACTTGTAAGAACTTTGATAAAGTTTGAAACAATTTCAAAAGTCCTGAAAACTTTCATAACCATATAAGTATGGCATAAAAGGCTGAGGGAAAATAAAAATAAAAAGACATGTAAAGTAACAATAGTTTATAAAAAACCCCCATGCCATCTCTCCGAAAGAGCTTTCCCCTCACTCATTCCCTTGCCCCGTCAGCCCCTGTACCCTCTCTCAGAGAGAGAATAGAGCGGGGAGGGGGAATGGGGATTATTAACGTCGAGGGGCGGAGTAGGGTTCAGGTTAGGTTTTTAAAAAAACATTTCAACATAGAGAAACACCAACAAATTGAACAACAATCTCAACATTGAAAAATATCAATAAGTTCTAAAGGAACAAACATCAACAAATTCATCAGCAACTTCAACAGGAAAAATGACAGCAAATTCAACAACTTCAACACTGAAAAACACCAACAAATTCAACAACAACTTCAACATTGAAAAACACCAACAAATTCAAGATCAACAGTAAAAACACCGATAAATCCAACAACATCAACAGGTAAAAACACCAACAAATTCAACAACAACCTCAACATTGAAAAACACCAACAAATTCAACATCAACAGTTAAAAACACCAACAATTTCAACTTGAAAAACAACAGCAAATTTAACAACTTCGACATAGGATAACACCAAGAAGTTCAACAACAACATTGAAAAACCCCAAAGTTGTGGGGTGCCAAAGATTGTGAAGGCAGAGAGAGAGATAAAAGAGAGAGGATGAAGACAGAAAGGACAAACAGAGAAAGAAAGACGGACAGAAGAGGAAAGACAGAAAGGGAAGTGAGATGGGATAGAAAAGACAGATAGAGCACATAGAAAGAGAGAGAAAAAGAGAGAGAACCAGGATGATTCTGGAATAGTGAGCAGTTTCAGCCAACGAGGAGTAGACCCGTTAGTGTTGTGTAAGGTCCAGCCAGGTATGGCAGTGAATGACTAAACCAGTTGTCCATCATAACTCATTCAAATCTGTGTCCCTTAGACATAAGAGAGCAGAGATGAGGGCTGTACCAGGGGAAACAGCTAGGGGGAGAGAGAATAATGGTTTATTGGGGACTCGGAGTGAAGATGAAGGTGGAGTTGTGTTTGAGCAGAGGGCTGAAGGTGAAACAGCTGGGATTTTGAGAGTGGAGTTGAAAGTGAATTGGGGGAGATATTTTTCCAGGGTGAATATAGGAGGAGTTAGGGTTTGGAAGGGGCAACAGGATGTGGGTAGAGAGCATTACAGGGAAATGATGAGAGATGGTCTTAACTGTGATTGATACTGTTGGCATAGTGAGACCATGTGAGATGGCAAGGTCAAAGAGGCGGTTGTGAATATGGGTTGGGGAGTTTACATGGAGGGTGAGATTAAGGGAGGATAGTAGGGCAGTGAACTCAGAGAAGAGAAAACATAATGAATTGTGTTGGGTGTTGAAATCACCGAGAATGAGAACTTGTTCAGTGCAGAGGCTGAGGGAGGAAAGCAGTGGAGGTATCTCGTTGAGAAAATTGGCATGGTACTTGGGGGGTGGGGAGGGGGGGGTGGTTTGTGGTACAGAGGTGGTTGTTGTATGATGTGCCTGCATGCCATTGTAATGTAACGATGCTCAGTAGAGCAAGGGTTAATGTGGGACTGGAGAATAATACCACAGTATGATATGTGGAGTCACATGGTAATAGACTGAGAGAACAGTCTAGAAAGAACACTCTGGAACCAGCCTGCATGGAGAAACAGCACCATGTGTGACAGTAACCTGGGATCTGTACACAGTTAAAGATTAATGTTACAGACAGGAGGGGGATTAATTTAAACAGCTCTGATTTCCCCACTCACTACTTGTCTATAAACAGGAAGGTGTTTTTGATTTCCCCCTTTATAAGTAGTGATCTATCTTTCCCAACCCTTCAGTTTTGGAGTTATCTAATCCTCTATTAATAACCCCACAGCAAACTCGAGATAAGGTAAAATAAGATTATAAATAAAATAAGTTTATTTTACACATACACACAAAATGCGGGAAGGGGGTTCGCAAAGTACCCCCCCCCCCAACTATTTTGCATTCATACAATAAAAGAGGGATAAGGGAAAGAACAGGGTACAGAGCAAGACCACAGTAAAAATAAGTGTTATGGTTTCATGTGAATCCAGAGTCCAGGATGAAAAATCCAATGGTATATTCCTTCAGAGGTTAGCAAGCTGACTGTTGCAGGGTGATCTGTCATTCCAGGAAGTGAGGACTTCCATGATGGGAGAAGATACATAGAGATTAATTAGGTTTGAAGGCACAGATACAGATGTGCCAATGTTCCAGTAGTTCACAGTGTAGATGAGGGCCAGGCAATCTACCGGGACAGAGCTCTTTTGTTGCTGCCTATTACTTGGTAAAATGGTAGACTGCCTGGGTTCAGTTCCATTTGGCAATGTTACAGGTTCTAGCAGCTTGGGGAAGGTCATGTGACATACCTCCCAGTTCTTCTCCTGGGTGTTGGACAAAGGATGTATTTTCCCAGGTCTTGGGGTGTTTAATGGAGGATTCAGAGTCCCTTGGGTCCTTGCAGACATACTGTCTCTGTTGGCCAACTGTGCCTTAGAAATGTAAAGGGATTTGGTGCATTTCTTTGGAATTTAGTTTTCTGCAGTCACAAGGGCAGTAGCGCCCCTTTAAAGATAACAAGGTCCCTGCTGGTTTCTGAGGGTTAGAAATTCCTCTGGTATGAGTCATGGCTAAGTCAGGGAAAAGTCTTTGTCCATTTAAACAAAAATAAATAAATAACTTTATAGCATAGCCAGTAAAAGGTTCATGTTTAAATAAACAAATCTTGAGAGGGTTGCTTCCAAAAGATATGTGATATGAGAGGTGGAATTTTAAATGATTAACCCAGAACAGTCTCCCAAGGTGGGAGGCACTAAAAAAAGCTGAAGCCGAACTAGAGAGACATACAGCTAAGAAGAAAATTTTGAAAGAACAATTGAAGATGCTTGGCTTGAGACTTAGAAGTTGAGGAATCCACCAGAGTGGAAGTTTATTGCAAGACCCCTGAGTGGTGCAGTGTAAAAAGGAAAAGAGCCTGGTGATGTCACACAGACAGGTGAGCAAAAATACAAAAATTGCAAGATCCTGTGTGACGGAGTTAAGGAACCTGGTCAGATATGGGTGAGCAAACATAGAATGAAAAGAAGCTGTACTTGGTATTATAGAGTAAGTGGCAGTCCCACGGCTCAGCATATCCACAGGGGAGCTGGAAGGCAGCTGCAAGTTGAAAAGAAACCTGTAAAAACAAAATCAGCTAGCAGAGCCAAGAGAAAGAAACCTGCAGGGCACATTAAAAAATGGAAAAAGCCCGCACAGTTTAAGAGACTGGGAACCCGTTACACTCAGGAAAAATAAACTTTTTCAGCAAGGACAAGTAAAAAGAATTGTTGCTCTTCTCAAGTGTTCAAAACAAATGGCACTAGGAAAACAAAACCTGTGAGTTGTCAGCTCGTGGCTTGCAAAAAAAGCACGCACCTGCTAAAACTCTTGAAGCACAAAGCTCAAAGAGAGCTGCAGAGTTTTAAATAAGAATCACCCAGAAAATAAATGCTGCAGTGTTCTCTTTAAAAAAAAAAGTTTTAAGAAAATGTTTTAAAGAAAGCCCACAATCGTGAGGATCCCAGAAAAGCATGGGAAAATTATTGGGAGACAGCTGGCAGGTTGCCGATAACCCTCAACGTTCAAGATAAACAGTACCTGAAGAGTTTATAAAGAAGAAAAAGAGAGAGGAAAGTGCTTCCATTTTAAAGCATCCTTGATCACCAGGGAGCCCGCCAAAATCAGAAAAAAAAAGGTGGGCAAATCACAGTGACAGAGCAGATAGCTGCAGACAGCCTGAAGTGAAAAACATGGATACTGCACTTAAAGAGATAACAAAATTTCAAGTTGTAACAACAAAAAAAACCAAACAGCTATGGACAGCAACTTAGAAGAGCCGGTCACAGGAAAGGGCTAAACAAGATCCATGAGTAGAAGTCTCGGAGGAGACAATCTTTAGTTTACAGGAGAATCACAGGATTAAATAAGAAATCAGAAGAAGTACAAGTAGATGAGGTTTTATTCTTCTTTGGTTTATTGGCTGGTGAAATACGCTATAGCCAACGTACCAACCAATACTTGGCAACATTTGGTGAGATATTAAAAGGCTTTAACAGATATTTTAAACTCTAAGCTGTGGAGAGCGCAGACCCTAGAAGAAGGTCTAGCACATCCTCAATAAAGCACCGAGGGCAACATTAAGAGACCGCAGAGAGACACCAACTCCCAATAAAGCACTGAGGGCAAAAAAGGACTCCAGAGAGGGTAACAAAAGAACCCAGAATGAGGGCAACAAAAGACCCTGGAGTGACAAAGCCATATGACCCCAGAGCAAGGGAGACAGATAGCAGTGCAGAGTCAGCAGATGGCTGAGAATGGAGGAAAGATATCTGAGCTAACTCAAAAGAAGCAAAACATGCAAAAAGTAAACGAAGCTGTTCAAAGCGAAAACATTTGCATCAGAGATGAACTGGAAGATTTGAAGCACAGGGTTCAAGCTGAGTATATGCCTTTGAAAATGTACAATAAACTGAAGTCTTCAATGAACCAAGCTGTTTGAGATTGGAACAAAAACATTTCAGAGATAACACAAAGGTATCAAGAGGAAATAATGATCCTCAAATCCAAGGTTGGCAAATCAAAGCAAGAATTGGGAAAACTCAACCAGATGTACAGCCAGGCAAAACAGTAGGCAGAAAAGGCTCGCAAAAAATTGTGACCCTAAAAGACTGCTTGAAGAATCAATATATAGCTATGGAAAAACATGAGGAATGGAAAAAGAAGTTGAATATTACTTCAGAAAAAGCTGTGTTGAAATTATCAGTAGTGACAAAATGATGCACTGAAGCCCAGAGTGAGTTGGCAAGAGGTCAACAAGAAAATAAACAGTTGAAAGAACAACTGATTGTCCTTCAAGATCAAAAGCAAAAGGAATGCATAACCATTCAGCAACATGAAGAAATGAACACTGTCTTAAACAGCAGAATGGAAGCATAGCAGAGGAAGCTTGAGGAGTCTTTGCTGAATTACAGGAAAGTTCAAGATGAAGCAAGTGAGCTTCACAAAGAAAAGGAAAACCTGTTTACGAACTTTTACATGGCACAAGAATTCCTCAGGACAAAGTTTATTCTTCTGGAAAATTACAAAGAGAATGCAAATGAATTTAATATCACTCTTAACCACCTGAAGAACCAGTTGGCAGAGAAGACTCAGCAATTTTCAATATTCTAAGGGGGAAGCAGAAAGCTACAAGAAGCAGACTGAATAGCTGAAGGAGCAGTTGGATGGAAAAGGGAGGCATTGAAAGGAAAATCCATCAAGCTTTCCAAACTGCGAACGGATAATGAGGCCATGAGCAGCATCATTACAGAATTGAAACAACTTAAGACTTTGCCGGAGACAGAACTGGCCAAGAGTGAAACCAAAATGAAGGACAAGGACAAAGTTCTGTTGCAGACAGAGAAAGAACAGACAGAACTAAGATCGGAAAATGTAAATCTGATACTGAAGTGCAAGGATCCAGAAGAAGATATAGCACTGGATGTTGCAGACATACTGAGAACCATTGGGCTGAATGAAAAGATTCATAAGCTTGCAAAAGGGTCTGAAAATATAACAGCAGAAATTGTGAGCCAAGTGGAAATGAATGTTCCATTTACAAAGCATATACGCCCAGCAAGAACATGGCGGACACCACAGAAAAAGAAAATTCTTGTCCACTCTGGGAACGAACAGAGAGCACATTCCCTTTGGAAGGAGTGGGACAAACCTATAGTGTGTGAAAAAAGCAGATGGGTTGTTGATAAAGAGGAATGCAACTTGAAGGAGCACAAAGAACGAATCAAGCGGAGATAACCAAGTACCAGAAGCACAGAGAACTACTACTGTTCCTGCAAATGTGACAGACTGAGATACGGAAGAACTGTCAAGCCTCAAGACTGTCTGAAATTATAAAATCAGAGACTTAAGATGGGGGAGCAGGGATGGCAAGTAAAGATTGTATTACAAATACTCTGTTGGAAAGGAAAGATTTCTTTGGAGAAGAACGGGGAATATCGTATGATGTGTCTGAATGCAATTGTAACGTGAAGGTGTTCAGCAGAGCAAGGTTTAACGTGGGGCTGCAGAATAGCATCACCCATGGTATGATGTATAGAGTCATATGGTAATAGACTGAGAGAACTGCCTAGGAAGAACACTCTGGAACTAGTCTGCCTGGAGCAACAGCACCATGTATGACCGTAATCTGGGATCTCTAGATAGTTAAAGATTAACTATAAAAGGTTCATGTTTAAATATACAAGTTTCAAGATCTCATCATTGAGACGTCTAAAGAACCCAAATTACAACAGTGGTAGGCAACCAAGATTGGAAATGAGAGGTGAGGGAGTGGAAATGGTGAGGTTCTCAAAGGAGGAGAAAGTACCAGAGGTGTAGGGAGACAGGCCAGGGTGAGATTTGGTTAGAAGAGACTAACTGTCCATTCCACAGTCAGTCATCCTTCAAGGCCATGATGTTGATTAAATCATCCACAATAAGCTTGTGGTTGGCAAGATCCTTAGGAAACAAGAGCAGGAGTAGACCATCTGACCCATCAAGCTTCCTCTGCCATTCAACTAGATCATGGCTGTTTGACTACCTCAACACCATTTTAATGCACTATCCCAATATCCCTTGATGACTTTAATATCTAGAAATCTACCCATGTCTGTCTTGAACATACCCATTAACTGAGCCTCCACAGCCTGCTGAGGCAGAGAATTCCAAAGATTCACCACCCTCTGCGTGAAGAAATTCCTTATCTCAGTCCTAAATGGCCTACCCCTTATTCTGAGACTGTGTCCCCTGGTTCTAGACTCTCCCAACCAGTCAGGGGAAACATCCTTTCTGCATCTGCCCTGTCGAGCCCTGTAAGAATTTTGTATGTTTGAATGAGATCATCTCTCATTCTTCTGAACTCCATGGTGTACAGGCCTGGTCCTCTCAATCTTGTTCACAAGTGAATGGACATTCTGGAGGAAGATGTGGAGAGGGGGCCATGATGGTAGAGTCCACATGATCAGCACTGGCAAGGGAGGAGATTGCCAAAGTCACTCCCCCTAAGCTTGGCGGGAAGGTGAGTGGGGGAGTGGAATGGGGAATTTGGCTTTGCTGCTTGTAAGGAGGCAGTGTCATGTGACTTGATGGACTGGTCGCTGATTGCCAAGAGAGGCACAGAGGGAAGCTGTGGACTTATCCAAGAGGGAGTCAAGTCTGGGGTGGAGGCTGGAGAGCAGGAAGGTCGAGGAGTACTGAAGGATTGGGGTAGAGATTTGGGAAGGCAGAGAGCCTAGGAGGGGAGAGATTAAAGGAGGCATAACGACAGGCAAGAACAGTCCAGGAGGGGCAGAGAAACAAGAAGCAAAAAGGAGGAGGAAAATAATAAAGTAGAAATGGAATTGATGGGCTCAAATCTGGAGTGACTGCCAAAGAATAAACATAAATAAAGAGGGGGAAAACTTAAGTTATGTAGACTGGTTGCGTAGCATTTATCAGGACACAAAAATCCTGGTAGTGAATGGGGATTAGCGAGAAGCTAATAGGAGAATTCATGGTTGGTCATACGTTCCAAAGTGCATTGTCAGTGAGTGTGAGGGGGAGTGAGTGTGTCTGTGAGTGTGAGGGGGGAGTGAGAGAGTGTGTCGGTGAGTGTGAGGGGGAGTGAGTGTGTCTGTGAGTGTGAGGGGGAGTGAGAGAGTGTGTCGGTAAGTGTGAGGGGGAGTGAGTGTGTCGGTGAGTGTGAGGGAGGGTGCGAGTGTGTGTCTGTGAGTGTGTGGAGGAGTGAGTGTGTGTGGCTGTGAGTGTGAGGGAGAGTGAGAGGGTGTGTCTGTGAGTGTGAGGGGGAGAGAGAGAGTGTGTCTGTGAGTGTGAGCGGGGGAGTGAGAGTGTGTGACTGTGAGTGTGAGGGGGAGAGAGAGAGTGTGTCAGTGTGTGTGAGCGGGGGAGTGAGAGTGTGTGACTGTGAGTGTGTGGGGAATGAGAGAGTGTGTCTGTGAGTGTGAGGGGGAGTGAGAGAGTGTGTCTGTGAGTGTGAGGGAGGGTGCGAGTGTGTGTCTGTGAGTGTGAGGGGGAGAGAGAGGGTGTGTCTATGAGTGTGAGGGGAAGAGTGAGAGTGTGTCTGTGAGTGTGAGTGGGAGTGAGAGAGTGTGTCTGTGAGACTATGGGGGTGTGAGAAAGTGTGTCTGTGAATGTGATGGGGAGTGAGAGAGTGTCTGTGAGTGTGTGTGGGAATGAGAGAGTGTATATGTGAGTGTGAGGGGGAGTGAGAGAGTGTGTCTGAGTGTAAGGGGGAGTGAGAGAGTGTGTCTGTGAGTGTGAGTGGGAGTGAGAGAGTGTGTCTGTGAGACTATGGGGGAATGAGAGATTGTGTCTGTGAGTGTGATGGGGAGTTAGAGAATGTGTCTGAGTGTGTGGTGGTGTAAAAGAAAGTGTCTGTGAGTGTGTGGGTGCGGGTGAAAGAGTGTGTCTGTAAGTGCGAGGGGGAGTGAGAGATTGCGTTTGTGCGTGTGAGGGGGAGTGAGAATGTGTGCCTGTGAGTGTGTGGGGGAGTGAGAGAGTGTGTCTCTGAGTGTGAGGGGGAGAGTGAGAGAGTGTCTGTAAGAGTGAGGAGGAGTGAAAGAATGTGTTTGTGAGAGTGATGAGGAGTGAGAGAGTGTGTCTGTGAGTGTGTGGCGGAGTGAGAGAGTGTGTCTCTGAGTGTGAGGGGGAGAGTGTGTCTGTGAGTGTGAGGAGGAGAGTGAGAGTGTGTTTGTGTCTGTGAGGGGGAGTGAGAGAGTGTGTCTGTGAGTGTGTTAGGGAGTGAGAGAGTGTGTCTGTGAGTGTGAGGGGGAGTGAGAGAGTGTGTCTGTGAGGGTGAGGGGGAGTGAGAGTGTGTGTCTGTGAATGTGTGGGGAAGTCAGTGAGTGTGTCTGTGAGTGTGTGGGGGGGTGTTGAAAGATTGTGTCTGTGAGTCTGTGGGGGAGCGAGAAAGCGTGTCTGTGAGTGTGCGGGGGAGTGAGAGAGTGTGTGTGTGAGGGTGAGTGAGTGTGTCTGTGAGTGTGAGGGGGAGTGAGAGATGGTGTCTGTGAATTTGTGGGTGAGTGAGTGTGTCTGTGAGTGTGAGAGGCAGTGAGAGAACTTGCCTGTGATTGTGAGGGGGAGTGAGAGAGTGTGTCAGGAGTGTGTGAAGGAGTGAGATAGTCCATCTGTGGATGTGAGGGGGAGTGAGAGAGTCTGTCTGTGAGTATGAGGGGGAGAGTGAGAGTGTGTCTGAGTGTGAGGGGGAGTGAGAGATTCTGTCTGTGAGTGTGAGCAGGGGAGTGAGATTATGTCTGTGTGTGAGGGGGAGTGAGAGAGTGTCTCTGAGTGTGAGTGAGAGAGTGTGTCTGTGAGAGTGACGGGGAATGGGAGAGTGTCTGTGAGTGTGTGGGGGAGTGAGAGATTCTGTCTGTGTGAGTGAGTGTGTCTGTGAGAGTGAGTGTGTCTGTGAGTGTGTGGGGGAGTGAGAGACTGTGTCTGTGAGTGTGAGGGGGAGTGAGAGAGTGTGTCTCTGAGTGTGAGGAGTAGAGTGAGAGTTTGTCTGTGAGTGTTTAGGGGAGTGAGTGTGTGTGTCTGTGAGTGTGAGAGGCAGTGAGAGAATGTGCCTGTGATTGTGATGGGGATTGAGAGAGTGTGTCTGTGAGTGTGAGAAGCAGTGAGAGATTGTGTATGTGAGTGTAAGGGAGAGTGCGAGAGTTTGAGGGTTTGTGGGGGAATGAGAGAGTGTGCCTGAGTGTGAGGTGGATTGAGAGTGTGTGTCTGTGAGAGTGAGGGGGAGTAGGAGAGTGTGTCTGTGAGTGTGTGGGGGAGTGAGAGAGAGTGCCTTTGAGTGTGAGTGGGAATGAGAGTGTGTGTCTGTGAGAGTGAGACAGTGTGTCTGTGAGAGTGATGGGGAGTGGGAGAGTGTGTCTATGAGTCTGTCGGGGAGTGAGAGAGTGTGTCTGTGACTGTGAGGGGGAGTAAAGAGTGTGTCTGTGAGTGTGAGGGGGAGTGAGAGAGGGTATCTGTGACTTTGTGGGGGAGTGAAAGCCTGTGTCTGAGTGTGAGGGTGTTTGAGAGTGTGTGTCTATGAGGCTGTCAGGAAGTGAGAGTGTGTCTGAGAGTGTGTGGGGGAGTGAGAGAGTGTGTCTGTGAGTGTGTGGGGGAGTGAAAGAGTGTGTCTTTGAGTATGTGGGAGGGAGTGAGAGAGTGTGTCTGCGAGTGTGTGGGAGGGCGTGAGAAAGTGTGTCTGTGAGTGTGTGGGTGAGTGAGATAGTCCATCTGTGGATGTCAGGGGCAGTGAGACAGTGTGTCTGTGAGTGTGAGGGGGAGAGTGAGAGTGTGTGTCTGTGAGTGTGAGCGGGGGAGTGAGATTGTGTCTGTGAGTGTGAGGGGGAGTGAGAGTGTGTGTCTGTGAGTGTGAGTGAGAGAGTGTGTCTGTGAGAGTGTGGGGGAGTGAGAGAGTGTGTCTGTGAGTGTGTGGGGGAGTGAGAGAATTTGTCTGTGAGTGTGTGGGGGAGTGAGAGTGTGTCTGTGAGTGTGAGAGGCAGTGAGAGAACGTGCCTGTGATTGTGAGGGGGAGTGAGAAAGTGTGTATGTGAGTGTGTGAGGGATTGAGAGAGTGTGTATGTGACTGTGTGGGGGAGAGTGAGAGTGTGTCTGTGAGTGTGTGGGGAAGTGAGAGAGTGTGTCTATGAGTGTGAGGGGGAGAGTGAGAGTGTGTCTGTGAGTCTGTGGGGGAGTGAGAGAATGTGTCCGTGTGTGTAAGGGGACGTGAGAGAGGGTGTCTTTGACTTTGTGGGGGACTGAAAGCGTGTGTCTGTGAGTGTGAGGGGAAGTGAGAGTGTGTCTGTGAGTGTGTGGGGGAGTGAGAGAGTGTGTCTGTGAGTGTGAGAGGCAGTGACAGAACGAGCCTGTGATTGTGAAGGGGAGTGAGAAAGTGTGTATGTAAGTGTGTGAGGGATTGAGAGTGTGTGTCTGAGAGTGTATGGGGGAGTGAGATAGTGTGTCTGTGAGTGCGTGGGGGAGTGAAAGAGTGTGTCTGTGAGTGTGTGGGAGGGAGTGAGAGAGTGTGTCTGTGAGTGTGTGGGGGTGTGAGGTAGTCCATCTGTGGATGTCAGGGGCAGTGAGATTGTGTGTTTGTGAGTGTGAGCGGGGCAGTGAGATTGTGTCTGTGAGTGTGAGTGGGAGTGAGAGTGTGTGTCTGTGAGTGTGAGTGAGAGAGTGTGTCTGTGAGAGTGTGGGGGAGTGAGAGAGTGTGTCTGTGAGAGTGTGGGGGAGTGAGAGAGTGTGTCTGTGAGTGTGTGGGGGAGTGAGAGAGTGTGTCTGTGAGTGTGTGGGGGAGTGAGAGAGAGTGCCTTTGAGTGTGAGTGGGAATGAGAGTGTGTGTCTGTGAGAGTGAGACAGTGTGTCTGTGAGAGTGATGGGGAGTGGGAGAGTGTGTCTATGAGTCTGTCGGGGAGTGAGAGAGTGTGTCTGTGACTGTGAGGGGGAGTAAAGAGTGTGTCTGTGAGTGTGAGGGGGAGTGAGAGAGGGTATCTGTGACTTTGTGGGGGAGTGAAAGCCTGTGTCTGAGTGTGAGGGTGTTTGAGAGTGTGTGTCTATGAGGCTGTCAGGGAGTGAGAGTGTGTGTCTGAGAGTGCGTGGGGGAGTGAGAGAGTGTGTCTGTGAGTGTGTGGGGGAGTGAAAGAGTGTGTCTGTGAGTATGTGGGAGGGAGTGAGAGAGTGTGTCTGTGAGTGTGTGGGAGGGCGTGAGAAAGTGTGTCTGTGAGTGTGTGGGTGAGTGAGATAGTCCATCTGTGGATGTCAGGGGCAGTGAGACAGTGTGTCTGTGAGTGTGAGGGGGAGAGTGAGAGTGTGTGTCTGTGAGTGTGATTGAGAGAATGTGTCTGTGAGAGTGTGGGGGAGTGAGAGAGTGTGTCTGTGAGTGTGTGGGGGAGTGAGATAGTCCATCTGTGGATGTCAGGGGCAGTGAGATTGTGTCTGTGAGTGTGAGGGGGAGTGAGAGTGTGTGTCTGTGAGTGTGAGTGAGAGAGTGTGTCTGTGAGAGTGTGGGGGAGTGAGAGAGTGTGTCTGTGAGTGTGTGGGGGAGTGAGAGAGTGTGTCTGTGAGTGTGAGAGGCAGTGAGAGAACATGCCTGTGATTGTGAGGGGGAGTGAGAGAATGTGTCCGTGTGTGTAAGGGGACGTGAGAGAGGGTGTCTTTGACTTTGTGGGGGACTGAAAGCGTGTGTCTGTGAGTGTGAGGGGAAGTGAGAGAGTGTGTCTGTGAGTGTGTGGGGGAGTGAGAGAGTGTGTCTGTGAGTGTGAGAGGCAGTGAGAGAACGAGCCTGTGATTGTGAAGGGGAGTGAGAAAGTGTGTATGTAAGTGTGTGAGGGATTGAGAGTGTGTGTCTGAGAGTGTATGGGGGAGTGAGAGAGTGTGTCTGTGAGTGTGTGGGGGAGTGAGGGAGTGTGTCTGTGAGTGTGAGAGGCAGTGAGAGAACGTGCCTGTGATTGTGAGGGGGAGTGAGAAAGTGTGTATGTGAGTGTGTGAGGGATTGAGAGAGTGTGTATGTGAGTGTGAGGGGGAGAGTGAGAGTGTGTCTGTGAGTGTGTGGGGAAGTGAGAGAGTGTGTCTATGAGTGTGAGGGGGAGAGTGAGAGTGTGTCTGTGAGTCTGTGGGGGAGTGAGAGAATGTATCCGTGAGTGTGAGGGGAAGTGAGAGAGTGTGTCTGTGAGAGTGTGGGGGAGTGAGAGGGTGTGTCTGTTAGTGTGTGGGGGAGTGAGAGAGTGTGTCTGTGAGTGTGAGAGGCAGTGAGAGAACGTGCCTGTGATTGTGAGGGGGAGTGTGAAAGTGTGTATGTGAGTGTGTGAGGGATTGAGAGTGTGTATCTGAGAGTGTGTGGGGGAGTGAGAGAGTGTGTCTGTGAGTGTGTGGGGGAGTGAAAGAGTGTGTCTGTGAGTATGTGGGAAGGAGTGAGAGAGTGTGTCTGTGAGTGTGTGGGAGGGAGTGAGAGAGTGTGTCTGTGAGTGTGTGGGTGAGTGAGATAGTCCATCTGTGGATGTCAGGGGCAGTGAGACAGTGTGTCTGTGAGTGTGAGGGGGAGAGTGAGATTGTGTGTCTGTGAGTGTGAGCGGGGGAGTGAGATTGTGTCTGTGAGTGTGAGGGGGAGTGAGAGTGTGTGTCTGTGAGTGTGAGTGAGAGAGTGTGTCTGTGAGAGTGTGGGGGAGTGAGAGAGTGTGAGTGTGTGGGGGGTGAGAGAAGGTGTCTGTGAGAGTGTGGGGGAGTGAGAGAGTGTGTCTCTGTGTGAGGGGGAGAGTGAGAGTTTGTCTGTGAGTGTGTGGGGGAGTGAGAGAGTGTGTCTCTGAGTGTGAGAGGCAGTGAGAGAATATGCCTGTGATTGAGAGGGGGAGTGAGAGAGTGTGTCTGTGAGTATGAGGGGGAGTGAGAGAGTGTGTCTGTGAGAGTGTGGGGGAGTGAGACAGGGTGTCTGTGAGTGTGTGGGGGAGTGAGAGAGAGTGCCTTTGAGTGTGAGGGTGAGTGAGAGAGTGTGTCTGTGAGTGTGAGTGGCAGTGAGAGAGTGCATCTGTGATTGTGAGGGGGAGTGAGAGAGAGTGCCTGTGAGTGTGTGGGGGAGTGGGAGAGTGCGTCTGTGGGTGTGAGGGGGAGTGAGAGTGTGTGTCTGTGAGTGTGTTAGGGAGTGAGACCATGTGGCTGTGTGTGTGTGATGGAATGACAGGGTGTGTTTGTGAGTGTAAGAAGCAGTGAGAGATTGTGTCTGTGAGTGTGAGTGAGAGTGCGAGAGTTTGAGAATTTGTGGGGGAGTGGGAGAGTGTGCCTATGAGTGTGGGGTGTGAGAGGCTTCATCTGTGAGAGTGAGAGAATGTGTCTGTGAGTGTGAGGGGGAGTGAGAGAGAGTACCTGTGAGTGTGAGTGTGTGTCTGTGAGAGTGAGAGAGTGTGTCAGTGAGAGTGAGAGGGAGTGAGAGAGTGTGTCTATGAGTGTAAGGACAAGTGAGAGATGGTGTCCATGAGTGTGAAGGAGAGCGAGAGAGTGTGTCTGTGAGTATGTGTGGGAGTGAGAGAGTGTGTCCGTGAGTGTGAGGGAGTGTGGGAGAGTGTGTCTGTGAGTGTGTGGAGGAGTGAGAGAGTGTGTCTGTGAGTGTGAGGGGGATTGAGAGTGTGCATCTGTGAGTGTGTGGGGGAGTGAGAGAGAGTGCCTGTGAGTGTGTGGGTGAGAGACTGTGTCTGTGAGTGTGAGAAGCAGCGAGAGATTGTGTCTGTGAGTGTGAGGGAGAGTGTGAGAGTTTGAGAGTTTGTGGGGGTGTGAGGGAGTGTGCCTGTGAGTGTGAGGTGGATTGAGAGTGTGTGTCTGTGAGTGTGTTGGGGAGTGAGAGAGAGTGCCTTTGAGTGTGAGGGGGTGTGAGAGTGTGTGTCTGTGAGTGTGAGTTTGAGTGCGAGAGTGTGTCTGTGAGTGTGAATGGCAGTGAGAGTGCGCATCTGTGATTGTGAGGGGGAGTGAGAGAGTGTGTCTGTAAGTGTGTGGGAGGGAGTGAGAGAGTGCGTCTGTGGGTGTGAGGGGGAGTGAGAGTGTGTGTCTGTGAGTGTGGGGCGGAGTGAGAGATGGTGTCTGTGAGTGTGAGTTTGAGTGCGAGAGTGTGTCTGTGAGAGTGAGGGTGAGTGAGAGAGTGTGTCTGTGAGTGTGTGGAGGAGTGTGAGTGTGTCTGTGAGTATGAGGGGGATTGAGAGTGTGTGTCAGTGAGTGTGTTAGGGAGTGAGACCGTGTGGCTGTGAGAGTGAGGGGGATTGAGAGAGTGTGTCTTTGAGCGTGTGATGGAGTGAGAGAGTGTGCCTGTGAGTGTGTGGGTGAGTGAGAGAGTGTGTCTATGAATGTGAGGGAGAGTGCGAGAGTTTGAGAGTTTGTGGGTGAGTGGAAGAGTGTGCCTGTGAGTGTGTGGGGGAGTGAGAGGGTTTGTCTGTGAGAGTGAGAGAATGTGTATGTGAGTGTGAGGGGGAGTGAGTCAGTGTGTCTGTGAGTATGAGGGGGAGAGTGAGAGTGTGTCTGTGAGTGTGATGGGGAGTGAGAGAGTCTGTCTGTGACTGTGTGGGGGGGTGAGAGAATGTGTCAGTGAGAGTGAGGGCGAGTGAGAGAGTATGTCTGTGAGTGTGTCGTGGACTGAGAGAGTGTGTCTGTGAGTGTGAGGAAGAGTGAGAGATTGTGCCTGTGAGTGTGTGTGGGAGAGAGAGTCTGTGTCTGTGAGTGTGTGGGGGAGTGAGAGAGTGTGTCTGTGAGTGTGTGGGGGAGTGAGAGAGTGTGTCCTTGAGTGTGAGGGAGAGTGAGAGAGTGTGTCTGTGAGTGTGTGGGGGAGTGAGAGAATGTGTCTGTGAATGTGTTTTGATTCATGTGATAGTGTGTGAGAGCTTGGGGTAGTGACAGTACGATCGTATGCATGTGAGTGAGAGAGTGGGTCTTTGAGTGTGTGGACGGGAGTTAGAGTGTCTGTCTTTGATTGAATGGGAAGTGAGAGAATGTGCCTGTGCGTATGCGTGGGAGCGTGACTGTGTCTGTGTGTTGGAGGTTTGTGAGTGAGTGTGTCCCTATATGTAGGCGGGAATGTGTGTGTGTGTCTGTGCGTTGGGGGATTGTGATTGAGTGCGTCTCTCTATATGTAGGCGGGAGTGTGTGTGTCTGTGTGTTGGGGGATTGAGTGTGTGTGTCTCTATATGTGGGCAGGAGTGTGTGTGTGTGTCGGTGTGTTGGGGGTTTGTGAGTGTGTCTCTATATGTGGGCGGGAGTGTGTGTCTGTGTGTTGGGGGATTGTGAGTGAGTGTGTCTCTATATGTGGGTGGGAATGTGTGTGTGTGTCTGTGTGTTGGGGGATTGTGAGTGAGTTTGTCTTTATATGTAGGCGGGATTGTGTGTCTATGTGTTGGGGGATTGTGAGTGAGTGCGTCTCTCTATATGTAGGCGGGAGTGTGTGTCTGTGTGTTGGTGGATTGAGTGTGTGGGTCTCTATATGTGGGCGGGAGTGTGTGTGTGTGTGTGTCGGTGTGTTGGGGGTTTGTGAGTGAGTGTGTCTCCAAACGTGGGCGGGAGTGTGTGTGGGACTGTGTGTTGTGGGATTGAGTGTGTGTGTCTCTATATGTGGGCAGGATTGTGAGTGTGTATGTGTGTTGGGGGTTTGTGAGTGAGTGTGTTTCTAAATGTAGGCGGGAGTGTGACTGTGTCTGTGTGTTCTAGGACTGTGAGTGAGTGTGTCTCTATATATGGGCGGGAGTGTGGCTGTGTTTATGTGTAGGGGCACTTTGAGTGAGTGTGTCTCTATATGTAGGCGGGAGTGTGTGTCTGTGTGTTGGGATATGGTGAGAGAGTGTGTCTCCATATGTAGGTGGGAATGTGTGTGTCTGTGTGTTGGGGGATTGTGAGTGAGTGTGTCTCTATATGTGGGTGGGAGTGTGTGTGTGTCTGTGTGTTGGGGGATTGTGAATGAGTGTGTCTCTATATGTGGGCAGGAGTGTGTCTGTGTGTGTGTGTGTTGGGGGACTGTGAGTGAGTGTGTCCCTATATGTAGGCGGGAGTGTGTGTCTGTGTGTTGGGGGACTGTGAGTGTGTCTCTATATGTGGGCAGGAGTGTGTGTCTGTGTGTTGGGGGACTGTGAGTGAGTGTGTCTTTATATGTGGGCAGGAGTGTGAATGGGTCTGTGTGTTGGGGGATTGTGAATGAGTGTGTCTTTATATGTAGGCGGGAGTATGTGTCTGTGTGTTGAGGTTTGTGAGTGAGTGTGTCTCTATATGTGGGCAGGAGTGTGAGTGGGTCTGTGTGTTGGGGGATTGTGAATGTATGTATCTCTATATGTAGGCGGGATTGTGTGTCTATGTGTTGGGGGATTGTGAGTGAGTGTGTCTCTATATGTGGGTGGGTATGTCTGTGTGTGTCAGTGTGTTGGGGGATTGTGAGTGAGTGTGTCTCTATATGAGGGTGGGAATGTGTGTGTGTCTTGTGTTGGGGGTTTGTGAGTGAGTGTGTCTCTATTTCTCTTATGTGGGTGGGAATGTGTGTGTGTCTGTGTGTTGGGGGTTTGTGAGTGAGTGTGTCTCTACATGTAGGCGGGAGTGTGAGTGGGTCTGTGTGTTCTAGTACTGTGAGTGAGTGTGTCCCTATATGTAGGCGGGAGTGTGTGTCTGTGTGTTGGGGGATTGTGAATGAGTGTGTCTCTATATGTGCGCAGGTGTGAGAGTGGGTCAGTGTGTTGGGGGATTGTGAATGAGTGTGTCTTTATATGTAGGCGGGAGTATGTGTGTGTGTGTTGAGGATTGTGAGTGAGTGTGTCTCTATATGTGGGCAGGAGTGTGAGTGGGTCTGTGTGTTGGCGGATTGTGAGTGAGTGTGTCTCCACATGTGGGCAGGGGTGTGAGTGGGTCTGTGTTGGGAGATTGTGAGTGAATGTGTCTCTATATGTAGGAGGGAGTGTGTGTCTGTGTGTTGGGGGACTGTGAGTGAGTGTGTCTCTATATGTGGGCAGGAGTGTGAGTGGGTCTGTGTGTTGGGGGATTGTGATTGAGTGTGTCTCTATATGTGGGCGGGAGTGTGTGTCTGTGTGTTGGGAGATTGTGAGTAAGTGTGTCTCCATATGTAGGTGGGAATGTGTCTGTGTGTCTGTGTGTTGGGGAATTGTGAGTGTCTCTCTATATGTGGGTGGGAGTGTGTGTGTGTCTGTGTGTTGGGGAATTGTGAGTGTCTCTCTATATGTGGGCGGGAGTGTGTGTGTGTGTCTGTGTGTTGGGGGATTGTGAGTGAGTGTGTCTCTATATGTGGGCAGGAGTGTGTCTGTGTGTGTGTGTGTGTGTTGGGGGATTGTGAGTGAGTGTGTCTCTATATGTGGGCAGGAGTGTGAGTGGGTCAGTGCGTTGGGGGATTGTGAGTGAATGTGGCTCTATATGTGGGCGGGAGTGTGTGTCTGTGTGTTGGGGGATTGTGAATGAGTGTGTCTATATGTAGGCGGGAGTGTGACTGTGTGTGTTCTAGGACTGTGAGTGAGTGTGTCTCTATATGTGGGTGGGGGTGCATGTGTGTCTGTGTGTTGGGGGATTGTGAATAAGTGTGTCTCTATATGTGGGCGGCTGTATGTGTGTGTCTATGTGTTGGGGGATTGTGAGTGAGTGTGTATATGTGGGCGGGAGTGTGTGTGTGTCTGTTGGGGGATTGTGAATGAGTGTGTCTCTATATGTGGGTGGGGGTGTGTGTGTGTCTGTGTGTTGGGGATTGTGAATGAGTGTGTCTCTCTATGTGGGCGTGAGTGTGTGTGTGTCTGTGTGTTGCAGGATTGTGTGGGTGTGTCTCTATATGTGGGTGGGAGTGCGAGTGTGTCTGTGTGTTGGGGGTTTGTGAATGAGTGTGTCTCTGTATATGGGCGGGAGTGTGTGTGTGTGTCTGTGTGTTGGGGATTGTGAGTGAGTGTGTCTATATATGTAGGCGGGAGTGTAACTGTGTCTGTGTGTTCTAGGACTGTGAGTGAGTGTGTCTCTATATGTAGGCAGGAGTGTGTGTGTGTGTCTGTGTGTTGGGGATTGTGAGTGAGTGTGTCTATATATGTAGGCGGGAGTGTGACTGTGTCTGTGTGTTCTAGGACTGTGAGTGAGTGTGTCTCTATATGTGGGCTGGAGTGTGTGTCTGTGTGTTGGGGGATTGTGAATGAGTGTGTCTCTATATGTGGGCAGGAGTGTGTCTGTGTGTGTGTGTTGGGGGATTGTGAATGAGTGTCTCTCTATATGTGGGCAGGAGTGTGTGTCTGTGTGTTGGGGGACTGTGAGTGAGTGTGTCCCTATATGTAGGCGGGAGTGTGTGTCTGTGTGTTGGGGGACTGTGAGTGTGTCTCTATATGTGGGCAGGAGTGTGTGTCTGTGTGTTGGGGGACTGTGAGTGAGTGTGTCTTTATATGTGGGCAGGAGTGTGAATGGGTCTGTGTGTTGGGGGATTGTGAATGAGTGTGTCTTTATATGTAGGCGGGAGTATGTGTCTGTGTGTTGAGGATTGTGAGTGAGTGTGTCTCTATATGTGGGCAGGAGTGTGAGTGGGTCTGTGTGTTGGGGGATGGTGAGTGAGTGTGTCTCTATATGTGGGCAGGGGTGTGAGTGGGTCTATGTGTTGGGGGATTGTGAATGTGTGTATCACTATATGTAGGCGGGATTGTGTGTCTATGTGTTGGGGGATTGTGAGTGAGTGTGTCTCTATATGTGGGTGGGTATGTCTGTGTGTGTCAGTGTGTTGGGGGATTGTGAGTGAGTGTGTCTCTATATGAGGGTGGGAATGTGTGTGTGTCTTGTGTTGGGGGTTTGTGAGTGAGTGTTTCTCTATTTCTCTTATGTGGGTGGGAATGTGTGTGTGTCTGTGTGTTGGGGGTTTGTGAGTGAGTGTGTCTCTACATGTAGGCAGGAGTGTGAGTGGGTCTGTGTGTTCTAGGACTGTGAGTGAGTGTGTCCCTATATGTAGGCGGGAGTGTGTGTCTGTGTGTTGGGGGATTGTGAATGAGTGTGTCTTTATATGTAGGCGGGAGTATGTGTCTGTGTGTTGAGGATTGTGAGTGAGTGTGTCTCTATATGTGGGCAGGAGTGTGAGTGGGTCTGTGTGTTGGGGGACTGTGAGTGAGTGTGTCTCCACATGTGGGCAGGGGTGTGAGTGGGTCTGTGTTGGGAGATTGTGAGTGAATGTGTCTCTATATGTAGGAGGGAGTGTGTGTCTGTGTGTTGGGGGACTGTGAGTGAGTGTGTCTCTATATGTGGGCAGGAGTGTGAGTGGGTCTGTGTGTTGGGGGATTGTGATTGAGTGTGTCTCTATATGTGGGCGGGAGTGTGTGTCTGTGTGTTGGGAGATTGTGAGTAAGTGTGTCTCCATATGTAGGTGGGAATGTGTCTGTGTGTCTGTGTGTTGGGGGATTGAGTGGGTGTGTCTCTATATGTGGGCAGGAGTGTTAGTGGGTCTGTGTGTTGGGAGATTGTGAGTGAGTGTGTCTTTATATGTAGGCGGGAGTGTGTGTCTGTGTGTTGGGGAATTGAGTGTCTCTCTATATGTGGGTGGGAGTGTGTGTGTGTCTGTGTGTTGGGGAATTGTGAGTGTCTCTCTATATGTGGGCGGGAGTGTGTGTGTGTGTCTGTGTGTTGGGGGATTGTGAGTGAGTGTGTCTCTATATGTGGGCAGGAGTGTGTCTGTGTGTGTGTGTGTGTGTGTGTTGGGGGATTGTGAGTGAGTGTGTCTCTATATGTGGGCAGGAGTGTGAGTGGGTCAGTGCGTTGGGGGATTGTGAGTGAATGTGACTCTATATGTGGGCGGGAGTGTGTGTCTGTGTGTTGGGGGATTGTGAATGAGTGTGTCTATATGTAGGCGGGAGTGTGACTGTGTCTGTGTGTTCTAGGACTGTGAGTGAGTGTGTCTCTATATGTGGGTGGGGGTGTATGTGTGTCTGTGTGTTGGGGGATTGTGAATAAGTGTGTCTCTATATGTGGGCGGCTGTATGTGTGTGTCTATGTGTTGGGGGATTGTGAGTGAGTGTGTATATGTGGGCGGGAGTGTGTATGTGTCTGTTGGGGGATTGTGAATGAGTGTGTCTCTATATGTGGGTGGGGGTGTGTGTGTGTCTGTGTGTTGGGGATTGTGAATGAGTGTGTCTCTCTATGTGGGCGTGAGTGTGTGTGTGTCTGTGTGTTGCAGGATTGTGTGGGTGTGTCTCTATATGTGGGTGGGAGTGTGAGTGTGTCTGTGTGTTGGGGGTTTGTGAATGAGTGTGTCTCTGTATATGGGCGGGAGTGTGTGTGTGTGTCTGTGTGTTGGGGATTGTGAGTGAGTGTGTCTATATATGTAGGCGGGAGTGTGACTGTGTCTGTGTGTTCTAGGACTGTGAGTGAGTGTGTCTCTATATGTAGGCAGGAGTGTGTGTGTGTGTGTCTGTGTGTTGGGGATTGTGAGTGAGTGTGTCTATATATGTAGGCGGGAGTGTGACTATGTCTGTGTGTTCTAGGACTGTGAGTGAGTGTGTCTCTATATGTGGGCTGGAGTGTGTGTCTGTGTTGGGGAATTGTGAGTGAGTGTGTCTCTATATGTGGGCAGGAGTGTGTGTCTGTGTGTTGGGGGATTGTGAGTGAGTGTGTCTCCATATGTAGGTGGGAATGTGTGTGTGTGTCTGTGTGTTGAGGGATTGTGAGTGAGTGTGTCTCTTTATGTGGGCGGGAGTGTATGTGTGTCTGTGTGTTGACAGGGTGGTATTATGAGTGAGTGTGTCTGCGTTTTGGGGGTATGATGAATGATTGTATCTGTGTGTGTGCGGGGTATTGTGAGTTACTGTCTGTGTGCATGTTAGGTGGGTAGGGGGCGTTGTTATGACCCAACACAGGTTAAAGCAGATTCATTTTAAAATCCCAGAGGGAAACTTTAGACAACTGTCATAAACTATAATTTTAAGTTGTGTGTTTGAGATGGCAGCTCTCAATTTAGGAATCAGACCACCAGTTCTCGAGAAGTTTTATATTAAACTAAATGAAACATTTTATTAATTTATACAGGTTAAAATACATATACACATGGCTACAAATTACTATCATAACTTTTAAAAAATACCCAAACTAATCTCCATTAAGGCAACAGCAACCCATAGACTTAACCAGACACCAGGCAAAGCATTTTCACCTTATGATTTCAAAATGAGGTTCTTTCCACTTTGGTTCCTGTTGAGCCAGTTGGAGGCTTACAGCTGCTTTGATCTTACGTTGCCTCTGCTCTGCACACCCAAAAACTGCTATTGGTTATATCCAGTACATCTCACTGAATGTAAATTCCTATTGTACCACCAGCCTCTTTGAACTCCACCTCTTCTAATAATAAAACCCCTTTCACAGCACCAATTTTATTAGTAATAAAAACATATTACTTGGTCTCTGCTGGCTAGGTACCAGATTTCACCCTGCTTCTTGAATGGTCTTTTCGACAAAATGCAAATACATGCTATCTCTCTTACATCTCAAAACTTGTACACATCAAAGCACCCAGACTAGCTGGCTTTGATCCAATTAAGACACACCCACAGACTAAACCTCTATTTGAAAAGAAAAATATTTTCCAAAAATATTATATACATTCAAAGCTTTGTGACAGGAGGGGCGGATTAAAACACACACAAACAATTTATGCTGGCTCAATGCAGTTTCCCACAGCAGCCATTAGGTTTTTAGTTTTCTGTCTGAAAACTTGTTTCGAGTTTCCAACCTTCCCCGTTAAGCCACCGTTCTCTGTTGATGTGTCACACGCTAGAAACCCAGCTGATGAAGGATACAACTGGATCCAATCTAGACGCAGTTCCGTGAACATTAATTTGCATAGTTGCACATTGCAAGCATGTGCCTCCTAGCCCACCACCACAGTTTCAACCTGTTCTGTCTTACAGGTGCACAGGTGAATCCCCAGCTCTTGCCCGCTGCACCCCCCTCCCCAACCCGCATATAATTAAACAGGATTAAAATGCACTTAATATCTCAGCTTGCACTCTTTAGATGATGAAGGGGCTTTGGGAGACTGCGGTGTTTGCTTTTCTCTCCCCTCTCCGTGTCAGGAGGTCATGGGCCCCAGTTCCACCGCAGAGACTTGTGACCCATAAGGTAGGTCGACACTCCCGGCGCCATTGCTGAGGGAGTGCTGCACTGCCAGAGAAACCATACCCCCCCACCCTCCCCGAGCAGCTATTGGAATAAGAGCCCCAAGGGGTGCTTCTGGGTTTTGGGGGGTGGGGGGGGGGGGGTGGTGGGGGGGGGGTGTGCTGCTGGCATCTGCCTCTCGAACGCAACCTCGTGGAGAAGAAGAAAAACACGCGCACTATTGGCCTGTTTGATTCACGGGGCATCGGTGGGATCTTGCCATACAATAACCAGCTACCGCATTGGCCAAAGCAACCCGGTGGGTGGGCTTCAAACAGAAGTGGGTGAGGAACCAGGTGGTCATCCCGATGGAATGCGAGGCGAACGTGTTGGAAATGGGCTTGAACACTCCCCCAAAGAGCCCGTGGAAGCAGTGCAAAATGGCCCCCTGGAGGGTCCAGTTTGTTCATCCCCCAGCCCAATGTGCCTGATCTGACCGGGAGAATGCTTTTCTCTGCCCGGAGGGCAACCGGCAAATCTTTCGACTGGGTCCATCAGGATTGTGTACAGTGGGAGTGAACGGGAAGGGGTTTGGGTCCATCAGGATTGTGTACAGTGGGAGTGAATGGGAAGGGATTTGGGTCCATTGGGATTGTGTATAATGGGAGTGAACAGGAAGGGGTTTGGGTCCATCGGGATTGTGTACAGTGGGAGTGAACGGGAAGGGGTTTGGGTCCATCGGGATTGTGTACAGTGGGAGTGAACGGGAAGGGGTTTGGGTCCATCAGGATTGTGTACAGTGGGAGTGAACAGGAAGGGGTTTGGGTCCATTGGGATTGTGTACAGTGGGAGTGAACGGGAAGGGGTTTGGGTCCATTGGGATTGTGTACAGTGGGAGTGAACGGGAAGGGGTTTAGGTCCATTGGGATTGTGTACAGTGGGAGTGAACGGGAAGGGGTTTAGGTCCATTGGGATTGTGTACAGTGGGAGTGAATGGGAAGAGGAGAAGTGCAGTCGCAAACCATCTGCTACGGACTCCCCGCCAGCCCTTCCAAAAGCAGCTTTGGGATCCTCTGCCGCTCGCCCCTTCAGCAGGCAGCCAAGGGCTCGGTGTCTGGAAGAGGGCTCCACCAGCTGTGCAGCACTCCCTCAGTACTGGGATGGGCAGCCTGGAGGAGCGGGCTCTGGCCCCCTAGGTGTGGGGAACCCGACTCCAGGACCTCCCGACTCGGAGACGAAGCAGGAGGAGGCATGGCGCTCGAATTCAACATGAATCATTAGCTCCCTTTCGGCCCACCCCTTCAAACCACAGCACCCCACCCCCCCTGCCGTTGCTCTGGGATCAACCTTGCATTTGACCAAAGGATGGGGCCATAGTTCCCTTTCTGCTCGAATTGAAGAGCAGTAGAACCCATCGTTAGGCTACTTCTTCCGCTCAGGCCCTTTAACTGGGGTCTCCCCCTCCCCAGTACCCCTGCCAAAACTGTGCACAGGAGGCCTCAGACCTCAGGCCTGAGGGCTACTTTGACCCATTCACATCCAAGCAGTAAACCACAGCAGAGGGTTTGGGCCTTGCTTGGCCCCTGCACCCCGCTCCTTGCCCGCGCCCCAGACACCACCTCCTCCGAACCCCCCCCACCCCACCCCACCCCGGCCACAAGGCCCCACATCGCCCATGACAGCTCCAGTGAACAGGTTAGGATCACGAGAAAGACACATTTCCCCCGCTCCCCGGAGAAATCGGCCTGTTGTTATGCTCTGCTGCCCTTCCCTTCGCCGGCTGTAAATATTTGTGGCACCAGGTGCATTGCCATGGCAACAAAGGCCTGAATCCCAACCTTGTGGTTTTAGTCTTCTTTTGATTGCATTCACTTTAGTTGACTGGCCGGGTGCAAAATAAAAATGCAGCAGAACCACTGCCTTAAGGGGACAATCGTTCATCAAGCTGCACCAATCGATTACCCCCCCCGCAACCTCACCCACTGGCTCCCCCGCACCCCACCCTGCTTCCCTCCGACCACCACCACGACCACCACCAACCTCTATCCTCACCACGAGTCACCCCCAGCTCCAACCTCATCTGCTCTGCCCACTGCCATCCTACGTCCTGCTAGGTGGCTGGGCGAAGGTTGGGTGGAGGCAATAACAAGGCTACAGCCTGTTACAGCGCGATACAGCGGGGAGGGAGAGGGGCAGTGGGATTAGTTTGGGATTGATACAGGGCTATGGGGAGGGAGCAGGACAGTGGGATTAGTTTGGGATTGATACAGTCTATAGAGAGGGAGTGGAGCAGTGGGATTAGTTTGGGATTGATGCAGGGCAATGGAAAGGGAGTGGGGCAGTGGGATTAGTTTGGGATTGATACGGGGCTATGGGGAGAGATCGGGGCAATGGGACTAGTTTGGGATTGATAAGGGGCTACGGGGAGAGAGCGGGGCAGTGGGATTGATACAGGGCTACGGGGAGAGAGTGGGGCGGTGGGATTAACTTGGGATTGATACAGGGCTATGGGGAGGGAGTGGGGCAGTGGGATTAGTTTGGGATTGATACAGGGCTATGGGGAGGGAGCGGGGGCAGTGTGTTAGATTGGGATTGACACAGGGCTATGGGGAGGGAGCAGGACAGTGGGATTAGTTTGGGATTGATACAGTCTATAGAGAGGGAGTGGAGCAGTGGGATTAGTTTGGGATTGATGCAGGGCTATGGGGAGAGATCGGGGCAGTGAGATTAGTTTGGGATTGATACGGGGCTATGGGGAGAGATCGGGGCAATGGGACTAGTTTGGGATTGATAAGGGGCTACGGGGAGAGAGCGGGGCAGTGGGATTGATACAGGGCTACGGGGAGAGAGTGGGGTGGTGGGATTAACTTGGGATTGATACAGGGCTATGGGGAGGGAGTGGGGCAGTGGGATTAGTTTGGGATTGATACAGGGATATGGGGAGAGCGCGGGGCAGTGGGACTAGTTTGGGATTGATACAGGGCTATGGGGAGACAGTGGGCAGTGGGATTGTTTGGGATTGATACAGGGCTATGGGGAGAGAGCTGGGCTATGGGGAGAGAGCGTGGCAGTGGGTTTAGTTTGGGATTCATACAGGGCTATAGGGGGAGAGTGGGACAGTAGGATTAGTTTGGGATTGATACAGGGTTAAGGGTAGAGAGCAGGGCAGTGGGATTGATACAGGGGAGTGAGAAAGGTAGTAGGATTAGTTTGGGATCGATACAGGGCTATGGGGAGAGATCGGGGCAGTGGGATTAGTTTGGGATTGATACAGGGCTATGGGGATGGAGTGGGGTAATGGGATTAGTTTGGGATTGATACAGGGTTATGGGGAGAGATCGGGGCAGTGGGTTTAGTTTTGGATTGATACAGGGCTATGGGGAGAGATCGGGGCAGTGGGATTAGTTTGGGATTAATACAGGGCTTTGGGGAGAGCGTGGGGCAATGGGACTAGTTTGAGATTGATACAGGGCTATGGAGAGAGAGTGGGACAGTGGGACTAGTTTGGGATTGATACAGGGCTATGGGGAGACAGCGGGCAGTGGGATTAGTTTGGGATTGATACAGTGCTATCAAGAGGGAGTGGGGCAGTGGGATTAGTTTAGGATTGATACAGGGATATGGGGACTGAGAACAGCAGTGGGATTAGTTTGTGATTGATACAAGGCCAAGGGGAGAGAGCAGGGCAGTGGGATTAAATCGGGATTGATACAGGGGTACGGGGAGAGAGCAGGGCAGTGTGTTAGATTGGGATTGACACAGGCTATGGGGAGGGAGCGGGGCAGTGGGATTAGTTTGGGATTGATACAGGGCTATGGGCAGAGAGCAGGGGCAGTGGGATTAGTTTGGGATTGATACAAGGCTAAGGGTAGAGAGCAGGGCAGTGGGATTGATACAGGGCTATGGGGAGAGATCGGGGCAGTAGGATTAGTTTGGGATTAATACAGGGCTTTGGGGAGAGCGCGGGGCAGTGGGACTAGTTTGAGATTGATACAGGGCTATGGAGAGAGAGTGGGACAGTGGGACTAGTTTGGGATTGATACAGGGCTATGGGCAGAGAGCAGGGGCAGTGGGATTAGTTTGGGATTGATACAGGTCTATGGAGAGGGACTGGAGCAGTGGGAGTAGTTTGGGATTGATGCAGGGCAATGGGGAGAGAGCGGGGCAGTGGGACTAGTTTGGGATTGATAAAGGGCCATGGGGAGAGAGCGGGGCAGTGGGATTGATACAGGTCTATGGGGAGAGAGCGGGGCAGTGGAATTAGTTTGGGATTGATACAGTGCTATAGGGAGGTAGTGGGTCAGTGGGACTAGTTTGGGATTGTTACAGGGCTATGGGGTGAAAACAGGGCAGTGGGAGTAGTTTGGGATTGATACAGGGCTATGGGTAGAGAGCTGGACTATGGGGAGAGAGCGGGGCAGTGGGTTTAATTTGGGATTCATACAGGGCTATAGGGGGAGAGTGGGACAGTGGGATTAGTTTGGGATTGATACAGGGTTATGGGGAGAAAACAGGGCAATGGGATTAGTTTGGGATTGATACAAGGCTTTGGTGAGAGAGCGGGGCAGTGGGACTAGTTTGGGATTGATACAGGGCTATTGGGAGAGAGCGGGCAGTGGAATTAGTTTGGGATCGATACCGGGCTGTGGGGAGAGATTGGGGCCGTGGGAATAGATCGGGATTGATACAGGGCTATGGGGAGGGGGTGGTTCAGTGGGATTAGTTTGGGATTGATACAGGGATATGGGGAGAGTGCGGGGCAGTGGGACTATTTTGGGATTGATACAGGGCTATGGAGAGAGTGTGGGACAGTGGGACCAGTTTGGGATTGATACAGGGCTATGGCGAGGGAGTGGGGCAGTGGGATGAGTTTAGGATTGATACAGTGCTATGGGGAGAGATCGGGGCAGTGGGATTAGTTTGGGATTGATACAGGGCTATGGGGAGAGATCGGGGCAGTGGGATTAGTTTGGGATTAATACAGGGTTATGGGGAGGGGTCTGGCCGTGGGATTTGTTTGGGATTGATACAGGGATATAGGGAGAGCGTGGGGCAGTGGGACTAGTTTGGGATTGATACAGGGCTATGGGGAGACAGCGGGCAGTGGGATTGTTTGGGATTGATACAGGGCTATGGGGAGAGAGCTGGGCTATGGGGAGAGAGCGTGGCAGTGGGTTTAGTTTGGGATTCATACAGGGCTATGGGGGAGAGTGGGACAGTGGGATTAGTTTGGGATTGATACAGGGTTAAGGGTAGAGAGCAGGGCAGTGGGATTGATACAGGGCTACGGGGAGTGAGAAGGGTAGTAGGATTAGTTTGGGATCGATACAGGGCTATGGGGAGAGATCGGGGCAGTGGGATTAGATTGGGATTGATACAGGGATATGGGGAGAGCGCGGGGCAGTGGGACTAGTTTGGGATTGATACAGGGCTATGGGGAGGGAGCGGGGCAGTGGGACTATTTTGGGATTGATGTAGGGCTATGGGGAGGGGGTGGGGCAGTGGGAATGGTTTGGGATTAAGACAGGGCTATGGGGAGAGAGTGGGACAGTGGGATGAGTTTGGGATTGATACAGGACTATGGAGAGTGAGTGGAGCAGTGGGATTAGTTTGGGATTGATGCAGGGCTATGGGGAAGGGGTGGGGCAGTGGGATTAGTTTGGGATTAAGACAGGGCTATGGGGAGAGAGTGGGACGGTGGGATGAGTTTGGGATTGATACAGGGTTATAGGGAGAAAACAGGGGTGGTATTGGTTTGGGATTGATACAGGGCTATTAGGAGAGAGCGGGGTAGTGGGACTAGTTTGGGATTGATACAGGGCTATGAGGAATGAGAAGGGTAGTGGGATTAGTTTGAGATTGATACAAGGCTATGGGGAGAGAGCAGGGCAGTGGGATTAGATCGGGATTGATACATGGCTATGGGGAGAGAGTGGGCCAGTGGGGTTAATTTGGAATTGATACAGGTCAATGGAGAGGGACTGGATCAATGGGATTAGTTTGCGAATGATGCTGGGCTATGGGGGGAGAGCGGGGCAGTGGGATTTATTTGGGATTGATACAGTGCTATGGACATAGAGTGGGGCAGTGGAATTAGTTTGGGATTGATACAGGGTTATGGGGAGAGAGTGAGGCAGTGGGACTAATTTCGGATTGATACAAGGCTATGGAGAGTGAGAAGGGTAGTGGGATTAGTTTGGGATTGATACAGGGCTATCCGGAGAGATCGGGGCAACGGGAATAGTTTGGGATTGATCCAGGCCTATGGGAAGAGGCCAGGGCAATGGGATTAGACTGGGAATGATACTGGGCTATGGAGGGAGAGCGGGGCAGTGGGACTAGTTTAGGATTAATATAGGGCTATGGGGGAAGAGTGCGGCAGTGGGATTAGCTTGGGATTGAGACAGGGTTATGGGGAGAAAGCAGGACAGTGGGAGTTGTTTGGGATTGATACAGGGCTTTGGGGAGAGAGCGGGGCAGTGGGATTAGTTTGGGATTGATACACGGCTATGGGGAGAGAGCAGGGCAGTGGGAGTAGTTTAGGATTGATACAGGGCTATGGGGAGAGAGCAGGGCAGTGGGATTAGTTTGGGATTGATGAAGAGCTATGGAGATAGAGCGGGGCAGTGGGATTAGTTTGGGATTGATTCAGGGCTATGGGGATAGAGCGGGGCAGTGGGATTAGTTTGGGATTGATACAGGGCTATAGGGAGAGAGTGGGGACAGTGGCACTAGTTTGGGATTGATACAGGGCTATGGGAAGAGGCTGGGGCAGTGGGATTAGACTGGGATTGATACAGTGCTATTGGGGAATAGTGCGGCAGTGGGATTAGTTTGGGATTGAGACAGGGCTACGGGGAGAGAGTGGGACAGTGGGATTAGTTTGGAATTGATACAGGGTTATGGGGAGAAAACAGGGCAGTGGGAGTTGTTTGGGATTGATACAGTGCTATGGACAGGGAGTGGGGCAGTGGGAGTAGTTTGGGATTGAAACAGGGCTACGGGGAGAGAGCGGGGCAGTGGGATTAGTTTGGGATTGATACAGGGCTATGGGGAGAGGCCGGGGCAGTGGGATTAGATCGGGATTGATACAGGGCTATGGGGAGAGGCCGGGGCAGTGGGATTAGATCGGGATTGATACAGGGCTATGGGGGGGGGAGAGTGTGGCAGTGGGATTAGTTTGGGATTGAGACAGCGCCACGGGGAAAGAGTGGGACAGTGGGATTAGTTTGGGATTGATACAGGGTTATGGGGAGAAAATAGGGCAGTGGGAGTAGTTTGGGATTGATACAGGGGTTTGGGGAGAGAGCGGGGCAGTGGGATCAGTTTGGGATTGATACAGGGCTAAGGGGAGAGAGCAGGGCAGCGGGATTAGTTTGGGATTGATACAGGGCTAAGGGGAGAGAGCAGGGCAGTGGGATTAGTTTGGGATTGATACAGGGCTATGGGGAGAGAGCGAGGCAGTGGGACTAATTTGGGATTGATACAAGGCTTTGGGGGAGCGGGGCAGTGGGACTAGTTTGGGATTGATACAGGGCTATGAGGAGTGAGAAGGGTAGTGGGATTAGTTTGAGATTGATACAAGGTTATGGGGAGAGAGCAAGGCAGTGGGATTAGATCGGGATTGATACATGGCTATGGGGAGAGAGCGGGCCAGTGGGGTTAATTTGGAATTGATACAGGTCAATGGAGAGGGACTGGATCAATGGGATTAGTTTGGGAATGATGCTGGGCTATGGGGGGAAAGCGGGGCAGTGGGATTTATTTGGGATTGATACAGTACTATGGACAGGGAGTGGGGCAGTGGGAGTAGTTTGGGGATTGATACAGGGCTATGGGGAGAGAGTGGAGCAGTAGGATTAGTTTGGGATTGATACCGGGCTATGCACAGGGACTGGGGCAGTGGGAATAGTTTGGGATTGATACAGGGCTTTGGGGAGAGAGCGGGGCAATGGGATCAGTTTGGGATTGATACAGGGCTAAAGGGAGAGAGCAGGGCAGTGGGATTAGTTTGGGATTGATACAGGGTTATAGGGAGAAAACTGGGCAATGGTATTAGTTTGGGATTGATACAGGGCTGTGGGTAGTGAGCAGGGCAGTGGGACTAGCTTGGGATTGATACAAGGCTTTGGGAAGAGGGTGGGGCATTGGGATTAGTTTGGGTTTGATACAGGTCTATGGGGAGAGAGCGGGTCAGTGGGATTAATTTGGAATTAATACAGGGCTATGGAGAGGGAGCGGGGCAATGGGAGTAGTTTGGGATTGATACAGGGCTATGGGAAGAGGCCGGGGCAGTGGGATTAGACTGGGATTGATACAGGGCTATGGGGGAAGAGTGTGGCAGTGGGATTAGTTTGGAATTGATACAGGGTTATGGGGAGAAAACAGAACAGTGGGAGTTGTTTGGGATTGATACAGTGCTATGGACAGGGAGTGGGGCAGTGGGATTAGTTTGGGATTGATACAGGGCTATGGGTGGGAGAGTGTGGCAGTGGGATTAGTTTGTTATTGAGACAGCGCCACGGGGAGAGAGTGGGACAGTGGGATTAGATTGGCCTTGATACGGGGTGAGGATTAGAATGGAAAACAATCCCCCAGGGTTCCTGCTCCTGGGAACCATCCATGGCGTTTTCCGGATATATGTTGCGCACCAGCTTTGGGCATGTATATGATCCCAGTTGGCCTAACAGGCCTCATTCTCCCAGCAGCCCACAGTCAGCATTCGTCCATCAACCAATAACGTCAAAGGGAAAAAACACCTCGAGTGTACGGGCTCATGTGCCAGCTTGATGTTTGTGGGATCTTGCTGTGCATGTAATCCTACGCCGCGTCTGGCTGTGCTTCCAGATTCTTCCTCACCACATAACAGAAGCCAGCGGGAGGCCATCGCAACACATGTTAGGTTAACAATGGGTGTAGATCACTTATCTGGTTGGCAGTGCAGAGTAGGAAAGTCAATCCGAGCGTGGCATCAAGGAGCCCTAACAAAGCTGGAGTCAGTGGGAATCGGGGAAAACTCTCCGCTGGTTGGAGTCATACCGAGCACAAATGGCTGTGATTGTTGGAGGTCAATCATCTCAGCTCCAGGACATCACTGCAGGAGTTCCTCAGGGTAGTGTCCTCGGCCCAACCATCTTCAGCTGCTTCACCAATGACCTTCCTTCTACCATGAGATCAAAATTGGGGGTGTTTGCACGATGCTCAGCACCATTTGCGTCTCCTCAGACACTGAAGCAGTCCATGTCCAAATGCAACAAGACCTGGACAATATCCAGGCTTGGGCTGACTAGTGGCAAGTGACATTCACGCCACACAAGTGTCAGGCAATGACCATCTCTGACAAGAGAGCATCTAACCATCACCCCTTGGTGTTCAATGGCATTACCATTGCTGAATCCCCCACAATCAACATCCTGGGGGGTTACCATTGACCAGAAACTGAACCGGACCAGCCATATAAATATTGTGGCTACAAGAGCAGATCAGAGGCTGGGAATCCTGTGGACAGTAACTCACCTCCTGACTCCCCCCAAAAGTTTGTTCACCATCTACACGGCACAAGTCAGGAGTGCGATGGGACACTCCCCACTTGCCTGGGTGACTGCAGCTCCCACAACGTTCGAGAATCTCGACACAGTCCAGGACAAAGCAGCCCCTGCACAATCGGCACCCCATCCACCAACATTCACTCTTTCCACCACCAACGCACAGTAGCAGCAGTGTGTATACCATCTACAAGATGCACTGCAGCAACTCACCGAGGCTCCTTCGACAGCACCTTCCAAACCCACAACTGCTACCATCTAGAAGGGCGAGGGCAGCAGATGCACGGGGAACACCACCAGCTGGAAGTTCCCCTCCGAGCCGCACTCGCCACCATGACTTGGAAACGTATCGGCCGTTCCTTCACTGTCGCCGGGTCAAAATCCTGGGAACTCCTCCCCTAACAGCACGGTGGGTGTACCTACACCACAGGGACTGCAGCGGCTTGAGAAGGCGGCTCACCCACCACCACCTTCGCAAGGGGGCAATGAGGGGATGAGGCATGGGAAGTGCCGGCGATGCTCACGTCCCGTGAATGAATAAATAAAAGGATGATGTCGCTGGTGGGGAAGGCTCTTGAGGCAATACACCGGGACAAAATTAACGGCCGTGGAAAAGCTTTTGCTTACATGTCGAATGCCAGCAGGGGTTTGTTCCCGGCGCGCTGTATGCCCGGCCGACTTGGCCACACTTTCGAGAGAGAGCGCCTAAGAGATTGACGAGAATCGTCATTTCGAGGGCCGAGGGCCTTCAGCGCCACGGGTAGGCCGGAGAAGCCGGAGCTGTTTTTCCCCGGGGAAGAGGAGGCCGCGACGGGGGGGGGTGGGGGGTTTGGTCTAAGAGGCGTTCAAAACCACGAGGGGTCTGAACGGCGGGGAACCGTTCCCCCTTTGGCGTAAGGATGACGAACGAGAGGGGCGTGGAGCTAAGGCGACGGGCGACGGGGATGACAAGGAGGAACTAGGGCCCGGGACGCTGTCTGGAAGCTACTAATGTATATAATTTTGGAAAATATTTTTCTTTCAAAATAGAGGTTAAGTCCGCATGTGTGTCTCAATTGGATTAAAGCCAGCTCGACTGCGATGTGCACTGGCTTTGACGTGTGAGAGGGGTAGGCGTGCATTGGCACGCGCGCTGAGGAGCGCTCCAATCTCCCTGAGGCACAGGGACCTTAACGCGATCAAATAAGAGGTTTGTCAATTTATCGAAACACATCCCCTCTCGTGTGACCGTCTCGTCTGGGAGGGAGGGGGTGGTGGTGGTGGGGGGTGGGGGAGAGGGGGTCATGTTTTTATGTTTATGAGCCAATTCTTTAATTTATCGAATGGCGGGCGAGGCTTCCTAAAAAAAAACGCGGAGGCCGCTTGGTCTTCCCCGCCAGCCTGGCCAACCAACCAATCCTAAGGACGGGGCGGGGACTGGGGCCTGCGCCCTGCGCAACAATTGAGTCCTCCTGCACTTCCTCTTCTGTCCACTGTGGCGCTGTCGCTGCGAGAGGGAGGTGGGGTGGCCGATCCGATTGGCCAGCAGCTTTCTAAGGCGGGGCTTACTCCCGCGTGAGTAAGTCCGTGAGAGGGGGAGGGGGCAGGGCCGGAGGGCTGCCGGGCGATCCGATTGGCCTGTAGCTCTCTAAGGCTAGGCAGGGAGAGGAGAGGAGAGGAGGAGCGGGGGAGGAGGAGAGGTGTGGAGGAGGGGGAGGGGTGTGGAGGAGGGGGGAGGGAAGGGGAGGGGGGAGGAGGAAGAGGGGAGAGGGGGGAGGGGAGGAGTGGGGAGTGAGGGTGTTGAGGGGGAAGAGAGGGGAGGGGAAGGGGGAGGGGCGGAGAGGAGGAGGGGATGCAGGAGGTGAGGGGAAGAGGGGAGGGGGTGGGGAGAATCTGCAGGACTTTGAGCAGAAGAGCAGTGGTGGGAGGGGGGAGGCCGTTAAATCAGGGGAGCTCGTTCAAAAGGGGCCAGCAGAGGCAGGATGGGCCGGGCGGCCTCTTTCTCCGCGCTGCTTGCTTCACGGTCCGATGACTGAGCGCCGCTGCAGGGGTGCCTCGAGGCCACAGCTACCCAGCTCCCCCTCTCCGCCCATCCGGCTGAGAGATCCGGGGGCGATCTGCGGACCCCCTGGGTAGCTCAGTAAACAGAGCGTAAACAGATGAACAAAATCCCCGCCGGGAGGAAGAAAGGGAAGGAGCCAGTTTTAACCAAGAGCCCGAGCCAAACATCTGCTGCACTGTGCTCGCAGTCCCCTGCTGCTGTCCCTGCCCTGAGAGTGTTTGATGGGGACAGTGTAGAGGGAGCTTTACTCTGTATCTAACCCTGTGCTGTACCTGTCCTGGGAGTGTTTGATGGGGACAGTGTAGAGGGAGCTTTACTCTGTATCTGACCCCGTGCTGCACGTGTAGTATTTAATGGGACAGTCACATTGGCTGAAACACACACTGTTCCATCTTTCTCTGTGGTGGCTGATTGCCATTTACAGACTGAAATTGTATTTTAATGGAAAACAAAAACAGAATTACTTGGAAAAACTCAGCAGGTCTAGCAGCATCGGCGGAGAAGAAAAGAGTTGACGTTTCAAGTCCTCATGACCCTTCCACAGAACTAAGTGAATATAGGGAGAAGGGTGAAATATAAGCTGGTTTAAGGTGGGGGCAGGGGAGGTATTTCACCCCTCTCCTAATATTCACTTAGTTCTGTTGAAGGGTCATGAGGACTTGAAACGTCAACACTTCTTCTCCGCCGATGCTGCCAGATCTGCTGAGTTTTTCCAGGTAATTCTTTTTGTTTTGGATTTCCAGCATCTGCAGTTTTTTTGTTTTTATCTTTGTATTTTAATCGATTGGATGTTGGTACACAGCACCATCTGCTGTGTCTCCTTTAGTCCTTTCCTTCATTTCCAATTGGACGCTGCTGTTACCATAAAAGGGGATTAAATGTCTCACCCTCTCTTCCAGTTACAGTCAGACATCGGGCAGCCTGTTCCTATCCGAAGGGATTAACCCTCTCACCCACCTCTCTCCCAGTTACAGTCAGACACCGGGCAGCCTGTTCCTATTGGAGGGAATTAACCCTCTCACCCACCTCTCCCCCAGTTACAGTCAAATGCTGGACAGCCTGTTCCTATCAGAAGGCATTAACTCCCTCAATCACCTCTCCCCCATTACAGTCAGCCACCTGGCAGCCTGTTCCTATCGGAGTCTGTTAACCCTGTCACTCACCACTCCCCAGTTACAGTCAGACACCAGGCAGCCTGTTCCTATCTGAGGAAATTAACACTCTCACCCACCTCTCTCCCAGATACGGTCAGACACCGGGCAGCCTGTTCCTATCTGAGGGGATTAACCCTCTCACCCACCTCTCCCCCAGTTACAGTCAGACGCTGGACAGCCTGTTCCTATCGGAGGGGATTTACTCTCTCACCTACCTCTCCCCTAGTTACAGTCAGACACTGGGTAGCCTGTTCCCATCAGAAGGCATTAACCCCCTCAATCACCTCTCCCCCATTATAGTCAGCCACCTGGCAGCCTGTTCCTATCGGAGTCTGTTAACCCTGTCACTCACCTCTCCCCAGTTACAGTCAGACACCAGGCCACCTGTTCGTATCTGAGGGAATTAACCCTCTCACCCACCTCTCCCCCATTTACAGACAGACACAGCGCAGCCTGTTCCTTTCCGAGGGGATTAACCCTCTCACCCACCTCTCTCCCAGTTATTGTCAGAGACTGATCAGCCTGTTCCTATTGAAGAGGATTAACGCTCTCACCCACCTCTCTCCCAGTTACAGACACCGGGCAGCCTGTTCCATTCAGAACAGATTAACCCTCTCACCTGGAACTTCCAGTTGCAGTCAGACACCTGGCAGCCTGTTCCTATCAGAAGGGATTAACCCTCTCACCCACCTCTCCCCCAGTTACTGTCAGAGACTGATCAGCCTGTTCCTATTGAAGAGGATTAACCCTCTCACCCACCTCTCTCCCAGTTACAGACAGACACCGGGCAGCCTGTTCCATTCAGAACAGATTAACCCTCTCACCTGGAACTTCCAGTTACAGCCAGACAACAGGCAGACTGTTGCTATCCAAAGGCATTAACCCCCTCACTCACCTCTCTCCAGTTACAGTCAGACACAGCGCAGACTGTTCCTTTCCGAGGGGATTAACCCTCTCACCCACCTCTCCCTCAGTTAGTCAGACACCGGGCAGCCTGTTCCTATTTTAGGGGATTAACCCTCTCACCCACCTCTCTTCCAGTTACAGACAGACACCGGGCAGCCTGTTCCATTCAGAAGTGATTAACCCTCTCACCGAGAACTTCCAGTTGCAGTCAGATACCAGGCAGCCTGTTCCTATCAGAGGGGGTTGACCCTCTCACCCACCTTTCCCCCAGTTACAGCCAGACAACAGGCAGACTGTTCCTATCCAAAGGCATTAACCCCCTCACTCACCTCTCCCCAGTTAGTCAGACACCGGGCAGCCTGTTCCCATTGGAGGGGATTAACCCTCTCACCCACCTCTCTCCCAATTACAGTCAGACACTGGGCAGCCTGTTCATATTGGAGGGTATTAATCCTCTCACCACCCCTCTCCCAATCAGTCAGACACCGGGCAGCCTGTTTCTATCGGACGGGATTAACCCTCTCAATCACCTCTCCCCAGTTACAGTCAGACGCTGGGCAGCCTGTTCCTATCGGAAGGCATTGACCCCCTCAATCACCTCTCACCAGTCACAGTCAGACACCTGGCAACCTGTTCATATCGGAGTCTGTTAACCCTGTCACTCATCTCTCCCCAATTACAGTCAGACACCGGGCAGCCTGTTCCTATCTGAGGGAATTAACCCTCTCATCCACCACTCCCCCAGTTGTAGTCGAACAGTCAAACCTGGCTGCCTGTTCCTATCACTTCTAGCCACAAAGCGTTGTAGGAGCTTCTTCCGCCAATGGCAGCTGGTTCTGGGTCAATTGTTAAATTTAAATACTATCTTGACTTCTGTTAACCAAATCTATCCAGGGTGTGTGGCAAAGGCAGGCAGGCGAAGTCCGCTCACAGATCAGCCACGATCTCATTGGATGGCAGAACAGTTTCAAGGGGCTGAATGGCCTCCGTCCGTTCCTGTACTTCCCCCCACCCAGCCCATCCACATAATTTTGGAGGGGGAGGGTGCTTATCGGGGAGGGTGTTCCCCTGCCTTCCCCCACCGCCCCCCCCCCCCCCTAGCCGTCTCGTGGACAACCCCTCGGGCTTGAAAGGTAGCAGGCAGGTCTGTCTGCTTGTCATTGACTAGAATCAAAATTAAACTCAGGCCTGTCCCTATAATGGATGGCCCAGCCTCAATGTTCAGTCCTCGAACCTAATGGGGTATTAAACTGACACCAAGCCACCAAGCCCATGATGGTGAAGCATAAATCTAGACACAGATCCTTTTCTTGACAGTAGGTTTATTTACAGAATGGAGCATTACAAATCTCTGCCTGCTATCTGCCAACTCACCCAGCATTCCCTCTTTATATGTACTCAAGATACTTAATCAATCAATACCCTCCACTTGTTTGTCCTTAGCCTTAACGATACAATTAACAAAACATTAACATGAGCCTCAGCAGCACATTCCAAAGAGAAATCCAAGTGTTCATTTGTTCATTTATTCATTCATGGGATGTGGGCTTCACTGGCCGGGCTCAGCATTTATTGCCCATCCCTAATTGACCTTGAGAAGGTGGTGGTGAGCTGCCCTCTTGAACTGCTGCAGTCCATGTGGTGTAGGTACACCCACCGTGCTGTTAGGACAGGGATTCCAGGATTTTGACCCAGCGACGATGAAGGAACGGCCGATATATTTCCAAGTCGGAATGGTGAGTGCGGCTCGGAGACGAACTTCCAGCTGGTGGTGTTCCCCGTGCATCTGCTACCCTCGACCTTCTAGATGGTAGCGGTCGTGGGTTTGGAAGGTGCTGTCGAAGGAGCCTCGGTGAGTTGCTGCAGTGCATCTTGTAGATGGTACACACTGCTGCCACTGTGCGGCGGTGGTGGATGGAGTGAATGTTGGTGGATGGGGTGCCGATCGAGCAGGGGCTGCTTTGTCCTGGATGATGTCGAGCTTCTTGAGTGTTGTGGGAGCTGCACTCATCCAGGAAAGTGGCGAGTATTCCATCACACTCCTGACTCGTGCTTTGTAGATGGTGGACAGGCATCAGGAGGTGAGATTACTCGCTGCAGGATTCCCAGCCTCTGACCTGCTCTTGTAGCCACAGTATTTATATGGCTGGTTCAGTTCAGTTTTTTTTCAATGGTAACCCCCAGGATCTTGATGGTGGGGGATTCAGTGATGGTAATGCCATTGAACATCAAGGGGTGATGTTTAGATTCTGTCTTCTTGGAGACAGTCATTGCCTGGCACTTGTGTGGCGCGAATGTTACTTGCCACTTGTCAGCCCAAGCCTGGATAGTGTCTAGGCCTTTCTGCATTTGGACATGGACTGCTTCAGTGTCTGAGGAGTCGTGAATGGTGCTGAACATTGTGCAATTGTCAGCGAACATCCCCATGTCTGACCTTATGATGGAGGGAAGGTTAATGATAAAGCAGCTGAAGATGGTTGGGCCGAGGACACTACCCTGAGGAACTCCTGCGGTGATGTCCTGGAGCTGAGATGACTGACCTCCAACAACCAACCATCTTCCTTTGTGCAGGTATGAGTCCAAGCAGCAGAGAGTTTTCTCCCTGATTCCCATTGACTCCAGTTTTGCTAGGATTCCTTGATGCCACACTTGGTCAAATGCTGCCTTGATGTCAAGGGCAGTCACTCTCACCTCACCTCGGGAGTTTAGCTTCTTTGCCTATGTTTGAACCAAGGCTGTAATGAGGCCAGGAGCTGAGTGGCCTGGCAGAACCCAATCTGGGCATCGGTGAGCAGCTTATTGTTAAGCAAGTGCCACTTGATAGCACTGTTGTTGACCCTTTCCATTACTTTACTGATGATGGGGAGTAGACTGATGGGGCAGTAATTGGCCAGCTTGATTTGTTCTGCTTTTTGTGGACAGGACATAACTGGGCAATTTTCCACATAGCCAGGTAGATGACAGTGCTGTAGCTGTACTGGGACAGCTTGGCTAGGGGCACGGCAAGTTCTGGAGCACAAGACTTCAGTACTATTGTCGTAATATTGTCAAGAGTCCCCTTCAGCCGTTGATATCTTGATATCACGTGGAGTGAATCGAATTGGCTGAAGACTGGCACCTGTGATGCTGGGGACCTCCGAAGGAGGCTGAGATGGATCATCCACTTGGCACTTCTGGCTGAAGATTGTAGCAAATGCTTCAGCCTTATCTTTTGCACTGCTGTGCTGGGCTCCTCCATCATTGAGGATGGGGATATTTATGGAGCCTCCTCCTCCAGTAAGTTGTTTAATTATCCGCCAACATTCACGGTTGGATGTGGCAGGACAGCAGAGCTTAGATCTGATCCATTGGTTGTGGGATTGCTTAGCTCTGTCTATCACTTGCTGCTTATGCTCTTTGGCATGCAAGTAGTCCTGTTTTATAGCTTCACCAGGTTGACACCTCATTTTTAGGTATGCCTGGTGCTGCTCCTGGCATGCCCTCCTGCACTCTTCATTGAACGAAGGTTGATCCCCTGGCTTGATGGTAATGGTAGAGTGGGGGATATGCTGGGCCATGAGGTTACAGATTGCGTTCGAGTACAATTCTGCTGCTGCTGATGACCCACAATGCCTCATGGATGCCCAGTCTTGAGTTGCTAGATCTGTTCAAAATCTATTCCATTTAGCACGGTGGTAGTGCCACACAACACGATGGAGGGTATCCTCAATGCGAAGACAGGACTTCAACGACTGTGTGGTGGTCACTCCTACTGACACTGTCATGGACAGATGAATCTGCGGCAGGCAGGTTGGTGAGGATGAGGTCAAGTATGTTTTTCCCTCTTGTTAGTTCCCTCACCACCTGCCGCTGGCCCAGTCTAGCAGCTATGTCATTTAGGACTTGGCCAGCTTGGTCAGTAGTGGTGCTACCAAGCCACTCTTGGTGCTGGACATTGAAGTCCCCCATCCAGAGTATATTCTACGCCCTTGCCACCCTCAGTGCTTCCTCCAAGTGATGTTCAACATGGAGGAGCACTGATTCACTAGCTGAGGGAGGGCGGTATGTGCTAACCAGCAGGAGTTTTCCTCGCCCGTGTTTGACCTTTTGCAATGAAACTTCATGGGATCCAGAGTCGATGTTGAGGACTCCCAGGGCAACTCCATCCTGATTGTATACCACTGTGCCTCCACCTCTGCTGGGCCTGTCCTGCTGGTGGAACAGGACATACCCAGGGATGGCAATGGTGGCATCTGGGACATTATCTGTAAGATGCGATTCTGTGAGGATGACTATGTCAGGCTGTTGCTTGACTAGTCTGTGAGACAGCTCTCCCAATTTTGGCACTAGGCCCCCAGTTGTCAGTAAGGAGGACTTTACAGGATCGACGGGGCTGAGTTTGCTGTTGTCGTTTCGGTGCCTCGGTCAATGCAGGCTGATCCTATGAAGGTAGAATTTAAATGCAACAAATAAACCTGGAATGATGAAGCCAGTTTCAGTCACAGGGACCGTGACAACCGTCATTGAGTGTCGTAAAAACCCCATCCAGTTCACTCACTTTCCCCCCTTCAGGGAAGGGAAATCTGCTGCCCTTACCCGGTCTGGCCTACACGTGACACCAGACCCCACTCAACAGCAATGTGATTGACTCTTAACTTCACCCCCCCCCTACCACTTGAAATGGCCAAGCGAGCCCCACACCTTTCAAGGGGGAAGTTAGGGATGGGGGGGTGGGGGAGGCAACAAATGCTGGGGCCTTGCCAGCGATGCCCCCATGTCCTGTGAGGGAATAAATAAGAAAAAAATATCGTGAGGTGGCGTGTTTTGCTGGGAAGATGCCGGAAGGCGCCTACAGTTTGGATAAGGGGAGTTTTTTGGGGGCGATGAAGCAAAGCAATCTTGGGAATATGGGTATACAAATCAGTAAATAGTAGCGAGGCAGGTTAATAAGGTCGCAGCGAAATGTCGGAGCTCATTTCTAGAGGGACAGAAGAGCAGGGAAGGGCTGTTGAATTTGTACAGCTCCAAGGTTAGGCCGCATTTGGAGCACTGCGAATAGTTCACCTGTACAATGGAAAGGTTATACAGGTAAGAGGTAAGACAGCGTCCAGGACAAAGCAGCCCCGCTCGATCGGCACCCCATCCACCAACATTCACTCTCTCCATCACCGACGCACAGTGGCAGCAGTGTGTGTACCATCTACAAGATGCACTGCAGCAACTCACCGAGGCTCCTTCGACAGCACCTTCCAAACCCATCACCCCTACCATCTAGAAGGACGAGGGCAGCAGACGCACGGGGAACACCACCACCTGGAAGTTCCCCTCCGGGCCACTCGCCATCTTGACTTGGAAATATATCGGCCATTCCTCCACTGAATCACAGAGTGCAGAAGAGGCCCTTCGGCCCATCAAGTCTGCACCAACACGAGAAACACCTGACCCTAGCTATCTAATCCCATTTACCAGCACTTGGCCCATAGCCTTGAATGTTATGACGTACCAAGTGCTCATCCAGGTACTTTTTAAAGGATGTGAGGCAACCTGCCTCCACCACCCTCCCAGGCAGCGCATTCCGGACTGTCACCACCCTCTGGATAAAAAAGTTTTCCCTCACATCCCCCCTAAACCTCACAGAATCAGTTGCTGGGTCAAAATCCTGGAACTCCCTCCCTAACTGCACGGTGGGTGTACCTACACCACAAGGACTGCAGCGGCTCAAGGAGGCGGCTCACCGCCACCTTCTGAAGGGGGCAATTAGGGACGAGCAGCAAACGCCGGGCCTGGCCAGCGATGTTCTAATCCCAAGAACAAATGCTTAAAAATGTGGTAGCGAATTCCCCACCCTCTCAGCCCTTTGGGGAGAAAGAGATTCTCCTGAATTCATTATTGGATTTATTAGTGACAATCTTACGGTGACTGCAATTGGTTTTGGTTTCCCCGTCAAGTGGAGACTCCTTTTCTATGTCTAAACGATTAAAACCCTTTGATTATCCTGAAGACCTCTATCAAGTCACCCCTCAGCTTCCTTTTGTCATAGAGCCCCAGACTATTTGGTTTTTTCTTAAAGTTTCGGATGTCGGAGATTAATCACACCGAGGCATCATTTCGTACATAGAAACCCCATTTCCTACTTGTGCACAAGAGAGAGCAATACAACGAGAGCTATTGTACGGTCTCAAAGCAGAATACACAAACACTTGCTTAAAAGCATTTTACAACCAATCAGTAAATTTTGCACATTTCAATCCACTTATTTGCATACGTGAACTGACCAATCCATGTTTTATTAAATTTCCAATCCCTTCACAACAGACTTTGTGGTTACGAAAATGCTTATCACAAATTTAATTACATTCGGCCTGAGAAAGAACAACATGGAATGTCTCAGGGCTCATCCTACAACAGTAGTCAGACAAGATGGTATTGTTCTTCAAGGTTGCAGTATTTTTCTCTTAGGCCTTAAGCATTTAATTCAATTTCTCCTTTAACCCTTTTAGTACTAAGTGGCTTCCCTATTTGTCTAGGTCACCACATGGACCTGTTGTCGTGATTTGGCTTTTTATTCTCCGCTACCTCCATTTCATTTTTCTGTGCTCCGTGCTGACCAAGTGTGGTCTGACCAAGTTTGGACATCGCTTGTGTGTAATCCTCTTTCTCTAGAGATAAACCCCAGGGGTTGGTTTGCTATTATTAGTAGCTGAGAAAAAAGAGAGACATCGAACCTTTTCACTTTGCACTCATCAGGACACTTCGTGAGAATGCCAATGGAAGGGGTGAGCAAGAAGTTGTACTGTACGTGACTGGCTGATCATATCGAACAGCGCATCCTGGCCACTGTTTGCCATGGTCAAGGTACATGGCCGCACACGACCGGCTCATGCTTGCAGAACTCGAAACACAGTGCCCAACATTAGATGCGATTCTGCGATTGGACAATGCTTGCTAAGTAACCCCTAGCGTGCTAAAAATTACGCTGACAGCCAATTTAAGGTTGGCCGTTGGGCTCACAGTGTGGTACATTTGCCAGTGCTGGAAGCTGCATATTTTAGTACATCGGGCCCTGTTCTTTGCAGACAGAAAGAACAATGTACGCACATTGCGCCTGTTTTGGCCTAAGCAAAATAAGTGACAGCCATTCGCTGACTCATTCCTCAGGGCAACACCTTGACCGATCAGGGGTTAAGCTGCCTGGTTTAAATTCCAAACAATGCTTGGCAGTTAACTGTCAGTCACCATCACTGGTGCATTCTCTGTGGCAATGCCTCTACCAAGCAGAGTCCACTTCCCAACCAATCAGCACTCTCTTCACATGCAGTATAAATTGTTGTTTTATAAAGTGTCCTGATGAGTGCAAGACGAAAAGCTTTGACATGTCTCTTTTTTCAGCAACTCTCAAGTTCTGTGCTACCGAAGGACTATTATTAATGGTCTTTTTTTGTTAAGCTGTATCTCTCTTTTTACTGATTTGAATGGCTGAGCTAGGCTGACCCTCAAAGGTCGCGCTGGGGAGAGCACTGGGGAGAATGCTGCACCCTTATTGATGCAACCTTCGCACAGTCCTGCCATGCCTTGGTGGCTCAGATCGGAGCCTCGGAACCCCATTAGGGCTGAGTTTGCAGTGGATTCGGAAGGGGAAGGGAACGTTGGCATTTATTGTGAAGGGAATTTGAGTATGAAAGTAAGGAAGTGTTGCTACAACTGTACAGGGCCACAGACCATAGCCAGAGTGTTTTTTTAAAAATCCTTTCATGGGGGGTGAGCGTCGCTGGCTAGGCCAAGCATTTATTGCCCTCCCTCATTGCCCCTTGAGAAAGTACTAGGGCACAGCAGCTGGTAAATGCTGAGCTGCTCAAATCCCAGGGGGAAACTTGAGACAGCCGCCACAACTGTTCTGCAATTTGTATTTTTATTTCACGATGCGTACCTTGAATTCAGTCGTAACAACTCCACCAAGTCCCAGAGGTTTTTTTTTACAAAACTAAATCAAACATTTATTAATAAGATAAATGATTTTAAGCACATACATGGGTCTACAAATTACTGCTATAATAACTCCTAGCTCCCCAATTAATCTAACTCCCAGTAACACTTCAGTTAAGACATCAGTAAAACAACATAGATTTCAACAGACCCAAGCAAAGCACACAATACCCTGTACAGTGATATTTAAAATTAATTCTCTTAGCTTTTGTTCCTATAAGCAGCAGCTTGGTACATAGAGGCTGGAGGTTTTTCACACTTGTTAGATCTCAAAGTTTCTTCTTCCTTACACATAGCCTCATCTCCTTTATACATGTTTCTCCCTTTCTAAGGTAAATCCCGTTGTTTCAATATGTCTTTTGCAACTTTACGTTTTCCATAATATAAATTTTTCATAGCATTCATATTATCAGTAATCTTTGGGAAAAATAAACACACTGTTTGGCTTAGCCTCTGTTGGCTAGGTGTAACACCTTACCATCTCTTTAAAATTTACGACTCAGGTTTGTCTAAAAACACAAATATTCTTCATACATCCCATTCTAAAACTTCAGCCAGGTTTACATATTTAGCATTCCAAACCTAGTTTCCCTTCTGATACATCAAAGCACCCAGACTAGCTGTCTCTAATTCAATTAAAACCCACAAACTCACACCAACACACAGGGAAACTAATCCAAATCCCACTATTAACCAACTTTATGATAACTTACAATAACGTTATGAAAATTATATTATTTTCACGACACCCCCCTCCTTACTGGAAAATTAACCGTCATAATTTAAAACGGTGGCTTCATTTCCTTAACCCATTTTTTAAATGTCCAATTTTCCCTTTTAGCTTCAAACTCTTGACAATGCATCTGCAATCAGATTTTCCCAACCAGCCGCATGTATAATCTATTGATTAAATGGTTGCAATAATAAAGTCCGTCTGAAAAGGCTTGCACTTTTGTCTCAAAATTTGTCCAGAAGCTTTAAAGGATTGTAGTCAGCATAAACAATTGTTTCTGATGAATTATTTGCCACGTACATCTCAAAATGCTGCAATGCTAACACCAGACACAAAGGGCAGAATTTTATGTCTGTCCGGCGGGCGGATCCGATCCCCGCCGGACAAGCGGGGCCTCGCTGCCATTTTACGTGGGCGGGCCAATTAAGGCCCACCCAGTGTGACGTCCGGTGGGAAGCGCTCTGCGCTCCCTATGCGGGCGGGTGGGATTCCCCAAAAGCGAGAATGCACTCTTTTGTGCATGCGCTCGAAAGAGCGCACATCTCCCTGAGGCTAAGTGCTGCCTCAGGGAGATCGCTGATACTTTTAAAACTATTAAAAGTAGAAAGAAAAAAATTCCCTAACATGAGAGGGGACATGTTCATAATGTACATAATAAGTTTATTAAGCTTTTAAAAACCCTACATGAAACCTCATCCCGCCGGTGGATGAGGTTTCATGTTTTCTCTATTTGCCACCGGGGCTCCTGGCCTGCCCGCCAACCTTAAGGCCATTGACAGGTCGGCGGGCCCGCAGCTGATTTTGCTGCGCCCCCGCCTTCCTGAAAATTTAAATGGGCCGAGATATTGTCGGGAGTTCCACCCGGCGCCATCCCACGTCATTTTACGCGTCGACGAGCAGGGCCCGCTCCCTGCTCGGCGACGGCAAAATTCTGCCCGAAGTCTCCTTTTCGATCGTTGCATATTGTTGTACCTATAGCTGTACATACAGTTTCCATGAAAAACACTCCATTGGTTTCTCAACTCCAGTGTCAGCTTCTTGCAACAATACGGCCCCAATGCCTACATCATTTGCACCAATGGCCAACTTAAATTGCTTGACATGATTGGGTACTGCCGAAATAGGTGTCATAGTCAATACAGTTTTCAAACTATCAAATGCCTTCTGACACTCCTGTGTCCATTGAAAACTCTTTTTAATAGTTCAGTCAATGGAGCAACCACAGTGCTAAAATTTGGTACAGAATTCCGGTAAAACCCACTTGTGCCCAGAAACATCAAAACGTTGCCTTTTGTTCTAAGCACAGGGAAATCCACGATAGCCTTGGCTTCACATCCCTCGGAGCCACCTTACCATGTCCAATGGTATGGCCTAGGTATGTAACTTGCGCTTTTGCAAATTCACTTTTAGCCAAATTCATCACCAAATTAGCTTCTTGTAATCAATTAAATAATTCGTCCAGATGTTGTAAATGCTCCTCCCACGTTTGACTGAAAACTATCAAGTCGCCAATATAAACAGCACAATTGCTCAGTCCTGCAATTGCTTTGTCAGTCTTTGAAATGTTGCTGATGCGTTTTTCATACCAAACGGTATGACATTAAACTGATATAGTCCATCTTGCATCACAAAAGCTGATATTTCCTTTGCCCACTCCGATAACGGTACTTGCCAATATTCTCTTAACAAGGCAGTCTTTGTGATAAATTTTGATTGCCCCACTTTCTCAATGCAATCTTCTAACCATGATATGGGATTTGAATCCGCTTTTGTCACCGCATTCACCTTTTGATAGTCCACACATGGGCCAGGATTTTCCCCTCGGCGATTTGGGGGCGGGGCCAGGTCGCCGAGGGGAAAATGACGCGGGATGATGTCGAGAGGAATCCCCGATGTCATCCCGGTCCCTTTAAATTTTTAGGAAGGCGGGTGGACAGCGAAATCAGCTGTCCGCCTGCCGACCTGTCAATGGCCAATTGAGGCCATTGACAGGCTAGTTAAGATAATTAAAGACCTGCCCGTCCAAGCTTAAGGCTGGCGGTCAGGCCAGGAGTCCCAGCGGGCTCCAGTTTATTCATGAAACTTCATCCACTGGCGGGATGAAGTTTCATGTCCGTTTTTAAAAAATGTAATAAATTTTAAGTGTTTATTATTAACATGTCCCATCTCGAGGGTGCCATGTTAATAATTTTAATATTTCTCTATTTTTAGACTTTACTCAGGACTCAGGAGACAGGACTGTCTCAGGGAGCAGTGCGCTCTTTCGTGCGCATGCCTTAATTGGCCAGCCCACTCAGAATGGCGGCTGGCCCCACCCTCCCATCCGAGGGCAAAATTCTGCCCATAGCCTTTGTGTTCCATCTGGTTTGGGGACCAGCACATGGCGATATTTCGGTGGGGGGGCGCGCTCAGTTCGTCCGCCATTAATTAAAGCCCCTTAACTTGCCAATTGCGTACGATTTTGAGGGGCCCGTGTGAACTTCGGGTCAGCGCACGAGCCCAACGGGCAGGCAGGTAGGAGATTATTTAAGAAAACATTTGCAATGTCGGGATATGTGGACTCAGAGGGGTTGTTCAAGTTTTTCACAAAGTTATAATTGATGAAAGTGCTTAAAACTTGCCTGTGTGATTGTTAGTAGTTCTCATCGATGTCCAAGAGGCTTTTGTGTGAAGTGAAAGCTTTCTGCAGACAGCACTCTTTTTCAGCCTTGCAGCTTTCCGGAGGCCTCCAGTTAGCCTGGGGCTATGGGCTCAGACCTCTCCAGTGGAGGCAGCTCCCCTGAGGAGGAAGGGAGGGATAGAATCAGCAGGAGGCCAGGACTGGACAATCAGCCTCCAAGGGAGCCACCTTTGGAGGGCCAGGCGCAGGCACAAGGGGCACTGGGCCAAGAGGTAACGCAAGGCGGAAGGGGCCGCAGAAGACACCACTATCCTGCTGCCAGGGTATACAGGCGGTGAAGCAGCTACCTCAATATGTCTGAGGTGCAGTGCTGAAGGAGGCTCCGCCTCTCAAGGGAGACAGTCAACTATATCTGTCAGATGATTGGCCCTGAGATCTCCCCTAACTATGTGGGTGGACACTCCATGCCAACGACCCTGAAGCTCACAGTTACCCTCCACTTCTATGCCTCTGGCTCCTTCCAGGGCTCAGTGGGTGATCTTTGCAGTGTCTCCCAATCAGCTGTCCACACTTGTGTCAAGCAGGTTACAGACGCTCTGTTCAGATGGGTATCCACCTTCACCCACTTCCGCTGTGACTAGGCAAGACAGACACAGCGAGCCAGAGGCTTCGTGGCCATTGCTGGCTTCCCCCGCGTCCAGGGTGCTATAGACTGTACACATGTGGCCATCAAGGCACCAGCAGGTGAGCCCGGTGCCTTCGTCAACAGGAAGGGCTTCCATTCTATTAACATGCAGAGAGTGTGTGATCACAGGATGCTGATTCTACAAGTTTGTGCAAGGTACCCAGGCAGCTCCCACGACGCCTACATCCTCAGACAGTCCCAGGTGCCGGGGCTCTTCAGTGCTCCGGCTCGGCTGGATGGTTGTCTGCTGGGTGACAAGGGCTATCCCCTCAGAAGGTGGCTCATGACTCCTCTCCGCCGTCCAAGAACAGAAGCTGAGCATTGGTACAATAGGAGCCATGGCTCCATAAGGGCTGTGGTGGAGAGAACTATTGGTCTTCTCAAGATGCGCTTCCGATGCCTGGACCACTCAGGGGGCACACTCCAGTGCCCCCCAGATTGCGTCTCTCTGATCATGGTAGCATGCTGCGCTCTGCACAATCTTGTGCTGGAAAGGGGGGATGCAGTTGATGATGAAGACCTTGACGCCCTGGATGAGGCTGCACATGATGAATCCAGCAATGCCTCGGAGGATGAGGAAGCACAGGGCGATGATGAGGGGCAGCACACCAACCCACTACTACACCAAGGAGGCAGGGACACCCGGGACAATTTAATCCAAAGAACCTTCAGCTAGCTCCAAACGCATGGATCAGCAGGACCAGCATTGGCTGGCGCTTCCACACGTGACACATCTTCCACCTGTTCAGCTGCAAATAAGGGTTTAGTACAGAAACATCAATGTCCACTCAAACACTCATGATAATTATGTGAAAAAGAAAAATGCACCACAAACGAAAGACCCTCAGCCATGGTAACAAAGGTGGACTTTATTCTGTCCAAAACAGAAACATACACCACTTGTTAGCGATCATAAAAATATGGGTCCCTATTCTAAGGCCAACACAAAATCACCAGTGACATACCCGGGGAGTGCCTAAGGTGCCTTATGCTTAGGTTTTCGGGTGCTACGTCTTGGTGTCGCCCCATTGCTCAGAGTGGCTTGTGAGACAGCCTACTGATTCTGCTGTCCTGTTGGCCTCGATGACCTTGGTGGGCATCCTCTGGCCCATGGAGCCTGTGCTGGCCCCGCCTGGGAGGGAGTGGCCAGTTCCAGAACTGGCACCTCCCCAGCTGTCGCAGCCTCAACAGAAGCAACGTTGAGTGGCAGAGGGGCGGAGGAGCTGCTGCTCCCGTCCAGAACGTCCTGAAAGGAGCTTGCAGCGACGACAGGCAGCTGCTGCACCGACATGAGGTCCAAATCTACCTCCCTGCTCACCGCAGATGCATGGGCACCGAGTGCCAGCGCTTGGCGTCCACAACATCTCCGACAATGGAAAACACCACCTGTGGCCAGTACCGCTGTGAAGGCTTGCTGGTCAGAGCGTAACCCAATCATATTTTGATCCATTTGGTGGAAGCCCCTCTCTATGAGAGTCACCAATCTCTCATTGAAGGAATCCTGATGCTCTGCCCTGAGGGCGGGTTCTTCGTGTGCACGCTGCCTAGACTCCTCCGTCTCAGAGAGCAACTGAACTATTCCCTCATGCGGCCCTGCCAGATGCAAACGCACTTCCTGCCGCCTTTCCTGCAGCTGCTGCTATGGGGACAACTCCAGAGGCACGTCATCAGTGCCGGACTCAGCATGTGCCTCGTCCTCTGCAGCCCTCCGGCTGCTGGCGCCATCGGCACTCTCTGTCCCTACCATCTTCTCCAGCAATCGTGATGTGCCCTCACCACTGTGACCCGGGATGCTAGCCGGCGGTAAAGTCCCCACCGAGGTGTGTGTGTCTGCGCTGGCGCCTGGCTGGCTGAAATGATGTGCTGCAAGTTGTACTTGTTGGGCCTCAGGTGTGGAGAGGGGACTGCAGGGTTGAGGTGCAGGTCGCTCTGGTGGTGATGTTGAAATTAACAACACGGACAGTGCATCAGTTAGCGTTCATTCAGTTCAACCTTTCATCCCTTTCATCCCCAGCCTCATAAGTCACTCACCCTTCAAGACCCTAAGGAGAAGAACATTGGTGAGGTGAAAAAGAGCCAAGAGGAGGCCCAACCCTTAAATGCACATTCAGACAGGCTGGTCAGATGGCCTCAGGAATGCCACATGGCATGTTATGAACCATAGGAGTGGGGAGGGTGATAGTGGTCACAAATGGGATAAGGTGACTTTGCAAGGTGGTGGAGATGCGATTCCTCAAGGGGACGAGGGTCCCTTCTGTATGACCCGTACGTTAGAGTGTCTCAGTCTGTGAATGAGCAGTGTTTCAGCATTAACGATTGCAGCAACCATCAGTGGTTTGGATGGTGGGCAGACAGAGTGGATGGGACTGCGGACCTGAAATACCTGCCCGCTGGACCCCAGCCTCGTCGCCCCCGGCCTCCTGACTCCTGCCCAGCTCCATGGCCTGCTCTTCAAAAGGCGTGAGGCACTGCAGGAGGGCGCACCCACCTCCAGTTCTCTGGCGCTCCCGGGCATTGTGGTGAGTTTTTGCTTGCAAAACAGAGAGGAGGATTTATTGGGGCTGCTCGCTCATGTAGACTGCATGCGCACGCCGCACCCCAACCACAGTGGCCCATCTGAGGCCTCCAGCGGCTCCTGTTCACACTACTGGTGATCAGGCCCCAGAAGAGAGCACGGCTGGTCCCAACCCCCTCCCCCAACGGCCACCTTGGACATTCAGCGTCCATCATGTTGAATAGCACATGAGTTTTAGCGCCCATGGCAAGGAGGTGCAACTAGGTGCGGCTCCCCTTGCACCATTTCATTACCATCAATATGACAAGTGTTGGAGTTCTGAGTACGTGTCATGCGGCCTCCCCTGCAGGTTGTCTACAGACTACTCAAATGCCACTGGGTTGGTATTAAGCCACAGAAGTTTATAGCGCATCGAAATACAGATAGCCACATCGCCATTAATGGCACAATGTACATCAAAATCCATCTGTTGCGTTAGGTGATTTCAGTTGTGATTCAATTGGCTTTTGTGCCCCTGGGTTAGACAGCAGTGATGCAATCAGGGTCCTCAGTCCTCTGGCTCACCACTCACTGGAAGCGGATGTGTACAGATTCAAAGTAAGGACAAGATTGAACCCAGCTGTGTGAAGCCCAGCCATTTGGGAGAGTTAATGAAGAGAACCCAATTGGTATGTTAGAACTGATGGGTTATAACTATCAGGAAATAGTGAAGAGCCTTGGCTTTTCTATAGAAGTTTAACTGGTCTTTAGAATTATTAAACAGCTTTATAGGGCTTGTGGGGAGTCCAAAATAAGGGGCACTGAATTTAAGGTAGTCACAAATAAATCCAATAAAGAATTCAGAAGAAATGTCCTTACCCAGATGTGGTTAGAATGTGGAACCCACAAGGAATGGTTGATGTAAATAGCAAAGATCCCTTTAAGGGGAAACTAGATAAAAACTGAAGACTCCAGCACTGCCAGTCAGTCTGCCTCCCTACCAGTGTGGTATGGTTTATATTGGGGCCAGGAAGGGTTTGTACACATCTTCATGATAAGTTTTAGTTAACTGGTATACTAGGCTAGGGGATAGATCAATAGAGAAGCAATGGTTGACATTTAAAGGTATATTTCAGAATACTCAGAATAAGTGTATTCCTACTATAAAGAAAAATTCTAAAGGGATGACCCACCGTCAATGATGAACTAAAGAAGTTAAGGAAAGCATCAAACTTAAGGAAAAGCATATAATTGCGCAAAGATATGGGGCAGGTCAAGTGATTGGTCAGAATATAAAGGCTGAAGGCACTGGATACTGCAAAAACTACGGGCCCTGATAATATTCCTGAAACAATATTGAATATTTGTGCTCCAGAACCTGTCACGCCCCTAGTCAAGCTGCTCCAGTACGGCTACAACACTGGCATCTACCCAGCAATGTGGAAAATTGCCCAGGTATGTCCTTTACACAAAATAAAAGCAGGAAAAGTCCAAGCCGGTCAATTACCGCCCCATCAGTCTACTCTCCATCATCAGTAAAGTAATGGAAGGGGCCATCAACAGTGCTATCAAGTGGCAGTTGCTTAACAATAAGCTGCTCACTGATACCAAGGTCAGTCAGCTTCTGGCCTCATAAAAGACTTGGCTCAAACATGGACAAAAGAGCTGAACTCCTGAGCTGAAGTGAGAGTGACTGCCCTTGAGATCAAGGCAGCATTTGACCGAATGTGGCATCAAGGAGCCCTAGCAATACTGGAGTCAATGGGAATCGGGGGAAAACTCTCCGCTGGTTGGACTCATACCTGCGCAAAGGAAGATGGTTCTGGTTGTTGGAGGTCAGTCATCTCAGCTCCAGGACATCACTGCAGGAGTTCCTCAGGGTAGTGTCCTAGGCCCAACCATCTTCAGTTGCTTCATCAATGACCTTCCTTCCATCATAAGGTCAGGAGTGGGAATGTTCGCTGATGATTGCATAATGTTCAGCACCATTCGTAACTCCTCACATACTGAAGCAGTCCATGTTCAAATGCAGCAAGGCCTGGGCAATATCCAGGCTTGGGCTGGCAAGTGGCAAGTAACATTCGCCCACACAAGTGCCAGGCAATAACCATCTCCAACAAGAAAGAATCTAACCATCGCCCCATGACATTCAATGGCATTACCATCACTGAATCCCCAAGTATCAACATCCTGGGGGGGTTACCATTGACCAGAAACTGAACTGGACTAGCCATATAAATACTGTGGCTACAAGAGCGGGTCAGAGGCTAGAGATCCTGCAGTGAATAACTCACCTCCTGACAAACCCAAAGCCTGCCCACCATCTACAAGGTACAAGTCAGGAGTGTGATGGAATACTCTCCACTTGCCTGGATGAGTGTAGCTCCAACAACACTCAAGAAGCTTGACACCCTCCACTACCGATGAACAGCACCGCAGGAATTTACCAAGGCTCCTTAGGCAGCACCTTCCAAACCCACGACCACTATCATCTAGAAGGACAAGAGCAGCAGATACATGGGAACACCAACACCTGGAAGTTCTCCTTCAAGCCACTCACCATCCTGACTTAGAAATATATTGCCGTTCCTTCACTGGCAATTCCTGGAACTCCCTCCCTAACATAACTGTGGGTGTACCCACACCACAGGAACTGCAGCAGTTCATGAAGGCAGCTCACCACCACCATCTCAAGGGCAATTAGGGATGGGCAATTAATGCCTGCCTAGCCAGTGACACTCATATCCTATAAATGAATTAAAAAAGGCAGAGAATAACCAAAAGGTTAATCAGGAGTAAGAAATTAGAGTATGAGAGGAAGCTAGCTAGAAATGTAAAAAAGCATAGCAAGAATTTCTACAGGTATTTAAAGAGAAAAAGAGTAAGTAAAATTTCCTAGATTCTGGAAAGGTTCCATCAGACTGGAAAGTAGCAAATATAATCCTTCCATTCAAGAAGGGAGAGTGGCAGAAAACAGGAAACTATAGGCCAGTTAACTTGATGTCTGTCATGGTGTTAGAATCAATCATTAAGGAGGTTATAGCTGGGCACTTAGAGAAACTCAAGGTAATCAGGAAGAGTCAGCATGATTTTGTGAAAGGGAAATCATGTTTAGCCAATTTATTGGAGTGCTTTGAAAGAGTAACATGCACTGTGGATAAAGGGGAGCCTGTAGACATGCTGTACCTGGATTTCCAGAAGGGATTTGATGGGAGGGGGGGCACATCAAAGGTTATTACAGAAATTAAAAGCTCTTGGTGTAGGGGGTAACATATTAGCATGGATAGAAGACTGGCTGGCAGGCAGAAAACAGAGTATGCATAAATGGGTCTTTTTCTGATTGGCAGGATGTGACAAGTGGAGTCCTATAGGAGTTTGTGCTGGGACCTCAACTTTTTACAATTTATATCAATGACTTAGATGAGGGGAGTGAAGGCATGGTGGTTAAATTTGCAAACAACGCAAAGTTAGGTAGAGAAGTATGTTGTGAAGAGGATATAAGGAGGTTGCAGACGGATATAGATAGGTTGAGTGAGTGGGCAAAAATAGGGCAGATGAGGCATAATGTGGAAAAATGTGAAATTGTTCACTTTGGCAGGAAGAATAAAAAAGCAGAGTATCACTTAAACAGAGAACTGCAGAATTCAAATGGGCAGAGGGATCTAGGTGTTCTAGTGCACGAGTCACAAAAAGTTAGCATGCAGGTACAGCAAGTAATTAAGAAGGCTAATGGAATGCAAGAGGAATTGAACATAAAAGAAAGGATGTTATGCTTCAGTTATACAGGGAATTGGCAAGTCCACATCTCGAATATTGTATGCAGTTTTGCTCTCCTTATTTAAGGGTTGGAATGCCTTGCAGGCGGTTCAGAGGAGGTTTATTAGATTGAAACCTGGAATGAGCTGGTTCTCTTATGAGGAAATGTTAGACAGACTTGGCTTGTTTCCACTGGCGTTTAGAAGAGTGAGGGGTGACTTGATTGAAATATATAAGATCCTGAATGGTATTGACAAGGTGGACGTGGAAAGGATGTTTCCTCTTCCTCATTGGTGAGTCCAAACTAGAGGTACCATTTTAAAATGCAGGGTTGGCCTTTTAGGACAGAGATAAGGAGAAATTTTTCTCAGAGGGTTGTGAGACTTTGGAATTCTCTGCCTCAGAAGGCAGTGGAGGTGGGGTCATTGAATAGTTTTAAGACAGAGTTAGATAGATTCTTGTTAGGCAAAGGAATTAAAGGCTATTGGGGATAGATGGGAATATGGAATTCAAAACCCAAATGGATCAGCCACGATATTAATGAATGGAAGAACAGACTCAAGGGGATGAATGGCCTACTTCTACTCCTATTTCGTATGTTTGTATATTCTTGAATCCAGAGTACCCATTGTTTGTCCAATCACGATGCCTCAGTGAGGCAGTTGTCTTTTGTGACAAGCAACCGTTGTGCATGCACAGTCACTTCATAATGATGTTTGCAACTAACATATTCTCTTCCCTCCCTCAGATGCGCCATCCTCACAATGGGCTGCATTGGGACGCCTGAGGACGCCCCCATTGCCCAAGGAGGAGCTGCCGACCAACGCACCCACATCACATCCTCTGTCTGCACCAAACACCAGTGCAGATATAGGCCTGTCAGTGGGCAATGGCATGTCTGCTCAGTTGGTAGAGCACAGCGGTGAGGGCACATTGCACTCGCCTGCTGACTGTAATATGATGCGATGACATTGCGACATGTGCCTGATATGTTCTCATGCGAGGTTAGATCAGCCATGCGCCCAATCTTGCAATGTAAAATTCTGGCTCTAGGTGCAGACACAGGCCCTGAAGCTGTGTTTTGATGTTGCATTTAGTTCCACCAGCTGCTTCCTAAAAAAAACCTCACTTTTGAAGAAGGGAAAGCCTGGAGATGGGTCTAGAGCTGTGTCATGAAAGTAAAATAATCTTCATAACATTTTTCTGATTTATTGTGAAGTAGGTTTATGGGGCTAAGTATAGTTGGGTCTGTGTGTGATTGAATTACAATTGTAGTCAAGCATACCGCAAGCTTTAAATCATCAAAAGAAGCTAGGTGCTTGACATGCTAATGAGTAAACATGGATGCTGGCTTAGCATGCAAGGTGTGAAGGGAATTGCATTTTTAGATAAAGGAAGGGATATTTGGATTTCAAAGGGATTTTAGTCTGTTTACAAATAGCTAGATAAGCAAGGCTAAGGAATGTGTTTCATTTTTTTTTTCCCCAAAGGTTACTGGCAATATTGACACCATGAAAGTTTTTGTTATGAGGAAGATATAGTTTCAAAGACATATGGAACAATAGAACTTACATATTAAAGAGAGAGAAACATATAAAGGAGAATGAAGGGCTATATGGAAAGAGAAGGCCATGTAAGATCTAACAGGAGTGTATGAAATAGCTCTAATGAAGCCTCCAGCATTTGTGCATGAGTCTGCTGTCTTAGGAAATTGAAGTTGGGGAAAAGCCATTTGAAATTCCACCATCCAGGGTATTGTGTTAACTTGCTGAGTTTGTTTTAAATCCAAAATTTATTTTGGACCATTGCTTTAAAGGGAGTGTAACTGAGGGATAGCAATTTTAGGAGTTATTATAGTAGTAATTGTAGTCTTATGTATGTGCTTAAAATCTTTTATTTTGATAATAAATTTAATTTTAAAAATCTCTAAAGGTCTTGGTGGACTTATTACTTCTGAATTCAGTAAATACATCTCATAATAAATACAAATTGCAAAACCGTTGTGATAGCGTGACCAAGTTTCCCTTGTGGATTTGGTTTGCCTGGCACACATTATCTGCCACGTCATAACAGGCTGGAATTCTAATGCAGGCTCAATCTTTCTTTGTTCGGTTATTACACAAGCCCTAGACTTAAATCTCGGCTTAATTTTCAAATTCCTGCATGCTCCCTGACACTCCAACACCAAGCTTCTTGCTGTCTTTCACTTCACTCCATCACTGATGGCCCCTCAGTTTTACCACTACTGTCCTACCCTCTCTATTCAGTTCTCTCCAAGCTCTCTGCTTTCAAATACCTTTCCTTTAATGTGCCTTTGATTTCTTAACTTGCTCTTTATTTTAAAACTTTTCTCTCTTGCTTGGTATCCACTGCTTTGCACTCTTCAATGTAAAGCAGTTAGCGATGAGCCCCAGCATTAGTATAAAATTGCAAATTGTGCTGTTCACTAAGTATCTGTTATTCTGCATGACCATTTATCATATTCAATTATTTCATGATTTTGCAAATGAAAGTAACAAGTGAAATTGATATTTGAGATCTTTACATTTTATGGCTGGGGAGCTTATATGTAGAGAGATGCAAGGTATCATAATTGTATGATATAACTGGATGGATCAGATGGTCTTTACCTGTCAATTGTTGTTCATATGTTTGCACATTTTCATCTACCATATTTTGAATAACTCAAACTTGGAGGTGATAATAATTGCCCCAGTGAAGGTAATTGTATTTTTATTGCATTAATGCATCAAACTGGAACACGTGTTAGATTTCATCCTTTAAGGAAGCAGCTGTTTAGCTGTATAGTGACAGTGCTGGGAGTGTGGATCCTTCTTCAACACATTGGTAGGATTGTAAAAAAAGTTTTAAATATAATACAGCTTTTGCAAAGAGCTCTGACCCATGAGAGATTATATAAGCCATTTCTGAAGTTTGTGGTGAACATAAAGAAATTGGAGTATTGTATGTTAATGCTTTAGAGAGAATGCAAATACAGTTTATTTAATGGAGAAGTAAGTACCTTTAACATATCAAGAGTTCAAAAGAGATAGTGTTTTAGTGACAGACATATATGGAGTGTTCAGAACACCTCAGCATAGGTAGATATGCATATTCCTTTGGAATGACTCCAAATAGTTTTATGATAGCAATCTGCCCACTGCATAAAAGACCCATTAAATGCAATCCAAACCAGACTAGTTGAATGTAACTGAGCATTTCAGCTACCACAAACTCAGCATTGCTGTGCATGCATGTTTCACCATTTGTCATATTCACTCCCTGCACCTTCCCAGTGGTATATGGCAGGATACTCTGTACAAATTACTGTCGTTGGGAAGAGAAGTTGAAGTTCAGTGTAAGATCATCCACTTTCAATCCAAGAAAAAATAAATGCATTTTCTAAATGGTCAGAAACTAGGATAGAAGCGCAAAACAATTTAGGTGTCCATAGGTATACAGCTTACTAAAAGCTACTGCACACGGTACAAAACAAGACTAAAGCTCTCCAAGAGGCTGTGAATGGCAGTGCAGTGAAAATTCTCAAGACTGAGATTGATTTTTTAAAAATTTTAGCTAAGAGCATCAAGGGATATGGATGAATGATGCCAGTAATGGAGTTGAGTTATAGATCAGCCACGATACAATAGATTGAACAGAACATGCTCGAGGGGCTGAGCAGCCTCTTCCTGTTGCTATGGCCTAGTTCATGAAGCCACTCTGCGCCATTCAGAATTTACCATTCACATGGTAAGTTTGAGTTAAAGGAATTATTCAGTGCCAATGATAGGAATTCAGTCAGCTTTTAATGTCAACATTAATTGAGACTTCAATCAAAGAATCCATTCAATGGCAAACAGCAACTCAGAAACAGAGCATTCAACGAGAGCTTTTTAGGAAACCATAATTTTTTTTTTACCTCTACAGCCTTAAGGCAGCTTTCAGTTCCAATTTAAAGATTCTTGATGGTTTGAAAGAAAGCATTCAATTATTTAATGCAGTAAACGGACTGAGCATGAATTTGCTAACCAAGAAAATATTTCAAATTATTCACTTATGGAAGAACTCCTGCCTATCACAAAAGACTGTGCACATCATACTGGGTAGGTATTGAACCACATAAGTTTCCAGTACATTGAATCACATCTGTAGAAGTGGCTATGATTCAATGTGATTTCAGTTGGGTGATTCATTTGACTTTAGTGCCCTGGGGTTAGACAACTGTATTGAAATCAGGATCCTCAGTCCAGTGAGCACCCCCTGGCCTGCCATTTACTGTAAGTGCCTGTGTACAAATGCTAAGTGACGACAAGATTAGACCATGTTGTGAAGCCCAGCCATTTGGCAAAGTTAATGAAGAGAAACCAGCAGCCATGCCAACACAGAGGGCTTTTAACAGGAAAAAATGAACAGCCTTGGGCTCTTTTCAAAGCAGGGTGAAATAATAGGTCTTTGGTATTATGAGGAGGTTTGATAGGGTAGATATAGCAATGGTCCCACTTGTGGGGAGTCCAAAATAAGGAGTTGTTACTAATAAACCCAATAATGAATTCAGGAGAAACTTCTTCATCCAGGGAGTGGTTAGAATGTGAAACTTGCTACCATAAAGAAGTAGAGTGGGGGGAGGCTTGTGATCATCATCTCTCTTTAAAAATGGCCGTCAATAGTTCCTATTTTTGTTCTGGGGAGACAGGTTGGATTAGAAGCTGGGCCCTTCGTCCTGGAATGAGGCTGCTAGGTGTAGAGGCAGGCTGGGAGGAAGGCTTGCTTCTATGCACTGGCACTTTGTTTAAGCTATTTAAAAAAAATTATTAAAACAACAAAAAAAATCCCTCACCACCCCACACACTCCCCATCCCTCATCCGTGTGATCTATGTGCCACCTGATGGCCCCTCATACTCCCTATGCCAACACATACTCACAGGAATATGACAGGCAAAAAAAAGTGCCCAAAAATGTGTGTAGAGTGTTAAGGTTACTGGCTGCTTTTGTTGAAGTCAGTTGTTAATGTGTTTTCTTAACAGAGAGATGCTAAATAGAGGTTTGATTCTTACTTTAGGTCGAGGTTTTGATCCTCTAAAGCTTTTATGGAAACGACAAATTTCCTCTTCATTGCACCTATATTTGTCTTATAGGTTCCTTTGATTTCAGTCAGCTTTGTTCTCTGAAATATTAATTGTGTGATTTGAAAATAAGCCAATCGAGACATTTTTCATCAACATATTTAAAACAGCTGGGGGCACAAAGGTTGGCCAAAAGGAACAGGTGGATGTAGTTTTGTTTTATTCTATCCAGTTCTGTACCTGACCCATGCCCAAACAGAGAAGCACTAAGCTCTAAGCACTAAGCAGAACCTCTCTTGTCTCCCAGTGAAAAAAGCAACTCGTGATTTTTATACCAAATCTTTTGATTTTTAAAAGTTTGTCTCAATTTATAAATGGTGGGGAGGGCATGTCTGGTCCAATGACGTAGGTAACTGTTCTGGAGCTATTCTGCACCAATAATGTCCTCAGTGGCATTGGGATGAATTGTTACTTAATCTATTTTTGGGTAGGTAGAGAGGCGGAGAAGTTTTGGGAGGGGATGTCAGAAATCTGGGCCTAGGTGGCTGAAGATACAAGAAGCAATGGTGCAGCAAAAGTGGAGAAAGTGGATACAGAGGGTAGGAAGACCAAAAGGCTTTGGAAGGACAATAAATCTGAAGTAAATGATGGGGACTGGGACATAAAGAGAAGTGAATACAAGGATGTTGATTTTAAAATTAATGCCCCCCTTGAACAGGCAGATGGCGGCTTGGTGACACAGAGCTGCAGCGAAGTGTTCACTTAGACTATACGTTGAAGCTTCCCACTTATATATCCACTCCATTCCCTCCCCAAGAGACTTGAGACTCTATTCTGGCTGTATTCCAGGATGACCTTTTTTTTTTTAGAAAAAAACAATAATTGATCTTCCATATAACAATGGAATTAACAAGTTTAAGAGGAACATGAGCTTTCCTTTTGGCTTGTACATACCCTGTGTTAACATCAAACAGGTACACATAAAAAACAAGGAACTAAATATTAAATTGTATGAAAGAAAAAGATACTAATCAGCTCTGACCACCAAAAGATTAATTGCATCTGAAAATCATTTGTTAAACCTAAGTACTCTGTTGCATGAATACAAACTATAGATACCTATATTGCAATTTTTTTTAACAGGACATCCTCAAGTTTGGTCTGAGATTTTTTGCTGTCTCTGAATTCAAGAGCCAATTGCTCCACAATAATTTCTAGTGATGCTTTATTCTCTTCCTGCGTCAAACAGTTTTGGTGACTCCCCCTTCATGCCCATGTCTGGCACTTGCTGCCTTGGACAATGACATGATCTGAGTTCCTCCCTACTGTACTCCCCTTGAGGAAGTGTCACACTGTGTGCCAGGAATACAGTGGTTTGAATAAAATAGGTGTGCAAAGGAGCCCTAGTGGTTAATGGGAATCAGAGCAAAAACTCTCCACCAGCTGGAGTCATGACTAGTACAAAGGAAGATGGTTGTGGTTTTTGGAAACCAATCATCTCAGCTCCAGGACATCACAGTTGGAGTTACTCAAGGCAGTGTCCTAGGCCCAACCATTTTCAGCTGTTTCATCTGCCATTAAAGTATAATAATTTTCATAACATTTTTCTGGTTTATTGTGAAGTAGTTTATGGGGGTAAGTATAGCTGAGTCTGTGTGTGTGAGATTTAATTACATGTCAAACCAAGGCCCACTCTTTCCTCATAGGTGGATGTTAACAATCCCAAGGTCCTATTTGCTGAAGAGCAGGAGGAGTTCTCCCAGTATCCTGGCTAATATTAACTCTTCACCAACATCAATAGAACTGTTTGTGAGACTTTGCTGTGAGCAAATTGACAGACACATTGCTTACATTACAAAAGTGGTTATACTTCAATTGTACTTCTATGGGTGTAAAGCACTTTGAAAGGTCCTGAGGCTGTGAATGGAGCTAAGTTTTTTCTTTCTGCACTAGAGAATGTTCATATTAATAATGTACTACATTAAAAACAAATTACAGAAAACCCAGACATAAGTACCTTTACTTATTGACAGTTTATTCATGGTGTAACCTTTCCACACTTGACTGTAAAGTTCTGCAATCCTTTCCAATCCCCCGCAAATGGAAATATCTTGTTTTTGAAATAACATTTTATTTTGATTCTAACGCTAAGCAGAATGACGGTGATGAAATGTGACACTTGTGCAACTTATCAAGGAAAAGCTTTGAAGTCAGTTTAGGGGTTTTGATGTGAAGATGGAAGAAGTCTTATACAAGTGACAGAAAAATCCCTCACACTGAGACACTAAGGAAATGGTTGATGGGGGCATGTCAAAGCGGATTCCTAATCTGGCTGCTGGATATGTCTGGATTTTTAAATTCCACAGAAAGTGCACACACTGTAAACAGAATAAAAATAACCACGATTTCTTTCCCCTCCTCTTTCTTCAGGCAACTGAAGGCTAAAGAATTATGCACCCTTAAGGCAGCAATTGAAGAGAGAGACTAGATCAGCTCAGAAGGAGAGCAAGTTTCCAGCAAGAACATGGCACAATCTTTGAAATGAGCAGTCCAGCCATGTCCGACATATTGCAATCAGAAACTCTGTCCGCTTCTCAATGAGAGATCATCAAACCAGGAGACTAGAACTTATCCATTTGTTTTCTGTAGGGAGCAGCTGGGATTGGGTACAAAACTACAGCTGTGGAGCAGAAAGCAGCAAGGATCCTCCTTGACACTTTTTTTTAAAACAAAAGTTAATGGGCTCTGATGTACAAATGCTGATTGGCAGCAGTCTATTTTGGCCAACAAAATAAATTTGAACTTTAGAGCTCGTCACTCATAACGTGTCCGTTTACAAAACATCTGGTCCCCAGATGTGTCCATTCTTCAGGTTAAAATGTTAACAGGGTCTGCTGTTCTGACAATAGGGAACTTCAAAAGTCAAGCACGATTCTCTCCTTACTTGGGTGTCCAGTTATTTTCCCCTGGGGTTTCTGTATATTCTACATCGTTAATAGCTTCACATATCCAGGTTCTAAGAACTTCAGTAAGTGGATAGATTATACTGGTAACTAATCTGAGATATGAGGATGGCACTAATTCTGGCAGATACAGAAGAAAATCTACAGACTCCTGGACGCAATTGTAACAGAAATGGATCATTAAATTGCAGCAAAACAATTTGTATGATATCAAAGACAAGAGTTACACCCAAATGCAAAATAACAGTGAAATTTAAAGAAATAAATCAAGTAGAATTATTTTCTTATCTGGGGCCTAATAACATCTGATAGCGAAAATTCATCAAGACATGAGGAAGTGCATAACATTTGCAAAACAAACCTTCACAAAAACATCAGATCTCTTTAGATATAGGAACATCTTGATGGAAAGTGGAATGAGATTACTAAAATGCTACAGCTGGTCAATGTTACCAAATGGATTCAAAAGTTGGAATAGAAGCAAGACAATGGAAGATAAATTAAAGGCAACAAAGATGTAGTTTTTGAGACAACTAATGAGGAAGCTGAGGAAAGCAAGTGCACAAGAAACTTTGCAGATATTATCGAGAGACAACTACTATTCCTTGGGCAGGTACTTTAGAGAGGGTAATTAGAACATCTGTTAGTGACTGCTAAAATTGAAGGTAGCAGAGCAAGAGGGAGACAAAGGAGGAAATATACCTATTCTGCTTCTTAAGCTGTTAGTGTAAGATTTGAGAATAACACCAAGATTTTGGCTGTTATCAAGGAAAGTTCAAGAGCCATGATCGCCAATGTTGTAAGACATGGCACCTGAAGATGATGATCTAGGCTGTAAGATCACCAGAAATCAGTCAATTACCACTGAAATCAGCACATGCATTGAAAAAGCTGCAGCTATTATGTCCAAATTTCAGTAAGAAAGTTTGGAACAACAGCAACCTGACTAAAAACACCAAACTTCAAGTCTACCAAACCTGCATTCTCAGTGCACTCCCCCACAGGAGTGAGAACTGATCAACATGTGCTATGGAGGAGAAAAAGCTGAACATAGTTTCCACCTTCACTGTCTCAGATTTATCCTCAGCATTTCTTGGCAGGACAAGGTCAGAAGACCTGGAGCACGTTAATTCTGTCAGCATACTGTCATTACTAACCCAACAAGGTCTGCGCTGGCTTGGCCATGTTCTTCAGATGGATGACAGCCATAGACCCAAAGACCATTTGTAGAGTGAACTTGCCACTGGGCATCCATACCTCCACTACAAGGACAGCTGCATGTGAGATATGAAGATGACAGACATTGGGTAGAATTTTCTGTGCTCGCTGGCAGCGGGCATGCTCGGTGGCATGAGTAGGCCATATGGTGAGGCAGCCAGAAATTGGTTTCACGTCCACTCAGCCCGTCGATGACAGGCTGCGTTTCCCTCCACTGGACATCGCGGGGGCCTCACTGTAATACATCTACATAAGGCCAGCCAGCCAGAATCATCCCCTCACACTGGGTCATCCGCCCACAGCAACATGTTTCACAACAGCATATGTAAGGTGTGCACTTGGCGGGCTGCATTTTTAAGGGGATCTCGGAGGTGAGTGCACAGTAACATTGCACCGCGCTTGCCTGGGTTGCCTGTCGGACTTCAAGGTTGAGGTGCGTTGGGGGGTGTTGAAGGTAGTGCACAAGCAGATGTGTGGCGGTGGGGGGGGAGCATTGGGGAAATCTTGTATAAAGTGACCATTCCTTTGCAGCTGAGACAGCTCAGATGTAGCCACATCGACATGCACGGAATGGGGTCTCTAGTTTATCTGCCCACTCAAGCAATGCAGAGGCATGAAAGTGCCACCAAGTGCACCAGAGTTTTCACCCCTCAGGCACAGACTGCAAATTAATAAGCTTCTTAGTGGACTGTAGAACAGTTGGACAACTGGGCACGTTGTACAATGTGCTTGCTAAAGCTGGCCGTGTAGCAGTCACTGGTGGAGGTGCTCACAGCCCCTTGCAATGTTATCTTCCCAGTTTGGACCACTCTCCCCTAAGGTTCAAGCTAACAGTGCAGCCTTGCAGTGTGGGTTAGTAGAATGTCTACACCTGAGCTGACAGCACAGCATGCTGTTCAATGGGCAAGGCCGCCACCAAAATCGGTCAGGTGGTTGGGGCTCCAGGGAGCCATGCAACACACTGAACTCTGGCCTTTCAATTGATGCCCAGCACTCTCCGGGATGTGTTAAAGGGCCTTCAGACTTAACCAAGAGAAGTTCTTAGTATACCCAAGCTAACCCACATGTCTCTTGCTTTCATCCTGCAGGAGTACATCATCAGGAACATGGAGCCTGATGAACTAGCTGTATGCCTCGTGGCAGCTAATGGCAGGAAGAAGGTGTGGCTGGGGCTCTTGCACAAGCCGCTGAAGAGCCATAGCAAGCCGTCGTTGGTCGGCGCCTAGCTAGACCCAGGGTCTATAGACACCGCCTTTCATTCCTGCAGATGACTGACAACCAGTGTTCCCGAAGACTGCGTATGTCTAGGGAACTGATCGGTCACATCTGCCAGCTACTGTAGGATTTGGTGCCACGGGAACATGGAAGGCATCCACTGCCAGTAGCTGTGAAAGTAACCAAGGTGCTCAATTTTTACGTCAGTGGCTTCTTTCAAGTCTCCACAAGTGACATCTGTAGATATCACAAGCCTCCACCCACAAATACATCCATGGCATTGAGGGGAAACAGCTTAGTGCATTCCGCCCAGGACCAAGAAAGCCAGGATTCAAGAGCAATTGGATTTGCCCAGATCCCAGGTTTCCCACAGGTACAAGGTGCAATCAACTGCACTCACGTGGTGCTCAGACCTCCGTCCCAGCAAAGGGTCAAATGTGTCAACCACAAGGGCTTCCATTCGCTAAATGTACAGTTGGTGTGCGACCACCACAAAAGCATCCTGCAGGTCTGCGCACAGTTTTCAGGGAGCATTCTCAGTCGTTCACAGCTCCCTGACATCTTCCAGGATCCACAAAGGCTGCAGGGATGGCTCCTCGGGGACAAAGGCCACCCACAGAGGACATGGCTGATGTGGCTGCCTCAGACTGCAGCAGAGCGAAGGTATAACGAGACTCATGCTGCAAATTACAACTTGGTGGAGCAAATCATCCGGATGCTGAAAATGAGGTTCCGGTGCCTAGACCGGTCTGCTGGAGCCCTGCAATATAGTCCACAGAGGGTGTTACACATCATCGTCACCTGCTGCACCTTTTACAACCTGGCGCTGCAATGGGGAGAGGAGCTGGCTGAGAAGGAGATACAGGAGCTGGAGGTCTCCTCCGATGAGGACGTCAACTGTGATGAAGGTGAGGGGGCCCTCAAAGGTGACAGTGATGGCGATGAGGCTCTTGCACTGACCAGATGAGGCAGGCATGCTAGGAAAGGTCTCATAGTTGCTAGATTTGTGGAGGATGATGATGACATGTAATGGGGAGACACCATGGATCCTCACATTGCATCTATGAGTGTTTGACTCCAGTCTGGCTTATGGCAGCGCACATACCCTCTGTGATAATGCTCCTGTCATTCAAACGCAGTGGAGACCCTAATAGTCACTTAATTGCAGTGAGGACACTCCATAGATCTTCACATAACCTCTGTGAATGTCTGGTTCCTGTCTGGCCAAGGGCAGCTTGCTTGTGCTCTGTGATCGGGGTCATATCATGGAAACGCAGCCATGAAACTTTAAAAGCACTTGATCCATTGTCAGCCTTCAGCACCTGTCCCCTTCAGGGGCACGTCACTGGTCAGATACTGAAGAGATGGGGGGGCCAGCCTCATCTTAAAAGGTGCTGAGAGCACATAGAATGACAGAACTTTGTGACGCCTGCTCATGACATTCTGGCAGCAAAGGCAAGCACTGTCGAGATGCAGGCATCACTAATATGTCCAGGGAGCGAGAGGCCGGACCATTACTCTGGTCTGAAGGCTGCACAAAGCATAGAAAAGAGACCCTGGACTGAGACACTTGCCTTTATCTTGTGCATGAAGATTTCACATCTGAGTGACATGAACACTGCTCATCAGGACATGAACACTGCTCATCAGGACAAGCAGCCATCAGCAGGGAGATATTCTTGGGAATTTATTTACAACAGTGAACATTGTGTACAAGCCCAGGCTGTGTCAAGTGGTTATGATACTGGGTTTGTAACCCCAAGATCAAGAGTTCAAATCTCACAATGGCAAACTATGAAACAATGTAACTTCATCTGAATAGGAACAGATGGAAATGTGTTTGTACTCGAGAGTTACATCTTAACTTTCCTAACCTTGCCGCTAAGTCTTAGTGATCCCCAGACATCCACAGCGGAGACGGAGGCAGCCTGCTGACTGCTACGCCCTTTATGTGATGGCCTTAGCAGGCATCCGCTGGAGGGCTGAGAACTGGAGGGCCTCGCCCTGCTTTTGGGGTCCTGCTGTGTGGCCCTCCTCAGCCTGTGGAGCTGGAGCTGCTGAGGTTACAAGAAGAGTGGACTTGGATGGGCCTGCCACTCCCAGAGTCACCTGGACGGATGGCCCTGGGAGGTACACCTGCTGACCCTCCTCCCTATGTGCCCAATGGCCCTTGGCTGAGTCCAAGAGGTAGCTAGAGTGAGATTGAGCTACCCGATATTCCTCTCATGTGCACACTGTTGAAGATCAACTATGGCTTTGGTGATGGAGTTTAGCCCATGCAGCAGTGCAGGACCAACGTCCTGGGCCATGGTCTCCATGGCGGCTGCCATCCTACCAGCGTTGACCTTGGTGTGTTGGCATGCCGGCGCTATCACCTCAGCCTAAAGGCAGAAGGACTCCTGCATCATGCTTTGCAATCTGAGGAGTGCAGCGAACATCCCTTCCTGATGTTCCCAAGCTTGCCTTTGCAGCTCCAGCAATTGTGACATAACCGAGTCCAGAGGCTCGTCATCTGACTCGGAATCAGCAACGTTCTGGTCTCCGGCAGTCCCCCGAGTGCCGGGGACCTGGGAAGTACCTGCCGCCGTCTGCTGTGGATCAGAAAGTGTGACACGCTCACCAGATTGTGATCCCGAGGCTACTCTAAAGCCAGGTCCCACTGAGGTGTGTGTCTCTGCACTGGTGGAGGGTGTGGATGAGAGCCGTGGCAGGACTTCAAGGAGGGTGCCTTCAGATTCCTCTTCAGAGGTTTCTTCGGGGCTTGATTGGAGGCGTCCTGGGTCGTGGACTCTGTCAGCTGTTTCCCAGATGTGCCTGCAAAAGCAAGGAGAGATAATTAGTGCATGGCAGTGGCCTGTGAAACAGGACATATCACTCACGGAATGGTTGTCTGACAGATGCTGCACTGCTGGATTCTCACTTTGTAGAGCACCACCGACCTTTAGAGTAGCCTCGGGATCACAATCAGCACAGGAATGGTCCAGGTCCTCGCTGGCTAGCTGGATGGTTCTGTTTTCAAAGTCCGTCAGGACCTTGATATCAGGCATTTCTCCACCAATCTGCGACCTCTCCCTTTTATGTGCCAGCTTATCCTGCATGAAAAGAGATGGAAAGAGTGTAAGAGGATGCCTGCCAGGCCAGATGGTAAGTATGCCTGGCATGTGTGGGTGGTGAGTGATTCCATGGATGGGATGGGGACAATGAAGGTGAGAGAGAGTGAATGGTGATGTCCCTAGAACTGGCAGTGGATGTGTGATAGGTTTGATTGTGTGTGGTTGAGTGTGAAGAAAAGAGTGACTTACCTTGTTGGAACAAAGGAGATCGTTTATCCTCTTGCGGCACTGGGTGGCGGTCCTCTTTTACAGGGTGTTGGCGCTGACCACCACTGCCACCCAAGCTGGATTGGTGATGTTGTTGCCCATCTTGTGGCTAGAGCGGGCTAGACGACATCACTGCAGGCCTCCATGGCATTCAAAAGGCGCTTGAGGGGTGCATCATTGAACCTGGGGGCTGCAGTCTTTTTGCCTTTCTGGACCATGTCTTCTCAGTGCTCCCAGGACTGCTGCACAGAAGTGTGCGCATGGCTACACTTTAAATATGGCGCCCAGTGTGAAGAAGGGCCAAAGTGATGGTGTGGCGGGTGAATGAAAGCCCACCATGGAAATGGCATGTTTCCTGGGCATGCATAATTAATGCAGCGGGTCTGGGATGATACGGCCTGAGAAGCCGCCATTGCAGCTGATGGGTAAAACAACACTTAACCTGTCTGCTACCGCACTTAGTGCAAATGTGGGATGATTCCGCCATTAACAGCAGATAGTTGCTGACAACTGTGAGTTCTGGAAGCTGACTGTTTGAAAGGGCACTGGAAGAGGCAAGGCAAAATGAAAAGCATGGCTAACTGATAAGTAGACCCAGAACAAACAGAAGCCAATGAATCCTGCACCTTCTTAGCCCAATGTCTCCCTCTGCAGCAAATGCAGCAGAGACTGCCACAGAGTGGGACTTCTGAGCTACACCAAGCAATGTTTAATGCAGAATTGACTATGATGATGAAAACCATTGTCTCACGAGACGGAAGGCTGCCAAGTCAAATGTGTATAGTGACTGGGAGCTATAACTTCCAACTATTGTACAGATGCACTACTTGAGCAGGTGGTGGAAATGGGTTCAATAACTTGTGAAAAAAAAATTGGAAATACACACTTCAGGATATGGGGAAAAGAGTAGGTGAATAGTTATTTCAAGATGTCAGCAGGCACAACAAGGCTTCCTTCTGTGCTGTATGATGCTTTAAACTTTGGCAGATTTTTACATGGCTGGGGCAGCTGGGACCAATAGCACACACCTATTCACTTAATGTCACTGCAAGTGCCATTTGTCCGTCCCTGTGTAGAGCAGAGATCAAATCTGAGCTCTGTATCATCAATATGACTTGGTATGAAACACTACAGAATATTCACCCACTGAATTTTGAATAAGGGAAAATCCAGGCTTCATTATCAACTTTTTTTCTTTGTTGTCATCAGAGTTGAATCTCAACCTGGCCTGAACCAACATTCACATGCGAAAGAAAAGAATTCGATTTATATAGCAGTTTGCAGTGTCCCAAATCCCTTTACAGCCAATGTAAAACTTTTTGTGATAATGACCAGATAATCTCTTTTGGTGATATTGGTTGAGTGATAAATATTAGCCAGAAGAAAAGGCTCCCTTCAAAAACAATCTTCTTCAAATAGTGCATCTTGGGATCTTTCGTGTCCACCAAATGTATTTCCAGTAAGAGTCACCACGTTGCTCTAATTCATCTTCGATTTTCAGTGGTCCACCATAGGTAGCTGCCTGGACCCAAATCTCTGGAATTCCTTCAGCATCTCTCTCCTCCTTTAAGACACATCATAGAACCAACCTCTTTGACCACGCCTTTGATCTCCTGTCTCAATGTCTGACATGGTTTGGAGTCAAAATTTGCTTGATATAACACCTGTAAAGTGCTTTGGGATATCTATGTCAGAGGTGCTTTATAAATGAAAACTGTTTTAATTTTGCAGAATACCTACTACGCAGCCCAATATCCACATCCAATATCCAGCAAGCTTCAAAATTATGAAGTTCCTAGCCACCTAGAATTTGAGGTGCAATCATCAGATGAATCCATATTCAACCAGCCCAAAATCTCACCAAAGGTCTGCAGTGTGAATGTAATGGGGAAGTTGCATTTCTGTATATGCTTAAGTCAGAGTTTAATGTTCCACCTGAAACATGCAGTCAGTCCACACACTTCCAATGATTCACTGGAACATTTACTGCATATTACATCTTCGACTGCCCCACCAATTCAGATAAAATCTATATGAATCAGTAATATACAGTCAAATCATTAAAAGTCAAACTATCCAAAACTCAGACGGAAATAGCACAATCACAATAGCGGAATGCTTTTGTATAAAGTCTTTAATCAATTTATAGAGATTTACATTACTTATTGCACTTGTGCCTGTTCTTGATAAAAAATAAACCGATTCCAACATCTTAGGAAAATTCATAAAGAAGGCTTTCCCCCCTACCCCACAAAACATATTAGAATAATTACTTGATAAACAGTTGGTTGCTCACATTGGAGAGGATTAATCTGCAGCAGTTTGTATAAGATTTCCTTTCAATAGATACTAAAGCCCTTCTGAGCACCAGACTTGCATCCTTGCTAGTCTTGCAATTGCTTCTCTCTGCTTTTTAGGCCACAACCCAGAGGGAACATGAAAAATGCAATTCCTTCAAACCAAAGTCTCAATTTTTCCATTCTAATACATGATTTGCTTTTCTTTCCATCTTTCTTACATAATGTTGTAAAACCATCTTTTCTCCCTCTCCATCCCCAAATCTAATTACCGGGGTCCGAATTAATTACAACAGGGAACTGCATAAAGCCCTGTTCTGCTGAGAGTCTTGGAGGGAACTCTCTCATGGCTTCTCCTGTAACTTTGGTGAAAATTTGTTGCGAGCTCCAGTAGTGGAATGGGAAATGCTCCCCAGGAAATTCCCGGGGGCCATCTCTTGTGGCAGTGCGCAGTCAAAAGGAGGCCAAAACAGCAATGAAAACTTCAAGTTGCATACAAAGACTATGGTTAAAGAAGAATTGATTCAAACCATTCATAAGTACTGATCAGCTCCTGAAGTAATGGGGCACCTTCTATAAGTGGTCTTGTTATTTGCCTTATATAATTATGTAATAAATTTGTGGCTCTTCTTTCATTAATAGGGTTTCACTTTTTAAAACTGAACCACCCAACTGTTGCACTCTTTTATCCTCCTCTGTCTCTATACTTACTCCATCCGCTGGAGGCAGACAGAGTGGTGGGGAAGAAAATTTAGTCTAAGGTTGCCTCAGGATCATTTAATAGTTAGAGGCCCCCATCAGTGCCTGAAGGGGTTTACATTTCCCTCTTCGTTATGCCACCATGTGGAATGCTCCATTGACTGAAAACGGGCAAACACAGGCAAGGTCCCTCTCTTATGTGAGCATTGCATCTAATGTGAAGCTGATATTAGTCATCTCCAAGGCTACTGATGGGTCAGTGCACAGGCAATTCCGAAGCACAGTCACTGTTGGAAGGGTGGCAGAAGCCAAAGCCTGCTGTATGGAGAGTGAGACAGTCAGAGATAAATGAGGAACCTATCTGGGGCATGCCACCTGGAAGAAGAGTCTGCATTCAACACATGAACGCCTTCACACCCAAAGACCAATGAATCAATATACACTGATACTCTAGTTTTACTTGGCATCCACTGGCACAAAGTAAGTACAGCACAAGGCACTAATTTTGGAAAAATATGTTGGAGAAAATAACTAGCCCCAAAGGGGCTAAAATAGTTCTTAAAGAACTACAACAAATTAGGGCTACACCACTTATTGACTAAAAGAAAAACGGCTGAACTAATCATTTTTAAAAGTCTTTAGGGATTCTGTACATATTTGGTCTGTTGATTCTAAAGTAAATATAAAGTTAATGATAATCAAGCTTAGACATCTTGTCACCTGTGTTCCTGTTTTAATCACACTAACTAATGTGAAATAAGCTACTTCTTTTAAAAGAAAACCACTGCTTGGTGCTGGTAAAGGCTGCTCCAAAAACAAAGCAAATGCTTTCTAAAGGTCTCCATAAAACTAGCTTTCAAATCAGCCTGTGTAGGTGGTTTCTTACCTTCCCTCCCCACAATGAAGCCAATTGCTAACTTCTGACTGAATTACTCATCTCTTCTCATATGCACCTCTGCTAAAGGCTTTTCAGCTCAATTTGACATTATTAATAGTTTGTTAAAATCTATCTCCCATTTGGGCAATAACAAGGGACACATATAACATGGGTAGTTTACCATATTATGTCATCGCAAAACTCTAATACACATCCACACCCCACAGATTGAAGAAACAAATCGCTCGCCAAAATAATATTCTACTCAACAATTTTTGTGGCAATTTTTTGATTTAAAACTGAAACAATTGCAGTACCAACATAGTACCACGCTTTCTGAAGAAATTTTTCACTGAGCCACTGGTGCTTAACCTGCATTTTCAAGGCTACATTTTGCATCGTGTTCTGTTGGGCAGAGAAATATAATTCTATGCATTTTTCTGATCTCTTTTAAAGAAACAAAACTTCAAAGCTCATCCTATAGCATTTACAAAATTCACAGGCAGTTTTCACAATATTGTTAATTGATTCTCTAATTCTTGCCTCCTATTCTCTATTATCCAGATCTTATACAGTCCTGTTAGTTAAATTGCCCTGAAAAGCCCAGTGCAGATCAACACAATTATTGAGGTCCCAATAGCAGTGAATACTTCTAGGTTTTAAGTGAAGCCTGAAAGAAGTCACAAGAACAGTGCTTATTTTTCTATGTAATGGTGATAAATGGTGAATAAATCTCAGTGGAAGAGGTTAATGAATAACAATTGAAATTGGACTCTCCATTTCAAACAACTGTTTGAAATTCTTTATGCAAATCTGCTCTGCAATCATTAGTTTATAGCTGATATAATCTGACAAACATATTTTATTAAATGGGATCAGTGAGTAATAGTTTCTTAAGCATGTGGACTACTTACAACCGAATTAACAAAACTGACTCATTTGTAACAAGCACGAACTGGGTAAGGATTTAACTTCTACCTGGTTTGTACTTGATTGTACTTATACAGCAGAATAACCAGAAATTCAAAGTGGAGGAAAGCTTTACGATATCAACTTAGCAATAGGAAATTGGCTGCCCTACTAGCTATGTAGAAACCATCGTTGAGTGCTCTACAGTTAGTCCATCCTATTTACAAGAGGTTAGTTCTCTTTTTAAGGCATTGGATAGCCCAGGTGGCAAAATGACTAGTCCAAAAGAAAAGTAGCTTTTTAGTCATTTGTGACAGATAAAGTAAGGAAACAATGATCCTATAGGAGGTGTGATCCAATGGCAACATAGGCTCATATATAAACATTTTTATTCCTTTCCATAGAGTATGCGTTCTGAATCCACCTCAACTTAAACCATTTGTGCATCAACAGTAAAGAACTAAGTTTTCTCTGACCTGGCAGCTCCTGAGGTTACAAGTGTTCATGTGAGGACCACAGTCCTTGCCAGCAAGTCAGGTTCTCACTGAAAGTCAGACCATAAAATCCACTTTAATTGCGATTTTTACACCTGCGTTAAATAAAAATCATTTATATCACAACTAACTGGCTTTGCAAGTGATAACAGCCTTCACATAGGTGTGAGATCTATACTGGATTTTGTGGTCTTGTGAAATTCTAATCAATACCTCAATCACATCCGAACAAGCGCAAGAGGGATGTTTTCACGAAAGTACGTTACCAAAACACTATGTAAAGCATGGACAGCTGCAACACTGGGCGTCCACAATGTAAACAAGCACCAGTTGCTGGTGTGTGAGAAGCTTTGAATTATTTCTTGGGAATGGATTCCCATTTATTGCATAGGTATTTTAAAAATTAGTTTTGAATACTTGCAAGAAGAAAACTAATTATTTTTAAATATTGATTTAGGCAGTTATTGACAAAAAAAAAATCAAAGTTCCTCTGGAGAAGGTTCTTCTCTTTGTTCTGACAATGCGTTCTGTTGAGTCTCTCTTCCCAGTTCGAGAAGGTAGAAGGGAACCTCACCAGGGCACCATCAAACTGGAGTGAAGAATCTGACAGCTCTTGCCAATTTATCCTCAAACCTTACTTCATAACAGACCACCGGCTGCCTTTATTCCTGTGTATTTAGTAGGTGGTGAATCACTCTGTTCATTTAATCGCTCTTACTCAGCTCCACACTTTTAACAGTCATTGCAAGAGCTCATCAGCTCTTCCAGGCACCCTCTTCCAGATTCCACAGTTGTTATCTGAAGTCTGCTACACTGATTGACAAGGCCACCTCGGGTCTGCGAGCACGAGCACGAACTGTTTGTCTTTCACTGCTTTCTGGGGCATCTCCGCTCCGATGGGCAGTAGCTTGCTGACTGTGAAGGAAAAAGATATTGTTAATCTATGTGCCCAGAAGTTTAAGTTCTGTACTTAAGCTTATAATTCTTAATATTTCAAGCTTGATGAGGCTTGCATGAAGTTCTATGTTAAAGTTGCTATATAAATGCAAGTTAATGGTACAGACTTAGGCAAGGATTTCCTGGTCGGCAAGCAGGGTGCGGGGCCCGCTCGCTGGCGCGTAAAACAACATGAGGTGACGTTGGGCGAAACTCCCAACGTCACCCCACCTCATTTCACTTTTCAGGTGGGCGGGGGCTCAGCAGAATCAGCTGTGCGCCCGCCGCCCTGTCAATGGCCAATTGAGGCCATTGACAAAGTAATTAAAGTACGTAATGGACTTGCCCGTCCAACCTTAAGGTTGGTGGACAGGCCAGGAGCCCTGGTGGGCATTAGAAAAAGCATGAAACCTCATCCACGGGTGGGATGAGATTTCATGTAGGTTTTAAAATTTTTAATAAAAGTGTTAATGACAGTGATGGACATGTCCCAACTCATGTGACAGTGTCACATGAGGGGACAAGTCAGGGGAATTTTTTTTCTATTGTTAACATTTTTAAATTTGGCGCCGATCTCCCTGAGGCAGCACTTAGTCTCAGGGAGATGAGTGCGCTCTTTCGCGCGCACTCGGTCTGGGGATTCCCTTGCAGATAGCGCTCCCTTGCGGATGTCATGCTGGGTGGGCCTTAATTGGCCCGCCCTCGTAAAATGGGGGCGCGCCCCCGCTCCTAAACTTCCCCCCAGTGGGGGGGAAATTCTGCCCTTGGTTTATAAACAAAATTTTAATTAAATGAGCCTTTTCTGTTGTGCAAGACTTGACAGTTCAAGTCCTGCAAGTCACAAACATTAGTCTGCTATTAAACACATTAATGTGGCTCTTAATGGTGCAACATTAGAAAAAATGAAGGATTTATACAAATCAGCTTTGTGTGCAACATGATAATCTCCATTCCTGCTGCCCGCTGTTTTCCTTTAGCTGGGGGCCATCTAAATAAATAACTTGTTTGTTCAGGGTTTAAACTACTATGCTTTGTTGTGCTCAGTGGAGAGGAGATGCACTTGCTGGTCTAGTATTGTTAACTCAACATTTCCAGGCAGATTGAACAATATTTTGCACAGTGTCATACTTATAGCATTGTCAATGGGAAAACAAAATCTCTAAAAGGCTAAGCCAATTGTTGAATGACAGTTTCTACAGCTCAGGATTAACCCAGTGTTCATCAAGGAAAGATTCAAGTGAGTTCCTGCTCTGGACTGCAGGACTCTAATCTCAGAAGATTACACATCAATGACTATTTAAGACACACAGGATGAGTATTTGTTGACTCTTCATCATTCTCCACTGAGAATAATGGGAACTGTGACTTCACAATTACACTGTCCAGAAATCTCTATTTTGTCACATTCCCCCTGCCCCTGTCCCCAGGAGAGTTGTATCTCCTGCTTCCATATTCAGAGCTCTACAGAATTTGCTAATCTGTCTCATGCTCATGTTGTTCTCCACAGAGTCACAGAATTGTTACAGCGCAGGAGGGCACTATTTGGCCCATCATGTCTGCACCGGCTCTCTGAATGAGCATGAAGACTCTGTGCCATTCTCCCGCCTTTGCCCCGCAACCTTGCACATGTTTCTATTTAAATAATAATCTAATGCCTTCTTGAATGCCTCGATTGAACCTGCCTCCACCACACTTCCTGGCAGTGCATTTCAGTCCCAAAACACTAGCTGTGTCAAAAAGTTTTTTCTCACCTCGCATTTGTTTCTTTTGCAAATCACTTTAAATCCGTGCCCTCTCATTCTCGATCCTTTTACGAGCGGGAACAGTTTCTCCCTATCTACTCTGTTCAGTCCCCTCAGGATTTTGAATACCTCTATCAAATTTCTTCTTAGTCTTCTCCTCTCCAGGAAGAAGAGTTCCAACTTCTCCAATCTATCTTCATAACTGAAGTTTCTCATCCCTGGAACCATTTTTGTAAACCTCTTCTGCACTTTCTCCAATGCGTTCACATCCTTCCTAAAGTGTGGCACCCAGAACTGTATACAATACTCCAGCTGAGGTCTAACTAGTGACTTATACAAGTTAAACATAACCTCCTTGCTATATGCCACTATTAATAAAGCCTAGGGTATTGTATGCTTTATTAACTGCTCTCTCCACCTGCCCTGCCACCTTTAATGACTTAAGCACATATACACCCAGGTCCCTCTGCACCAGCACACCCTTTAGAGCTGTATCCCTTATTTTGCATAGTTTCTCCATGCTCTTCCTACCAAAATGAATCACACTTCTCTGCACTGAACTTTGTCTGCCACCTATCTGCCCACTCCGCCAACTTGTCCATGTACTTTTGAAGTTCTACACTGTCCTCTTCACAGTTTACAATACATCCAAGTTTTGTGTCATCTGAAAACTTTGAAACTGTTCCCTGCACACCAAGATCTAGGTCATTAATATATATCAAAAAAAAAGCAAGGTCCCAATACCCTGGGGAACTCCACTACAAACCTTCCCCGCCTGAAAAACATCCATTAACCATGACAAAAACAGAAATACCTGGAAAAACTCAGGTCTGGCAGCATCTGCGGAGAAGAACAAAGTTGACGTTTCGAGTCCTCATGACCCTTCAACAGAACTAAGTAAAAATAGGAGAGGAGTGAAATATAAGCTGGTTTAAGTTGGGGGGGAGAAGTGGGTGAGGGGTGGTTGTAGGAACAAGCAAGCAGTGATAGGAGCAGATAACCAAAAGATGTCACAGACAGAAGAACAAAGAGGTGTTGAAGGTGGTGATATTATCTAAAAGAATGTGCTAATTAAGAATGGATAGCAGGACACACAAGGTACAGATAACTCTAGTGGAGGTGGGGTGAAATAAGACTAAAAGGGCATAAAAGGTATAGATTTAAAAATAATGGAAATAGGTGGGAAAAGAAAAATCTATATAAATTATTGGAAAAAACAAAAGGGAGGAGGAAGAAACGGAAAGGGGGTGGGGATGGGGGAGGGAGTTCAAGATCTAAAGTTGTTGAATTCAATATTCAGTCCAGAAGGCTGTAAAGTGCCTAGTCAGAAGATGAGGTGCTGGTCCTCCAGTTTGCGTTGAGCTTCACTGGAACAATGCAGCAAGCCAAGGACAGACATGTGGGCAAGAGAGCAGGGTGGAGTGTTAAAATGGCAAGCGACAGGGAGGTCTGGGTCATTCTTGTGGACAGACCGAAGGTGTTCTGCAAAGCGGTCGCCCAGTCTGTGTTTGGTCTCTCCAAGGTAGAGGAAACCGCATTGGGAGCAACGAATGCAGTAGACTAAGTTGGGGGAAATGCAAGTGAAATGCTGCTTCACTTGAAAGGAGTGTTTGGGCCCTTGGACGGTGAGGAGAGAGGAAGTGAAGGGTCAGGTGTTGCATATTTGGCATATGCATGGGGAGGTGCAGTAGGTGGGGGTTGAGGAGTAGGGGGTGATGGAGGAGTGGACCAGGGTGTCACGGAGGGAACGATCCCAGGGAGGGTGAAGGGAAGATGTGTTTGGTGGTGGTATCATGCTGGAGTTGGCGGAAATGGCGGAGGATGATCCTTTGAATGCGGAGGCTGGTGGGGTGATAAGTGAGGACAAGGGGGACCCTATCATGTTTCTGGGTGGGAGGAGAAGGCGTGAGGGCAGATGCGCGGGAGATGGGCCGGACACAGTTAAGGGCCCTGTCAACTACCGTGGGTGGAAAACCTCGGTTAAGGAAGAAGGACATGTCAGAGGAACTGTTTTTGAAGGTAGCATCATCAGAACAGATGCACGGAGGCGAAGGAACTGAGAGAATGGGATGGAGTCCTTACAGGAAGCGGGGTGTGAGGAGCTGTAGTCGAGGTAGCTGTGGGAGTTGGTAGGCTTGTAATGGATATTGGTGGACAGTCTATCACCAGAAATTAAGAGAGGTCAAGAAAGGGAAGGGAAGTGTCAGAGATGGACCATGTGAAAATGATGGAGGGGTGGAGATTGGAAGCAAAATTAATAAATTTTTCCAAGTCCCGACGAGAGGATGAAGCAGCACCGAAGTAATCATCGATGCACCGGAGAAAGAGTTGTGGGAGGGGGCCGGAGTAGGACTGGAACAAGGAATGTTCCACATACCCCATAAAGAGACAGGCATAGCTGGGGCCCATGCGGGTACCCATAGCCACACCTTTTATTTGGAGGAAGTGAGAGGAGTTGAAGGAGAAATTGTTCAGTGTGAGAACAAGTTCAGCCAGACGGAAGAGAGTAGTGGTGGATGGGGATTGTTCGGGCCTCTGTTCGAGGAAGAAGCTGAGAGTCCTCAGACCATCCTGGTGGGGGATGGAGGTGTAGAGGGATTGGACGTCCATGGTGAGGAGGCGGCGATTGGGGCCAGGGAACTGGAAATTGTTGATGTGACGTTAAGGTGTCAAGAGGAATCACAGATGTAGGTGGGAAGGGACTGGACAAGGGGAGAGAGAAGGGAGTCAAGATAACGAGAAATGAGTTCCGTGGGGCAGGAACAGGCTGACACGATCAGTCTGCCGGGACAGTCCTGTTTGTGGATTTTGGGTAGGAAGATCTCTAGAGGAGATGAGGTCAGTGACAGTCCTGGAAACAATGGCTTGATGTTCAGTGGTGGGGTCATGGTCCAGGAAGAGGTAGGAGGAAGTGTCTGCAAGTTGACGCTCAGCCTCCGCGAGGTAGAGGTCAGTGCGCCAGACAACAACAGCACCACCCTTGTCAGCGGGTTTGATGACAATGTCAGGGTTGGACCTGAGAGAATGGAGTGCAGTAAGTTCAGAGAGACAGGTTAGAGTAGGTGAGAGGAGCGGAGAAATTGAGATGACTAATGTCACACCGACAGTTCTCAATGAAAAGATCAAGAGAAGGTAAGAATCCAGAGGGAGGAGTCCAGGTGGAGGGAGAATATTGGAGGTGGGTAAAAGGATGCGTTGAACAGGGAGAGGACTCCTGCCCAAAGGAGTGAGCCCGGAGACGAAGACGGCAGAAGAAGAGTTCAGCATCATGCCGAGCCCGAAATTCATTGAGGTGAGGGCGTAAGGGTATGAAACTAAGTCCTTTGCTGAGCACTGAACGTTCAGCGTCTGAGGGGGGAAGGTCAGGGGGTATAGTGAATACACGGTCGGGGCTCGGATTGGAAGATGGGGTAGGGACGGAGGGACGGGCAGGGGTGGAGGGTCCTGGATGGGTGTTGGTGTCGATGAGTTGTTGGAGCTTGCGTTCCTTAGCACTTGAGAGAAAGAGAAAAAGTTTCTTGTTGAGGTGTCGGATGAGACGAAGGATAAAATGAAACGGGGGCACGCGCAGCTTTGAAAAAGGGTGCTGCGGTTCTGCTGGAGGGAGAGGTCAAGTGTGTTCATATGGCAGCGCATGGCACTGAGTGTGGATCTCAGAATGCGGCGGGAACAGCAGTCCGAGAAACGTTTTATGTCCCAGAGATACCTGTAATCCTGGGTGGGTTCGAAACATGAGGGATGGAATTTCAGTTGAAATCCACGTTGGGTAAGCCGGAGACAGAGACAGTCACTGAGAAAGGAGATATGGCTGTGAAAGCGAGTTTTAGTAAACACCTTGTCAAACACCAGGAGAGAAATGGAAAGCAATGAAGGTGAACAAGGCAAGAGAGAGATTCGAAAATCCTGACGGAGAGTAGCCAAACTTCTTCAAGGTAGGCATTTCTTCAGGAGAAGTGGCAGTCAATTAAACACAGAGATAGAAACAAAAAACTGCGGATACTGGAAATCCAAAACAAAAACAGAAATACCTGTAAAAACTCAGCAGATCTGGCAGCATCGGCGAAGAAGAACAAAGTTGACGTTTCGAATCCTCATGACCCTTCAACAGAACTAAGTAAAAATAGATGACTCACTGTTTCCTATTACTCAGTCAATTCTGTATCCACATTGCTACTGTTCCTTTAATTCCATGAGCTATAACTTCCCACAAGTCTGTTCTGTGCCATTGTATCAAACGCTTTTTGGAAGTCCATGTACACCACATTAACAGCATTACCCTCACCAACTCTCTCTTAACAAAACTCCAGCAAATTAGTTCAACACTATTTTCCCTTAAGAAATCTATGCTGGCTCTTCCTAATCAACCCACATTTTTCCATGTGATTATTAATTCTATGCCGGATAACTGTTTCTAGACAGGAGACAAAATCTAATTGCAAACTGCAGCAATATAGTTTGTTTCTCAACTGAGTGTTTCTACAGGACAGTTTAGACAAAATATAACTGCACATCACTCCAGGCTCCGTACTATTGGGAAATGCTCTGCTCTTAGGGGTACAAAAGAAGGACATCTGTTGCTAAATAGATAAAAGCAAAATACTGTGGATGCTGGAGATCTGAAAATCAAAACAGAAAATGCTGGAAAAACTCAGCAGGTCTGGCAGCATCTGTGGAGAGAGAAACAAAGCTAACATTTCAAGTCCAATATGACTTGAAGAGGAGTTTCAAAGAAGTCATATTGGACTCAAAATGTTAACTAAGTTTCTCTCCACAGATGCTGCCAGATCTGCTGAGTTCTTCCTGCATTTTCTGTTTTTATTGTTGATAAATAGATTTGGGTAGTGAGCTGTTAGGAAGGACTAAAGGTATTAAAGGGTATTTATACTGGGGAAAAAGTGGCTTTGAGATGGCCTTATTAATTGCTTTAAGGGAACAGATAAACTGGATCACCAGCATGTCAGCCCCTTGCAGCAAATGCAAACACAGCATTACTTCCAAAGAGAGTTTATTACAATCCTATTGTATAGACCATTGGATCAGTCAAAATGGCATGAAATTCATGCCATGATTCAGACATGATTCAGTTTGAGCCCTGAAAGAGAAATCTATTTTAACAAATTTTAATAAGAGCAGATAGGCTCTTGTGGAAATTATAGCGGAAGGGGTTTAGTCCATGGGCAGAAATCTTAGCAAATAAGTTACCGTTTGTCTTTATTATTGCCTTCGAGTCTGAGCTTTTCTTTCCCAATGTCATCGGCCATGGTGCTGAAGTCTTTATTCTTGTCAATTAACAGATTCTGTACGAATAAAATGTTTAAAATTATCCAATGAAGTTTAAGTAGGTGAGTTCCTCCAATGTAATCTGATCAATTCTCATTTTATCCTTGAACACTTGGTCCTTCATTTCCCCTTTTGGGTTCAGAGAGGCATTCGAGAATTCCCTTCATCTCACCCAAGTTACTGAAATGGGTTTATACACAACTCATCACGGAGTAATGTGGACAAATGTGAACTCGTTAATTTTGGCAGGAAGAATAAAAAAGCTTACTATCTAAATGGTGAGAGATTGCAGAGCTCTCAGATTCAGAGGGATTTGGGTGTCCTAGAGCATGAATCACAAAAAGTTAGTGCGCAGCTACAGCAGGTAATTAGGAAAGCTAATACAATGCTATCATTTATCGTGAGGGGAATTGATTACAAAAGTAGTGAGGTTATGCTTCAGTGTACATGTGGTGAGACCACATCTGGAGTAGCATACACAGTATTGGTCTCCATGCTTAAATATGTAAATATATTAGAAGCAGTTCAGAAAAGGTTTACTAGACAAATACCAGGAACGGATGGGTTGTCTTATGAGGAAAGGCTGGACAGTTAAGCTTGTATCCATTGGAATTTAGAAGAGTAAGAGGCAACTTAACTGAAAACTTTAAGGTCCTGAGGGGTCTTCACAGGATAGATGTGGAGAGGGTGTTTCCTCTTGTGGGAGAATCTCGAACTAGGGGTCACTGTTTAAAAATAATGGGTCACTCATTTAAGGCAGAGATGAGAAATTTGTTCTCTTGGACAGTTGAGTGTCTTTGAAACGCTCTTCGTCAAAAGACGGTAGAAACAGAGGAATGGAATTCAAATGCAGACAAGTTATTGTTAGACTTTAAAGATCAGATGTGATAGGATTCCGGCCTTTGTATTACAAAAATGATGTAGAACCACTGGAGAAAAGATTTACAAGAACGATATCAGAACCAAAAGGTTACGACTATCAGGAAGGACTGCACAGGCTGGTGCTCTTTTCATGGATGGAGCATGATCGATGGCATACACCTGTTTCTCTGCCGTAAAATTCAACATGAGAAAGAGTATCAATGAGGAAACAAATGTTGGGCAACTTCAGGCTTACCTTAACACCAATGATATCTCCGTCTTTCAGATAATAAGGTGCTCCCTGGAGGCTCTGCAGTTTCTTTTTCTTCTTCTTCTTTGAAACTTGTTGGCTCTAAAGAGAAAATATGAGATTTTAACTGCAAGACAGGTTAAGGCATGAGGTGCTCAAGCTCCAGCACAGCAACCCATGAGGTTTACTTCGACGAGGTCAATAGTACTTCAAAACAGTGAGGCTAAAATGAGAGTTCACCCTGGTGTACTGGGCCAATATTTATCACCCGACCACCACCACAAAAATAGATTATCTGGTCATCATCACATTGTTGTTTGTGTACCTTGCTGTGTGCAAGTTAGCTGCCGTGTTTCCTACATTACAACAGTGACGACATTTCAAAAGTACTTCATTGGCTGTAAAATGTTTTGGGGCATCCTGAGGTCATGAAAAGCACTATATAAATCCAAGTTTTTCTCCTCTTTAAGATCAAAGGCTTTGAATAAATACTTCATCAGGGAAAAAACAAAATCGGTTTACAGCATTTCAAAACATGGGGCTTTTGATGCTGTATGTTTGCTAAGATCAGAGGAGAGGTGGAATAGCTCCCCTCTTTCCCCACTCTTTGTTTGACTGCGACAGGTTTTTTTTTTAAAAAAGATATGCTTGCCAATCAGTGAGTGTTTAACTGTTTATGTGTTGTGACAGTAAAATACATAAGCAGACAGGTTTTCTTGAGTTTCTTTTTGAAAAGAGGATAGCTTTTATTACACTTAAGCTGGTCTACGAAAAATAATAAAAACGCTCCAACTTTCACACAGGCACTCAAGTTCACGCATACAAAAAGTAGTTTACAAAGTAGGAGGACAGATTAAGTGATATTTTAAAAATCCAATAAATATTAGAGTGGGACGGTTATTGCAGGTTGATGACTTGTGTGAATCCAGGCTGAGCTCTTCGATCCTTCTGTTTTCGGCATCGAGGCAGTTTATAGATGTGATGGATGAGTTTTCTGTTCTTCTGGAGATGGCAGCTGCTGGGCTGAGTTCTTTAAAAATTTCTCTGCCTACAGTGGCGTGGATAGTCAAAAATAGCAGATAGGGTTTAAACTTGTAAAAATAGGTGGAGAGGGATAGAGACCCACACAGGGATCTTCTATGCTGTTCACTTCCATACTGGCTTGTTTCTCCCTGGTGCTTGGAGTAAGAAAGATTAGTTATCTGAAATCAGTTTAAACCATTGCTATACAATGGGGAATGGATAGTGGTTACTCACACCTACTTAAGATAAACTGGTTTCTCTACGGATCTCTTTAAGTTCTGAGTTCTGGTACAGAGAGTCTGGGAATGCATGGATTTTGAGCTTTGTTAAGTTCATAGACAATAGAGGATGAGAATAGAAGGTACGATGGTTTTGGCTCAGCATGTCCATTCAGGGAAAGCAGCCACCCAGGTTAAATTAATTAAGAGCTTTCTGGAGACTTGAGGTAAATGAGTCTCATAAGTCATCTGACTTTCGACAGCCATATTAACCACTTGCTGTTTTAGTACTTTTAAAATGTAGTCAGCGATTTTCTGCTAGTAAGTGCATAAAGTAATTTTTTAAAAGTATGGCTTCGTAACAATATTCTATCTCAAACAAAACACCCTTGTAAAGTACTTGCATAATCACAGTGCATCAATAAACTGTCAGCTTCTTCACAGCGATGACATTGGAGAGTTCTCAGTTGCTCTCTGAAGTCAGACACTGATTCTATGAAGCTGTAAAACAACAGAAGTACAAGGTACTGAAATAACAGTAGCAGGGACGAGAACTGAATAAAGTTGTAACGGGCTCCGATTTAACTGCACCATGGAACAATGGAAAGTATTCTGATTCTCATTGCTGCTTATGCTCAATCCCATAGGTGGGGGACAGGAAGACCCATTATTAGCTGTACCGAAGATTGGTTTCCCCAAACGGACAGCTAGGTAAAAGATGAAGGTTGTATTTTATTGGGTTTTTAAACTGCAGAGTAATGGGACAACTGCAGGAAATGAGATGCAAGACATCATAAGTAAGCCCAACTGCCCTCCATAGCAGCCAGTTGATACCTTGCAATCAAATACAGCACTTGTGTCATAATGTTCCTGTATGATACTTACTGTGGATGTTAAGCTACCTTACATAGTAATGAAACAAACTGCAGCTCCAAGTCAAACACAGCTTGAGTACCTAAGTACTGCTTTCCCAACCACAATGAGAACATAACCGACTTAGCAGAAATTTGTATTCAAATGGCATCTTTTACACAACTAAAGTGTCCCAAAATACTTCAATGACAGAACGGTCATCATCGAGCAGGAAGAAATATGGGGAAGAAAGATGAGCAATATTAAAAGGTAAGTTTTCCCTGCTTTCAAATGCCCAAAAAGAGGTAAGAAGTGAACATGAGATGGCAAGGGATTGATGGCTGGCCTTTATCACTGACGACAGGCCTAGGGGAAGGGAAGCCAAAATATACACTCTTTTAAGAGCCGGAACAGCAGTTTGTATGAATTGAAGATATTGAGCCAGGTGAAATTGGTCAGGACAGGGGTAAAGCAGGTGGGTGGCCAGGGTACAGCCGTGGAGGTGGCAACTGATGTAAAGCAGGTAAGCCTGGTAAGGAGAGGGTTAGAGAAGTAGAAGATTGAGATTATTAAAAGGTGTAAATGAGAGCTCAGCATCACAGAGGTTGTAGTACGCAGGAAATGGGCAACCTTGCATAGAATTTTTTGGGTAATGTATCAGAGAGGGTGTTTGGAGCTTGGTTCAATAGAATGCTGAAGTTGGCACACCTGTTGATTCAGACTGAGCAGGGCAGCCAGGGAAAGAAGCAGCACCAAATCCAAGGCAAAATTTTTGGAAGGAGCATGACAAACTGCATTTGACTTCAAAATGTTCTGGCCGATGCAGAACTTGATATTCAATATCACGCACAGAGATGGAGGCAGAGAAACGACGTTTTATATCACTGGTGTGTATCTAAATGTCAACCCAATGCTTTGAGGATGAATTTACTAAGCAAATAGAAATGGGCTGAGGATGGAGCCTTGGGGAGTGCCAGAGAATACTGAATAGATGCTGGAGAAGTTATTTGCATTCAATTTCCAGCATGAGACACAAGTGAACCATTACTCATTATTTAGCATGCTAGGCACATAAGTCTTACCAGGTATAAGAGAATTGTTTTATTGGGCCAAGTTCACACTCTGCATTCTAAAGAGCCATAATAGTACTGTTGAATTGTTTCTCACCCAGCTGGTCATAGGCATCCACTCAAACTGATCTGGAAAGTATTTGGCAATTTCAATCTGCTCTGGTGGCAATGAGTAGTGCTGTACAATTTTCTGTTTAAGGGCTCGAGCCGTGCATTCCTTGGAGGTGTCCCAAACAAATTCCTCCGCTGGGTAATACGACCTTTCGCCAGGCACTGCCATCTGCAGCCGCAGCAAAAACTCTGTGGACCTGAACAAAAGATAATTTCAAGTGCATTTACATAAAAGATATTGGACCCCCTGCTGTTACTGCAAACACTAGATGCATAAACTATTTTTTTTTTAATTCACTCTTGAGAAATAGGCATTGCTGACATTTATTGACCACTCCTTACTGTCCTCGAGAAGGAAGCAGTGAACCACTGTACTGAACAGCTGCAGGCAGTACGACAAAGGTGGTCTCACAGTGTTTCCAAATAGGAAATTCTAGGATTTTGACCCAGCGATGAAGAAGTAATAGTGATATATGTCTATGTTATGATCCCCAGCTGAGATTACCCCTGGACAAACCTGATCCCAGGGTGGAATCCAGCCTGATAGATCCTAACTTATAATTGTTTGTTTAAATATGTGGAGAGTAGCTACTGAACAGAATCACAGGAATCAGCTGGTGTACTTTCTACAAAAGAATAAGACAATTATTCAACAAGAAAAGATGAACTGTATTACAATACTCCTTCACCCACAACTACACCTTTACAGATATATATAGATTTGTAAGGATAACACAAATCACAAAAGCTATCTTATACTTTAAGGTACACAGTAAGTGCCCAGTCCATATAAATCTATGGCACTCTGTGGTCAGACACACCGCACTCTGACTTAAGTGACAGATACACCTCAACCAGATGCTGTGGATCACTCCTCAACTCTCCCCAGGCGCTTTTCAAACCATGAGCCAACCGGTCAACACTAAATTCCGTCCTTCACACAAGGGTTTCCAATCTTCACTCTCCAACGCCTTGCTTTGGAATCTTCTCCCAAACCAATGCTTTCTCTCGGATGCCTTCTGCAATGGTTCGCCTCCGGGGTTTTGAACTCTCCTTCTGATGTTCTTCTTCCCTGGGTCACCACATGCATTCAAGCTGTCTTCCACGCCCTCTCTCTCATTGTCTCAGCTGTCAACAGTACACCACTGCTTCACATGCCCACAGCAAACAGTTATAGACCTTCAGTTGTCTCTTTTTACCTTCTTGCAAGCTGTTCTCACTTTAAATCTGAAGCCTGGAGCTTTTTCTCTGTCCCTCACTCTTAACTTCACTTAACAGAGCCTTTTCCAGGTTCCTGTCCTTCCTTTGACTACAAGGTCTTCTTTGGACTTTCCCCTCTTCCACTCCTTGGATTTTTGGGGTTTTTCTTCACTTGGGACCATTTAGTTCTTTTGGGAAATCTGCAGCCCCCTCTACCAGTGTCCAGACTGTCTGGGGTCCTGGCTTCAACTGAACTTAAACTGCTGTTTCTTTAGTTCTGTGCATATATCTGTGGGAGGAACCTGCCTATCTACACCTCCCCCTCCAACCCCCCATTGCTAGCTACACCACTATTCTTTCTACTCGTGTGTTTACTTTTACTTTATTGGGGTCGTAAACGTCTCATTAGAAATGTAAGCAGCCTTTTAAAGTGAAACTAAACTTCCACTTGACCTTGCTTAACAGATACAGAAATACAAATGAAACCTAAACTTTAAAGCTAAAACTCATTCATAACATCCACAAATACAAGTATAACATACTTAAACAATCTCTATTTCCTAACAGTCTAAGTCAGGGTGATATACTGATTGACATTAATGGATCTAGAATTCTAAAACAGGGACTTCCAGAAACAATTTTCACCAGTTTAATCTTAGATTTTTGGATAGAGAATATTGGTTAAAAATATTGGTATGGCAAGATACAGTTAAGGAGCATGGCTTTTTTCTTCATTCATTCATGGGATGTGGGCGCTGCTGGCCAGTACAGAATTTATTGCCCATCCCTAATTGCCCTTGTTCAGAGGGTATTTAAGAGTCAACCACATTGCTGTGGGTCTGGAGTCACATGTAGGCCAGACCAGGTAAGGATGACTTTTTCCTTCCCTAAAGGACATTAGTGAACCAGATGGGTTTTTACATCAATCGACAATGGTTTCATGGTCATCATTAGACTTCTAATTCCAGATTTTTATTGAATTCAAATTCCACCATCTGCTGTGGTGTGATCTGAACCCAGATCCCCAGAGAATTACCTTGGGTCTCTGGATTATTAGTCCAGCGACAGTACCACTACACCACCACCTCCCCCTTTCTCCTCCTCCAAAATATTCTTCTGGAGGCAGCTACAAGAATAAACAGAACTGCCTGGTATATTAGCTGTCTTTTGGATAAGATGATAAATCAAGGACCCATCTGCCTGCTCAGGTGGATGTAAAAAAATAGTTCAAAGACCAGGTGAATTAACCCTAGTATCCTGCCCAGTTTTTAATCCCTCAAACAACAAAAAAAAAAAATAGCTGGTCATTATCCCTTTGCTGTTTGTACTAGCTTGCTGTGCGAGAAATTGGCTGTTGAGTTTTCTACATTATAACAGTGACTACACTCCAAAAGTATTTAATTGATTATAAAGTGCTTTGAGATGTCTGGTGGATATGAAAGGCGCTATATAAATGCAAGCCTTTCTTTTTTGAGGTGTCCAAACTAGAACCTGTGGGCCACATGCAGACAATCCTCCAGCACAAAAAACCTCAGGCAACTCAAATCTTACTTGTACTTATATTTCACGCTCACTGGTTTATCTTTTTCAATTTTGGAGACCTCGGTTTTTGGAAAGGGCTCCATTAGAGTGCAGTTGCCTCATGGCTGGATAAATTAAAATCAGGTCATCAAGTCCAGCTGGTTGCAATTTTTAAAAAGAAATCATGGGAATAGTGATTAAACTTTCTATACGGCCAGTTCTCCTGCTTTAACCCACCCTTTATTCATTTTCAGGAATACAGTACACTGTTAATAAAGTGAATTTAACCATTAGAAAGAAAAAGCAGCAGTTGGTATTTTTCTCTGTGCAGAAACATGCTCTTCAGAGAATAAAAGTGGTCTCTGTTCACTAAATCAAAGAATGTGGTGGAGATGATGAATCTTTGCAACGACAATCCAGGTCTATCAGCAATGAAACATCCCACTGCAAGCATTGGGCTGAAACAATACAATGAACATACTTACAATAGATGCTCTTCTGCCTGCAGTGGTTGAATTCCAATCTCTGCACTGGCCCCCAGCTTGAATTTGCTGCAGAGACAAAAAGAATAAAATTCAGGATGGAGGCTGAGTTTCTCACTTTAACAAATCTCATCATATGGATTCATCCAGTGCACATATAGAATGTAAGGGGGCAGAGTGCAGAATATCAGCAGGACACAAGAAATGGTGAGTGAGGCGAACAATGTGCAAAGACATAAAAACAAACACTTACAGCACTTACGGCACAGAAAGAGGCCATTCGGCCCATTGTATCCATGCTGCCAGGAAAGAGCTATTCAGTCTCATCCCACATTCCAGCTGTTGGTCATAGCCCTATAAGTTTGCGGTATCTCAAGTGCAGTTCCAAGTGTTTTGTGAACGTGATGAGGGCTTCTGCTTCTATCACTTAATCAGGCAGAGAGTTCCAGATCCCCACCAACTAAGTGAAAAAATCTCCTCAATTCCCCTCTAATCCTACCAACAATTACTTTGAATATCACCCCCGGTTATTGACCTCTCCCTGCCAACAGAAATCGTAGGTATATCTCTAAGTTCTCCAGCCCCCATGAAACCAATCATCCAAGCTTGGACATGTATGCAGTTTCTTCATTGTTGCTGGGTAAATATCTTTGAAATCCCTACTTAACATTACCATAGCAGCACCTTTACCACAAGGACCACAACAATTCATGGAGAAGGCTTGCCAATTCTCAGACAGCTAGAGATGGGCAATAATGCAGTCACATATAGATAATGAATAATAAACACATTTCCCAATATCAGAAATTAAGATCCTATTTAGGGAGAATCTTCTGGCATAAAACTTCTGGCATAAAACAAGTTCAAATACTAATCGCCCTGCCTGTGTTATTATGAGAGCATTATAATCTACAGAACAGTTTCACCATCCACTTTAGTGTGCAAGTACAAATGAGCAAGCTTATTCATGTTGGTGTAAAATGCAAGCCAGGCAATCAATGTGCTGAACTCCTGCCACAAGGTTTGAACAAGTTTAGTGTAATTGCCAGGAGATATTTACCCGAGTGTCCACCTGCTGGTACTTACCTGAGCTGCTGCTGCTGGTTCCGTAGGATCTTGACAGGGCATTTATTCTCCACCAGCCAGACTCTTAGGAATTCCACTGAAGGGACAGAGGGATCCTGCAGCACAGGCAAGGTCAAAACCTGCAAAAGGAAAACAGTAAGCTAAAAAGATTGGTGTGTGCTGTACACAGAGTCAGCAGCATGATTCACCATATATATTCATTCTTTTTGCTTCATATATAAATGTAAGTCTGCACCTTTCTGTAGTTTTTCTTTTTTAAAATTCAACGTTTGTGCTTGTTTTTGCTATGTGCACCCCTTTGGTAAGGACTATACTGGTGGGGAATAGCACTTTTAGTCCAGTGGCAGTCTCAGTTTTCCTAAATGAGTTGCAGCAGTAAAACAGCAGTAGTGACGGACTTCAGAAAATGTGGTTCATTAAAGTGCGTAAACTTTGACCTCAAGAAGCAATTTTCATCTCATTTTCCCATAATTGTGAGATTCTAGCACCCACAATCCAGAACAGCAGCAGTTCCCAGCAACATGGAAAGTGAGAGGTTGCAGTAGAGAAGGATTATAACTTTAAATGAGGGCTTTTATTGGCACTGTGAATGTCGAGACAACCCTGCCATCACTTCATTTGGGAAGAAGATAAATGCTGAGAATTACTGGCACCATGTTCTTGTAAGATGGGATTTACAGCTGAGAGAGATTTTGACTGGGCAGAAACGTTTAAAGGAATGGAATGGTGGGAGATAAGGCTAGGAGGAGTTTGTCCGCTTTGAAATATTTTTTTAAAATGTCATCAGTCCAAGAGATGCCAGTGATGCAGAAACTGAACGAGGGAGTGAAAAACAGTAATGAATTTGAGCTGTCTATATCACATCAGCTAAACAGGGAGTTGAGAAGAACAGAAGCACGAAGTAAATTCTCAAAGCAAGCAGAGGGAAAAGTTAACGGTGGGAGAATGGTGAAGCAGAAAGCCCAAGGATGGAATGTATTAGATGTCACTTGTGGCATGGTATTGGAATACTGATGTGCGTGTGTGCAAATATAATTTGTTGTGTGTGAAGCTAGTAGCGTGCAGAAGAGCACAGCAAATTTGCACTCAAGGTGGCGACTGTAAGAATGTGGGTGTTTGAGGGTTTTGTGAGGGATTAGGCATTGCAAGAGTTAATCAACCTAAACTTTCTTCCAAAGGCTTAGTTCTGAATAAACATACTCCCTTGAACTTTCTGCTGATTGCAGGTTCTCAACTGAGTCACAAGTGGCCTTGTTATTGCAACACACTAATTATTGATAGAAAATTGAGGAAAAAGAAAATCTATTGTTTTTACTTCATATCTGTGACTATGGGAATGAATTGCAAATCGTTGAAACAGAACCAACTATAAATCCCTTTTCCTAATTTGCAGCATTATGCTTTTGCTAGTCAGCAGTTATGTAGAGTATCCCCTCTACAGACTTATTGGTAGATTAATCACAAACTCAGCAAATGAGAGGCTATCCCTTGGCTTCAGGGGCTTGTATTCGCTAAATAAATAGATAGCTCATATTTTAATATTAAATCTGTCAGCTTATAGTTTCCATTAATTTAATTATTTTATTAATTAAGTTTTATTTCTCTTTTGTCAGAATTAAAAAAAATGTTAAAAACTAAGTTTTAATTAGTTAGAACTCATTGACCTCAAGGTCCTGGGCTATATCATCACCCTGGAAACAGAAAATGCTTCTACTAAGGCTAAAAGGCAGGTAAGGGAAGCCCAAGGTATGTGCCTGGATTCAGAGCTTGTGATACCAATTATTGGGTAGAACGGGGTACAGAAAGTGCATCATTGGATGGATTTTCTATATTCTGATTACAGCCACAATGCACCGGTGGTGGGCAGGTTTGATGTTTAAAGTGGTGGTTTGAGCTGCTGATTAAGCAGACTGTTACAGCATGGGATTGTACCAATTGTCAGCTCAAGATGACCACACTTGGGATGTGTTTGAGGAACCGACATCCTGGTCACATCTCTGCAGGATGAAAGAAGGTGTGTTTAATCCATTAAGCTTCTTACTCGGTGCTTGAAAACATCAGTACCTCCAAGTCATACATGGTCATGTATTTCTGTTCCTTCATCGTTGTGGGTCAAAATTTTGGAACACCTCACTTAACAACAGTTTGGGAGCACCTTCACCACACAGGCTTCAGTGATTCAAGGTGGCAGCTCACCACCACCTTCTCAAGGGCAACCATGGATGGGCAATAAATTCTGGCCCTGCCAATGATGTCCATAACCCAAGAGTATATTAAAAAATATATAAATCTCTGCTAATTAAATGGAGGATCTGCTGATAGGCATCCAAAGCTCTACAAACTGAAAAGGGTACAGACCTCTTCAAACAGTGTGCAGGAGAATCAAAGGGGAATAAAATTAGTGAGTTAACCTACCTGAGTTTTTAAATCCTCCAGACTAGCTTCCCCGGATATCTCAATATTACCCATGTACTTGAGCTCAGTGCCCATATACTGTTGTAATGAAAAATCTGCAACACAACACATGGATAAATCAGAATTGCCCAAACACAATTTTGTACAGCTAACTCTTGCTGCTGATCATGTATTAAACAGTCAAATAAAAGAAATTACATCATACAAGGCATATTGGACAATGACTTACCCATTCATAGTAGTGACAGACAATAATAGCGTAGAGCTGTTAAGAAATTGCTGAAGAAAAGATGCTGTGAAGCTTTTCGTTTTACACTCATTAGGACAGATGTAAGAATGCCAACTTTCAAAGGGAATAAAAATTTATACTGCAAGAGAAGAGTGCTGATTGGTTGGCAAGTGGACTCTGGTTGAGGTGTTGCCACGGAGAATGCACCTGGTAACATTTATCCCCCAAGCTTTTGTTTAATTAGAAAATGTGCAATGCCTGGACATTTTCTGTTTACAGAGGACAAACTTTTCACGCAGCAAATGGTTAACTAGTAGAAGACAGAGTTGGGATAAGGGGGCATTTTCAGGATGGCAACCTGTAAATAGTGGAGTGCTACAGGGATTAGTGCTGGGGCCTCAATTATTTACAATATATATTAATGACTCAGATGAGGGAAGTGAATGTGCTACTGCCAAATTTGCGGATGATACAAAAATAGGTGGGAAGGCAAGTGGCGAGAATGACACAAGGAGTCTACAGAGAGATATAGACATGTTAAGTGAATGGACAAAAGCTTGGCAGATGCAATATAATGTGGGAAAATGTGAGGTTAGGCACTTTGGCAGGAAGAATAGAGGAGCTGAATATCATTTAAATGGGGAAAGACTGAAGAAAGCTGCAGCACAGAGAGATCTGGGAATCCTTGTGCATGAATCCCAAAAAGCTAACATACAAGTTCAGCAGGTAATAGGGAAGGTAAATGGAATGTTGGCCTTTATTTCAAAGGGAAAGGAGTATAAAAATAGGGGAGTCTTACTAAAACTATACAAGGCACTAGTTAGGCCTCACCTAGAATACTGTGAACAGTTATAGGTTATCTAAACTTAACTAAGGAAAGATGTACTGGCATTGGAGACAGTCCAGAGAAGGTTCACTAGGTTGATCCTGGGTATGGAGGGATTTTCTTCTGAGGAGAGGTTGAGTAGGTTGGGCCTGTACTCATTGGAGTTTAGAAGAATGAGAGACGACCTTATTGAAACAGATAAGATTCTTAGGGGGCTTGACAGGGTAGATGCTGAAAGGTTGTTTCCCCTTGTGGGAGAGTCTAGGACCAGAGGGCATAATCTCTGAGTAAGGAATCGCCCATTTAAAACAGGGGTGAGGAGGAATTTCTTCTCTCACAGGGTAGTTAATCTGTGGAATTCTTTACTGCAGAGGACTGTAGAGGCTGGGTCGTTAAGTATATTTCGAAGTGGAGGTAGACAGATTTTTAATTAGTAAGGGAATCAAGGGTTATGGGGAAAAGGCAGGAAAGTGGAGTTGAGGATTATCAGGTCAGCCATGATCTCACTGAATGGCAGAGCAGACTTGATGGGCCGAATAGCCTACTTGTGCTTCTACGTACGTCTTATGGTCTTAATGCCACTAAGTAAATTGCTTATTTGGAGAGCCAGTGCAAACACGATGGTTCAGCTGGCCTCCTTTTGTGCTGCAAAAATTCTGTGATTGTGTGCAAAAGGACCCTGCATAAGCTTCCAGCAAGCATAAGTGAGCCACATTGTGAGCCCGACTGATAATTTCAAACTGGTTGCTAGTGTAATTCTTTGCACGCTCGGGATTGTTCAGCAAGTGCTATCCAATTGTGGAATCACATATAATAATGGACAGTGTTCTGAGTTTTGCAAGCATGAGCTGGTTGAGTACAGTCAGTACTCTGCCTGTTGTGAACAGGCAAAGGGACATGCTGTTTGATACAATCCAGCAGTCACTGGGACGTATGGCCTACATACCTGGGATCACATTGGCACTGAAATTCATATACCACATTCTGCATTTGTGTGGTAGGCAGAAAATCTGTTCACAATTGGATAACACTTACTGAGCAATCCCAAGTGTGCTAAGAATTACACTGACAACCAATTTAAGATTATCAATTGCGCTCGCAATGTGGTTCACTTACGCTTATTAGAAGCTACATATATTCATATGCAGGGCCCTGTCCTCTCCAAACAAAAGAATATGTTTAGCCTTTCCACCTTTTTCATTAAACAAATGCATGGGGGACAACTGTTCCCTGGTACAACCCCCATGGCAACACCCTGACCAATCGGAGTCGGCTTGCCTTTTTTGAATTTAAACAAAAGCTTGGGGAAATAACTGTTCCCTGCAACGTTCTCCATGGCAACATCTTGACCAGAGTCCACTTGCCAACTAACCAGTACCCTTTCCTCCTGCAGCAAGGAGAAGATGATGGCATAGCGGTATTGTCACTGGACTGGTAATCCAGAGACCCAAGGTATTGCTCTAGGGACCCGGGTACAAATCCCACCATAGCAGATAGTGGAGTTTGAATTCAATAAATATCTGGAATTAAAAGTCTAATGATGACCATGAAACCATTACTGTAAAAACATATCTAGTTCGCTAATGCCCACATCTCCCTCAGCTGAAGAATCAGTACTCCTCCATGTTAAACAGTGACAGTGGCAAAGGCATAGAATGTATTCTGGGTGGGGGGCTTCAATGTCCATCACCAAGAGTGGCTTGGTGGCACCACAATAGACTGAGTTGGCTGAGTCCTAAAGGACATAGCTGCTAGACTGGGTCTGCAGAAGGTGGTGAAGAAACCAACAAGAGGGAGAAACATACTTGACCTCATCATCACCATCCTGCCTGCCCCAGATGTATCTGTCCCTGGCAGTATTGGTAGGAATGACCTTGTGGAGATGAAGTCCCTTCTTCACATGGAGGATACCAACCATCATGTTGTGTGGCATTACCACCACACTAAATGATTTTTAACAGATCTAGCAACTTAAGACTGGGCAATCATCAGGCGCTGTGGGCCATCAGCAGCAGCGTACTCAATCACAATTTGTAACCTCATGGCCTGGCATATCCCCCACTCTACCATTAGCACCAAGCCAGGGGATCAACTCTGGTTCAATGAAGAATGCAGGAGGGCATGCCAGGAGCAGCACCAAGCATACTTAAAAATGAGGTGTCAACCTGGTGAAGCTACAACACAGGGCGACTTGCATGCCAATCAGCATCAGCAGCAAGTGGTAAGACAGAGCTAAGCGACTCCTCAATCAATGGATCAGATCCAGTAGTGAATGGTGGTGGACAATGAAACAACTAATTGGAGGAGGAGGCTCCACAAATAGCTCCATCCTCAATGATGGGGCTGCCCAGCACATCAGTGCAAAAGATAAGGCTGTAGCATTTACAAGTATCTTCAACCAGAAGTGCCGAGCGAGTGATCCATCTCCGCCTCCTCTGGAGGTCCCCAACATCATAGATGCCAGTCTTCAGCCAAATCGATTCACTCCACTTGATAGCAAGAAACTGCTGAGGCACTGGGTGCTGCAAAGGCTATGGGCCCTGACAATATTCTGGCAATAGTACTGAAGACTTATGCTCCAAAGTTGCTGTGCCCCTAGCCAAGCTGTTCCAGTAAAGCTACAACATTAGCATCTACCCGGCAATGTGGAAAATTGCCCAGGTATGACCTGCAAACAAAAAGCAGGACAAAACCAACCCAGCCAATTACCGCCCCATCAGTCTCCTCTCAAACATCAATAAAGAGATGGAAGGGTTCATCAACAGTGCTATCAAATTGCACTTGCTTAGCAATGACCTGCTCACTGATACTGAGTTTGGGTTCGCCAAGGTCACTCAGCTGCTGACCTCATTGCAACCTTGGTTCAAGCATGGGCAAAAGAGCTAAACTTCAGAGGTGAAGGAGCCCTAGCAAAACTGGAGTCAATGGGAATCAGGGGGAAAACTCTCCGCTGGTTGGAGTCAACCCTATGAACAAAGAAAGGTGGTTGTGGTTGTTGGAGGTCAATCATCTTAGTTCCAGGACTGCAGCTGTTCCTCAGGGAACAGACCTAGGCCCAACCATCTTCAGCTGCTTCGTCAATGACATTCCATCCATCATTAGTTCAGAAGTGGGGATGTTCGTTGATGATTGCACAATGTCCAGTACCATTTGCAACTCCTCAGATACTGAGCAGTCCATGTCCAAATATAGCAAGGCCTGGACAATATGCAGGCTTGGGCTGGCAAGTGACAAGTAACATTCGCACTGCACAAGGCAATGACCATCTCCAACAAGAAAGAATCTAACCATCACCCCTTGACATTCAATGTCATTACCATCACTGAACCCCCCACATCAACATCCTGGGGGTTACCATTGACCAGAAACTGAACTGGACTAGCTATATCAATACTGTGGCTACAAGAGCAGGTAAGAGCCTAGGAACCTTGCAGCAAGGAACTCACCTCCTGACTCCCAAAGGCTCTCCACTATCTACAAGGCACAAGTCAAGGGTGTGATGGAATACTCTCCACTTGCCTGGATGAGTGCAGTTCCAACATTACTCAAGAAGCTTGACACCATCCAGGACAAAGCAAGCCGCTTGATTGGCACCCCTTCCACAAGCATTCACTCCCTCCACCACTGACGCACAGTGGCAGCAGTGTGTACCATCTACAAGGTGCACTGCACAAACTCACCAAGGCTCCTTAGGAAGCACCTTCCAAACTCATGACCACTACCATCTTAAAAGGACAAGGGCAGCAGATACATGGGAACACCACCCCTGGAAGTTCCCCTCCAAGCCGCTCAACATCCTGACTTGAAAATATATCACCATTCCTTCACTGTCGCTGGATCAAAATCCTGAAACTCCCTCTCTAACAGCATTGTGGGTGTACCTACACCACATGGACTACAGCAGTTCAAGATGGCAGCTCACCACCACCTTCTCAAGAGCAATGAGGTATGGGCAATAAATGGTAGCTTAGCCAGCGACACCCACATTCTGTAAATGAAAAAAGTATAAATTGTTTCCTCTGAAATCTGGCATTCTTGCATCTGTTCTGATGAGTGCAAGACAAAAAGCTTTGACAGCATGTCTCTTTTTTCAGCAATACTCAAGTTCCATTCTACCAAGTGACCATTAAGCAATTCTTCAGTTGGCAAGTTTGATCAGCCTGACCTTTGGTGGTGGGAAATGAGAAACTGTAGCTGGGTTTTTTTTAAATTTGCACTTGGCTGAAACCTAATTAGCAACTAGGTAATATAAGTGCTACATTAAATCAAATATTTGCCCCTGAGATAGATGCCTCTTCTATTCAGTTGAATGCAGAGGGAGGGGCAGTTTTTGGTACCTATTGAAAGTGTAGAGGACTTAGCCCCTTCACTGGGGAAAGGCCAGTGAACTGGTCCACCAGGTCTCTCAGCCAGCTTAGAATTTCTAGTGGTTTTGTTACAGATCATTGAGGCAGAAGCTTTGAAGTTGGCACATTGCAGTTACACAGGACATATATGTAAGTATGTTCAGCAAAAAGGAATGGGGAATAAACTGAAAAGAATGTCTGATGGGAATTAATATAAGAACAGAAGTAGGCCATTCTGTTCCACCAACGTTTTTGAATAATAGAGGTGTAATTACCCTAGTCAGTTGCAACACAGCTTTCCATCAGCTAATCGATAAGGGACATTGACAGCGGTGATGAACAAATCCATATCCCAAAACATTTCACACCCAGATGAAGTAGCTCCAACACAGAAATAAGATTTTCTTTTGCAATTGTAGATTCAAGAAAATGATTCAGTGCAGTGTTTTTTATATCTGTCTGCTCATAATTATTCTGAAGATTTCCAGAAAGTTCAGTCACACCAACACTCTGCTAGAACCACATTATATCCTGACTTGCAAACTATCACGGAACAACATAGTTTCGTCAACTTTGCTGACCTACCTCTAGCAGCAGACTCAATATTTAAAGCACAGAGCCTATCAGCAATGTTTTCCTGGTCCTCTTGAAAGCGTCCTCTGCTTCCTGAGTTCAGTGGAGGCTGATAGAGCCAGACAGGTAATATCAGGAATCCCTGTGAGAGATACACCAAGAAACTGAAAAAGCACAAAAAAGGACACAAAAGAGACTTTTATTTTTAATCTGGCTCTGGCAGTGAAAGCAGTTTACTGATCGTGTAGGCCAAATCATGAAACAGAAATCTATTCTTTCACTCATCGTATGGGTCTTTTTTGAGCAAGTATCAAGCAGGAAGTATAAAGATTATGGTGCTGGGATTTTCTCCCTGTAGCAGAGAAGGTTAAGTGGAAATTTAATAGAAGTGCTCATAATTATGAAAGGCCTTGATAGAGTAACTAAGGAGTTGATGTTTCCACTGAAGGCCAGTAACCAGAGGACACAGATTTAAGATAATTAGCAAAGGAATCAGATGGATGAGGAGATCTGGAATGCACTGTCTGAAAGGGTCATCGAAGCAGATTCCATAGGAACTTTCAAAAGGGAATTGAATATATTCTGGAGAAGAAAAATTGGCAGTGCAGTTTGGAAAGAGCAGAGCAGATGGCTCTTTCACAGAGCTGCAGACAAAGGTTCGATGGGCTGTATCAGAACAAATCAGGAGAGCATGAAAAACTAGATTTCCACTGAGTTTGCAGAGAAAAGGTAGCTTACTTCTGCCAGTGCCAATGGAACTTGCACATTGAGCATTGAAGGGATTACTGTAATGTAAAAGCACTTATGCAAAATCACTGTGACTTAGATAAAGACAAGGAGACAGGAAAAGGGTAGAAACGGAAATGAAATGCAGTAGGACAATAAAGAAGTAAATATTAACAAGTGAGGAATGAAGAAAGAGCTTACACAAATAGCAGAGTTATTAGAATGTCCAAAATCGTTTTAAAGCCAATTAAGTAATTTGGAAGTACAGTCAATGCTGTAATGTAGGGAAACACGACAATGAGATATGCAGCGGTTCAAAAATCACTGAAATAATTAGACTATTTAGCGGTATTGAATGCAAAAATTGAGCAAGTTCAAGGTTTGACGACCACTTTTTCATAGAAGTCTGAAGGAGTGGAATTTGTGGCAGGTTCTTCCAATTGGTTTAATTAGGGTGAGAATTTTACCTTTGGTGGAAGCCTTCCCTCCATGATGACCAGTGTCTCTCCATTGGTTATCTTCATGTCTGCCAATGTGGCTTCCTACAAACACCAACACAGAAAACAGTCATGTACAACCATAAGATTCCCTCCATTTTCTGCTATTTTCTCCCAATTCCTTCTCCTGAAACCACTGACTGCTGCTTAGGAATGAGCTCAACAAGTACCTGCATTCCACTCAACAGCCATTTTGTACACGAGCCTAGAAAATGATACTACTGTTGGCCAGGGATTGCAGCCAAACTGCTGACACATAGGCAAAAGCAAATTTTGAACTGAAGTAACCCGAGTTCAGTTGCTGGCCTGAGCTGGTTGGAACCGGTTTGAATTAGCTGAATTTCGTGAAAAACAAGGGAAATGTGATTAGACACAACCTTATTTAAAAAAGGAGTAATGAGGTAATGCTACCTAAGTTCTTGGGACAGAGCCAATAAGGAGAAGACATGGGCTAGACAAGCAAGCCTAAACCAACGGGAGAGAGACGGCACAGCTTGAAGAGATAAGATTCGGAATAAGAATGGAGAATCTCGGGCGTGGAGCCAGCTAAGACTCCAGAGACCAACCATCACAGAAATGGGAGAACCTATGTCAGCAATGTAGAGAAGATGTCGAAAGAGAGAGAGAACGGAACGCCTGGCCAGTGTCAGCACTCCTTTTCGGGTATTAGCTGTTATATTCTGTGACCACTCGAAGTGTCAGATAAATCTAGTGGGTGCGCGTTTAGATCCTAGTTTGGGTATAAAACTGTATAACCTGCTGCAAACTGCATGTCCATATCTAACCAGACGTATAAGCTATATGTAAACAATCTAACAACGTGAGTAAAGAGAATTGAGAGTTAAGAGAGAATTGACTCTTCTCTTTGTACTATGCCAACAACCGGTACCGGTGACCCCCGATCAACACTACTTAACTGCAGGAGTATCAAAATCAAGTTTGATCCTGTCATCTTCACATATCTACTTTCCAGCAGAAGTTACAATCATGGAACTCAAGGCCAATACCATGTGCATGAAGAATAAAGTCTGCACTCTTACTGCAATCCCAACTGAAATCAATCAATTCAACAAAAATTTGTGGCTTACACTGCCCTGGCCTCCTCCTCTGCAGTATGATTCGATAATATCTACCTTTTACATAGGAAAAGGGGTTGATCATTAAGCCCCTCTAGCCTGTACAACCATTAAATTGGACTCCGGCTAATCAGTTTCTTGACTCTTGCCTTGGTTCCAAAGGCTTTAATACCCAGGCCTAATTAAAAAAAAATGATCTCAATTCTAGAATGTTCAGTTGGCCCTTGGCCTCAACAGCCTTTTTGTTTTGGGAGAGGGCTGGTGGTGGAGGTAGGCAGGAAGAAAGAGGTCCAGATTTCCACCATACTGAGCGATTAACGTACAGATTTTCTTGATAACCAACATCAGATGGAAGAACGATGATAGAACCTTTAATTCTTTCATTCAATAATGTAGATGTCACCGGCAAGGCCAGCATTTATTACCCATCCCTAATTGCCCTCAAGAGGGCAGTACTGACTTATCTTTTTGAACCACTCAGTCCATGTGGCAAAGGAACTGCCACAATGTTAGGGATGGCATTCCAGGGTTTTAACTCTGTAACAGTGAAGGAATGGTGATATAGTTCAAAGTCAGGAGGTGGAAGCTTGTGCCATCCTTCGTGGCCAGTTTGGCGGAGGGATTATATCTTGATCAAATCCATGGTGGGAAGGCACGTGGACGGCCTTTTTCACTGCCGCCAACTGAGGCCCCTAAGTGAGCAATTAATGCTCACTTATGGGCCACATCTTGGTGCCGCTGGTATTAACCCAACGGCTACCAGGGCACTCACCACATGGGAAGAACAAGCAGCAAACAACTTGTAGGCTCCTGTGGGCAGGGGGGGAGGGGGAGACCCTCATTCAGAAGCACCCCAGTGTCTGATCAAGGGAGCCGGCGTGGGGAAGCAGGAGGGAGCGACAAAGTCACACCCACTGCTTTTGCTACCACCCTCCCATCCCCAACAATCCCCACTCTGTGATCCCCCTTCCACCATCTCTCACCTCTGGCCTGAGATGCAATCCTAGGCTTCGGGCAGATGTTGTACTGGCAGCAGCCACTGCCTCTCTGATGCTGTTCAATACAGCTGTCAGCCTCCAAATGGCTAGTAGATCTAGATGGGTGGGACTTCTGCCCCAGGTCCTGATCCTGGGAGGAGGCCTGATGCTGGCCTGTCAAGTTCTCGAGTGGAATGAGATGCAATGGACCTTCTCTTTAAAAAAAAGAGGATGTGGAGCTCCGATCTGCTCTCCAGCTGGTGGGTGAGAGCCTTGTCACCTCCACAAGATTCCGACCAGGATGTGTAGGAATTAGAGGGGGATCCTGCAGGTGATGGTGTTCACACGCACTTGCTGCCCTTATCCTTCTAAGTGGTAGAGATCTTAGATGTGGAAGACGCTGTCGAAGAAGCTGTGCTGATCTCTGCAGTGCACCTTGTGGATTGTACACACTGTAGCCATGGTACTTCTGCGTTCACAATACTTCCGATAACATTGGGCTTCTAGCTGAACGAAAGGGCCACTTTTTTATGCTTGAGGATTCATGCTATTTTCTCCTCTACCCACCCGTCCCCAAATAGCCATCGAGCTTTGAACAGCTTAAAGACGAAACAGGATGAGCTTTCTTCTACCAAACATGTTTTTTTTTATTAAAAAGGAAAGTCTCTGTGGGCTGCTATGTATGCTAAATGTTGCATAAATCATTCACAGGGTGACAGTATACGTTGACGTTCTATATCCTAAAATCATTATCATATTAAAACATCCCATGTCAAACAAAAAGATCAATGATGTCTATATAAATCTTCCTCTTTTCCAACACCATTCCGGTGTGGGCTCCCTGCACCAAAAGCTCTACAGTTCTGAAACCAGCCAGTAGAGGGTACACAAGAATAACCTTAGGAGGAGTCTCTTGAGTTTCCATGGGTAGAATATTGCGCTCATTGAGCAGGCCCGCGCCCGATCCAAACAAGTGTAAAACAACACGTGATATTTTGGCCGGCGCGTGCGTGGGAGTCGGCGGCGAGTTCGCGGACAATTAACAGGCCCAAAAAGGCCATTAAAATTGTAATTAAACAAAATTTTTCGCTGCCCATCCAGCCTTACAGTTGGCGGGCAGGCAAAAAGGCCAAGTGGCCTTTGGATTTTTTGCCCATGGATGAGGTTTTGATTAGTGATTTAAAAAAAAAAAAATTTTCAAACTAATTTGTAACATATCCCTGCTCATGTGACAGAGTCATGAGGGAACATGTTATTAACATTTTTAAATTCTTTATTTTTTATGTGCTAAAAGCAGCTCTGCACCTCCAGGAGCGTTTACTGCGTGCACCCGCGTGCATTCGTGAAGTTCCGCGATTGCCCTCCTCCTCCCACAGATCACCACCACCCCCCCCACCCTCCCTGCCATACAGGCAGCGCTGAGCAATTCACTCTGGCTGGCCATTAATTGGCCAGCCAGCGTGAAATAGCAGTTATGGCCGGCAGTCTGATTTGTGGCCACTTCCACTCGCTCCTGCCCAGCGACCGGAAAATCCTGGCCCATGTGACGAAGCAACCAATTCTAGCTCATAACTTACCCCAAGCAACCCAGTCAAGTATGAGGGATGGGGCCTATGGAAGTAAACTCAGGTCCCAGAAGATCACTCTGGTGGTGCCCTGATGTCTGGAGGTAGCCAGAGGTATAAAACATGCCTCCACAGTTACACAATTTTAAATCAGAATTCAAGATGTGGAGGGCATGCAGACACCATCTGACCATTTTCTTTGTCTGAAACCTAACAAATTACTGTAAATATGTACTTTGTGCAATCTTAACTGTACTATTTGCTTTCATTCCAATTGCTTAGTGCCGTGAAGATGTACTCTTACCAACAATACCACTGGTATCACAATGCAAATGAGTGAGCGATGCTAATTGTAATATTGTACCTTTGTGGTAGAGCTCATTTCCACCTCATCAACTTACTTCATCTTTCAAAATCTCTCCAGCATCATAGCACCAGTCAGTTTTCCTTAAGTGCCAATACTCTCCTGTAAATAAATAGCAAGATTTAGCAGAACACACAGAGGGAGCCTTTTAAACTTTTAATAGCACCGACAACTCCTCCAGAGGCAGTATGCTTTCACTAAAAAGCTAGATGTGTTTGCTGATATCACTTTTTTTTTTAAAAGTATGGGCCAGAATTTTATGTCCCACAGGCAGGCCCGCCCCCGACCTGTCTGGCCGCAAAATAGTGCGAGAATACGTCGGGCGAGCATCCCAACATCATCCCGCACCCGCATGATATTTCGCACAGCTGTGGGAAGCACACCCACCGACAATTAAACAGTCAATTAAGCCCATCAAGGAGGCCATTGAAAGCGATTTTTCGTGGTCCGTCCACTTTTATGGTTGGCAGACGGGCCATTTTCCCAGGGCGGCCTTTTTGCTCGAACCGCAATCAGGGCAGAATGAAACCTCCGTGGGGAAATAATATAAAGAGGGATATTTGGGGACGGTTGTTTTTTTTTAAAAAAATGAGGTATGCTTTCAGGTGCTTGATTGTGCTGCGTGGACATAGTTTGCAGCATTTTTGTTGTTTGGTTTATTCTGTGGAGGTCTGCAGCTCCCTGCCTTCAGGGAGCTCAGTGGAAGCTTTCAGCAGCACCCGTGGTGATGCTGGCGCCCGCCCTCTTCCTGCTCCCACCGGCAGTGCTGAGCCTTTCTCAGCGTACATTTCACACTGGCTGGCTGTTAATTGGCCAGCCAGGGTGAAATCACGGTCGGGGGTCAATTATGGACGGGGAATTGTTTCCTGTCTGCTCCCGGGCCTGCTGATCACGTGCGCCCACTGAACGAAAAATTCAGGCCATGCTTTCATTGCTGCTAGTGTTCTATGTAACTAATACATTGATTTTACGGAATCCTTTATTGAAGGGCATCAGCTCACACCAGGTAACTGCAAAAGACAGAAAATTGTTGGGTGTCTTCCAAATTTGCTGATCATAGAAAGGAGTATTGATTTAGTCTTCAAAATCTTTATTACCTTACCTTCCTACGACTGAATGCTTAATAATATCTGAAATAATGTTGGTTCTCAGTAATCCATTGCAGATTAAATTCTGGTAATCTTGTGATTATTATGCTGCAAATTCAATCTTGCTGCATGAAAGCCACCCTGTATTACTGAATGGTGAATGTGACAGACTTGTGCACAATGAAATAGCCTTACCACTTGTCTTTGTAAAAGTGAAAAGGGCCTGGCCTATTGCCAGGATGCATGTATTCCAACGTTTCACACATAGATTGACACCAATATAGACTAGATTACTAAATTTGTCATCACAAAATATGGGAATTATGGTATCTTTGAAAGAGTCAAACAAAGTGAAGATTGGGTAACGCAGGATGAGATATAGAGAGTTTACCTTTCAAACTGAACCAATGTGTTAAACTTTCAATTGTGTCCCTAAATGTTGGTTCCCCAAGGCAGCATTTAGATAAAAAAGGGTCAGAAATTTGGACTATTACTGGTATGAATCTGTGGTTTCACATCCCACTAAGCAGAATCCCGAGGAAAATACACCTGCCACTCTGAAGTCATAAGAATCATACAGCACTGAAGGAGGCCATGTGACCCTGTGTTGTCTCTCTGAAAGAGCTACCCAATTAGTCTCATACCCCTGCTCTTTCTTCATAATGCTGCAAGTGTTTGTTTCCTTCATATTTTAACAGTCCTTGTCCCCTGTACAAATTAAGATTCAAAATATTATAAACAAATCCAGGCTGCCATTTCAGCCGTGAAGTTACATGTTGAAGAGGACACCATCATTCAATATATACCTGCTAATCCAGCCTTCTCCAACATCAGCTTCAAGCACTGGAACAGAAGGGACAACAAATTTAAGTGAAAAACATGTGACATAACAACAACTTATATTGATGTAGCACCACTGATGTTAAAAAACAATTCCATGGCACTTCACAGGAAGTGAAATAAAGAAAATGGATTGTCAGCTATTTAGAGTAGTGACCAAAAGCATGGTCAAAGCCATGAGTTATAAAGAAGGCCTTAAAGATGAAGATTGAAGGATTTAGGGAGGTAATTCCAGTATTTGGGGCCTAGGTAGTTGAAGACACAGTTGCCTTTGGTGGGGTAAAGCGAAGGGAAAATGTGAAAGGGGCCAGTGGAATGGGGCATGGGTGGTTTGCGCAGGAGGGTGTGGAGGAAATTGGAAAAGAGAGTAGGGGTGGTAGAATATGTGATATCATGAGGATGACAAGGTTGAGGATTTTAAGTTTGAGGCATTAGAGTATCAGGAACCAATGAAGATCAGAGAGGGCAGAGGTGATGGGATGGTCCACCAAAATTCTGGATAAGCTGCAATTTACACGGGATCACCTTCTATCCTAACAGCTAATATGCCTCCTATGCCAATTATTGCAAGTGCAACACAGTCTGTTGCAGGTCACTAATCAGAAGCTCCTGCTCTGAAATACATCAATTAAAGCAATTCCAAAAAACCAAGGAGACACTTTGCATTCAGCAAAATCTTCCAACCTCCAAATTGCTGAGAATAGACATCCGATTGAAGATGCGCTTCAGGACCCTGTGAAAGTTCTGATGCACAGACCTACACGGGAATTGCTGAGGAAGCTTAAACTTCTGACAGGCAATTTCCTGGTCCCTGGGTCTCTCCATGAACATCTCTGACTCTAAGCTAGAGTCGGAGACTTTGGACAGTTCCTCTTTACTTACCTGTATAGTAACCCAGGAAATATTAGACAGATTAGAACCTCGTCTAACACCCGGGTGCCCCTTGAACCCCAGACTATCCGGCCCCCCCCCCCCCACCCCCACCCCCCCAACCCCCACCACCCTCCCCACCGACCCGACTAACCCTTCACCCCTACTACCATCTCCAGCCAGACCCGACTACCTCTCCTGACTCGCCGATTACCTCTCCTGAGCCGACTAAACATTCGTCCACCTACCACCTCACCCACTCCATCCATCTAACCATTCATCCACTCACTCTCCCACCCCCCATCCATCCATCCATTAACATTCAGACTGGACCTTTAAACTTACCATATGGCAGTTACCAAAAAGGGACGTGTCCCATCTTTCCCCGACTACTCTGCTATTTGGGAGTTCCCTGATGGACGCTGCATTGCGCATTTCTGTGACAGCTGGGATTGCAAAATCCCACAGGAAATGCACAGCAGTGTTGAGCTGGAGGAATGTTTGAACATGGCGGCAATCCAGTCATCAGTGCCACTGTTTGGAAAATCTGGGCCAATGTGTTGGTCTGTAGTCCTGCTCTCACGTGCATGCCTATTAACGCTGGGAATGCAGTGGCTTAGCAAACTGCTCAATCCCACTGCGGTACCCAGACCAGGCAGGTGGAATGAAAATGTACTCCTACCATTGGCTGCAAGAATCCAGCATGAAATGCGCTGGGCATTCTCAATCCACTACCATGTGGGCATGGTCCCCAGCATGAAACTGTTCAGAACCTGCCATGAATTGGAAATCTGCCCTAGAAATAGAAACCATCACACTAGTGCCTTCTGAGCATGGGCACAGTAAAGACCTTACATCAATGTAACTTTACTTACTTTATTTTTAATTACACTTCCCTTTCCTAATAAAAGTCTCACCAACCTCCTAAAGGGAACATGACACAGGTCTGGTATGATGTTATAATTGTGGCGTCATACAGGAATATCTGCAATACCCCATATAACATATTATACACTGTACAATACTGGAATGAGAGAGGCCGAAGACAAAAAGTCAGAAAATTAGTGGCTGAAGGCAAAAAGGTCTGAAAATTTTTTGTGACAAGGAATCATGAAATTATAAGCACTTTTTATGATCTGTAATGAATTTAAATGCTTCTAGGCCACTTCCAATGGATGGAATTATTAGGCTTCAAATGGGTATAAACATTAGTTATCCCTTTGTTTACCTTCTATTACCGTCAAAACTGTGCACTTGTGTCAAATCACCAAATTGACCTCAGCATTTCAACACACGTACACATTATAATTTTTTAAATATGGAACGCTTCACGAATTTACACATTATAGTGCATAGGGCAAAGTGTTCTACAAACAATCTCAAATCAAAAGAGAAATCAGCTAAATCATGAGAAATATTCATATCTGATCAGGTTCACACAAGGATAACTGGGTGGTCTGCTCTAAATACTGGTGGCAATCATATAATGACCACTGTAGCTGCAAGTGATTTAATTGCTGGATTTGTTCACCTACTAACAACATGAAATGTTTGGACCGCCAAACCTTTGATCATCATCTGACGGACCAGGAATTGTAAAAATACCAAGAGATGAATGCAAAACAAAGACAGAATTACCTGGAAAAACTCAGCAGGTCTGGCAGCATCGGCGGAGAAGAAAAGAGTTGACGTTTCGAGTCCTCATGACCCTTCAACAAAACTGGTTCCAGTTCTGTTGAAAGGTCATGAGGACTCGAAACGTCAACTCTTTTCTTCTCCACAGATGCTGCCAGACCTGCTGAGTTTTTCCAGGTAATTCTGTTTTTGTTTTGGATTTCAGCATCCGCAGTTTTTTGTTTTTATATTTATGAGATGAATGCAGTTGGGTTCATTTATGGACTCTAAATCTAACAAACATCTGAGTTGGCCAGGTTGATGACTTTCCAGTTACCTCATTATAAAGGCACAGAATATGAACCCTGCTGAAGTATCAGCGATATATGTGTGATGCAAGCAGGTTGTGCCTCCTTCACTCAACAGCCAGCATTGGTTACAGCAAAAGCTATGAGGCCTGACAAATTTCAGCAGTACTATCGAAAACTAGTGCTCCAAGTCAGACACTTTTCCTAGCAAAGCTGTTCTAGTAGAGCTAAAACACTGGTATCTACTCAGCAATATGGAAAATAGCCCAGGTGCGTCCTGTCCATAAAAACCAGGACAAATTCAATCCAGCCAATTACTGTCCCATTGGTTGACTCTCAATCATAAGCAAAATGATGGAAGGTATTGTCGACAGTGCTACCAAGCAGCACTTACTCACCAATAACCTGCACAGTAATGCCAAATTAGGTTCTGCCAGAGTCATGCAGCTCCTGACCTCATTGCAGCCTTGGACCAAGGATGGACCGAAAGAGCTGAATTCCAGAGGTGAGGGGAGTTATTTTCATCAAGGCAGCATTTAACCAAGTGCGGCATCAAAGAGGCCTAGTCAAAACTGAAGTCAATGGGAATCAGGGGGAAAACTACCCACTGGTTAGAGTCATACCTAGCACATAGGAAGATGGTTGTGATTGTTGGAGACCAGTCTCCTCAGCCCCAGGGCATTGGCTGCAGGAGTCTGTTAGAGTAGTGCCCAAGGTCCAACCAACTCAGCTGTATCAATAATGACCTTCCCTCCATCATAAGGTCAGGTGAGGGTAGGTTTGCTGAACTACACACACTGTTCAGTACCATTTGTGACTCCTCGGATACTGAAGAAGTCTGTGCCCATAGCAGCAAGACCTGGAAAATATTCAGGCTTGAGCTGTTAAGTAGCATCTGTGCCATACAAAGGTCGAGCAATAGCCATCTCCAACAAGAGATAATCTAACCATCTCCCCGTGACCTACAACAGCATTACCATTGCTGAATATTCCATATCAACATTGCAGGGCTTCCCATTGATCAGAAACTGAACTGGACCAGCCTAATAAATACTATGACTACAAGAACAGGTCAGAGGCTTGGAATTCTGCAGAGAGTAACTCACCTTCTGACTCCCCAAAGCCTGTCCACCATCTACAAGGCACAAGTCAGGAGTGTGATGGAATACTCTTCACTTGCCTGGATGAGTGCAGCTCCAAAAACACTCAAGAAGCTCAATACCATCCAAGACAAAGCAGCCCACTTGATTAGCACCTCATCCACTATCTTAAGCATTCACTCTCTCCAACATCAACGCACAACAGCTGGAGTGTGTACCATCTACAAGATGCACTGCAACAACTCGTCATGGCTCTGTCGACAGCACATTCTAAACCAGTGATCTCTACCACCTCATTGAATAAACATAGCTGATGCGTGGGAACACCACCACCTGCAATTTCCCCACTAAGGCTCAAATCGTCCTGAATTGGAACCATATCACTGTTCCTTCATCTGCGCAGAGTCAAAATCCTGGAACTCACTACCTAACAACTCTGAGTGCACCTACACCACATGGACTGCAGCATTTCAAAAAGGCAGCTCACCATCACCTTCTTGAGGACAATTAGGGATGGACAAAAATTGCTGACTTTACATTGTTCACATCCCATGGACAAATAAAAATCGAAAGTTAAGATACAGATCAGCCATTTAATTGATTGGCGGACCAGGCTCAAGCCGATAAATGACATACTCCTATTCCTAATCCTCCGAGTGACCTTTCATAAAATAGTTGTGCACTACTCTGTACCCAATACACGTTTATATTTACCAAACTTCGATAAAATAAATAACTTTTATTCATGCATTATAGGTATTGAATGTACTTGCTCACATACAAGTGCAGAATATAGAATTTATTCTTTATGCAGATTCCATCATTCATAGAACAGTATGATGGTAGTGATTTGAAATTCATACACAAGAATGTTGCAATAAAAACCTCCCATGGCATACATCTACTCATATATTTACCTCTCGGACAGAAATGCTCTGTTCTACCACAATTTCCATTTCAGGGCTTAAGTGAAGACTGTCCCCAACAGAAAAGTATAAGAACAGCTAAAGAGTGGAATTAAAAAAAAAGCAATTAAAATAAGTACCTTTACATCGATAGTCAAGAGTTGAGAAAATTCTGGAAAATCTGATACAAATAAATCTGGCAGCACATGACATTTGTGTGCCAACATGCTGTGGCACAAAATGCTTGTAGTTGGCTCTTCATCAGCTATTTCTCCAACAAGGAAAATGAAAATTAAAAGGTATTTTGAACAATCCTTGCATTACTTCTGGGTATAAGGCACAAGCCACCAGCCCAACTACTAGGCTCAGTGAGTAGTACGTTATGCAGGGAGTCCATGAAGATAATTTAAGAAATATAACCCATTATGATTAAAACGTACGGAAAAATAATAGGTCAGGTTGATGCGTCATATGTTAATGAACACCTCAAAAGTAGTGGCCATAGAATGAGACTGTATTTCAACAATGGAATATGTTTAAGAACTCCCTTTTCTCCAGATTTGTAGTTGCTCAAAAACTGTTCAACAGCTGAAAGGAGTTAGCAAAGACATTGGGTTCTTATAAAAACAGATACTGCAATGGGAAAGTGGAAAAGATGGTATTCTGGAAACATGGGGTTAAATAGTCTGAAAGGCCTTTATGTATGCCTGTCTTGTGAAATGTAGTCTGTTCTGTGGAAGCACAAGTTTGATCAGCAAATTAACATTTCTCATTCATACTCTTCTTGCATTCTTTTATGGCAACCATGTATAGTTGCAGAATAAATAATGCTATTAAGGTCACTGTTTCAGAATGTTGTTGATAAGTAAAGACATTAAAAACACTCAAGGGTTGAAGACAAGGTCCTATGGAGTCTATAAGCAAGAATTGTTAATGGTGCTGTTTAAAGCTTATTAATTGGCTGCAAATTATAAACATCTGGTAAGTAAAGATGAAAGCAAAAGAGACAGACATTCTTTCAGATGACACCTGGAGTACTGAGTATTTCCAGCATTTTGTGTTTTTATTCCAGCACATTGTATTTTTATTTCAGTTTTCCAGCATCCACAGTATTTTGCTTTGCTTTTGAGGTGTACAGCTCCCTTGGATATAACATTCATACGAGTGGGTCTGTGCAAATGACACGAGCATTATCTTATTGAAATGGTAATTTGCCAGTCAAACTTGTGTTTCCACAGAACAGAGTATATTGCACAAGATAGGTTTAAATAAAGGGCTCTCTGATCTATCAGATCTTTCCCATTGCAGTATCTGGTTTTTTAAAGAACCCAATATCTTGGCCTCAAATATTTTCTTGGCAACCCCTTTCAAATGTTGATCAGCTTCTGTATAATCAAATGTTTCTTGGTTTCTCTCATTATTATCACAGTTTGAAACTTGAGGGTTATTTTTAAGTCAATGTATGGATATTAATAGATTAATTAAGATCAATAGAAAGAACTGATGTCTAATTAAGAATATATTCTTAGCAATGATGGTTTTAAATAGAAAAAACCTGCACCTGCAAAATTACGCAGAAGACAGCCCTGACCTCTCTTCCTACCTGTGTCTCTGTTGGAGTGTGGCCAGGAAAAAGTGCTAAGCTGCTTCCTGTTTTCAATCCAATGCCCTTCACAGTCAAATCTTCACAGACTATAGATTTAAAAAAAGAAACATGCATCAATATTTAAACAGATATCTTGGGGCCAGAGATGGGGGGTGGTGGGGGCAGGCGGAGAGGTGAGCGCTAAAAGAGAGAATCATGAATGATTGCATTCATTAAGGCAGGTGATAACACTGATGAGAAGTCAAGAATTCATTCAGGGCACCATGACAATTCCTAAAGGGAAACTCCATATGGCTCGCTGCAATAGCACAACTTGTCTTGAAGTAATCACCCACCTGGAGGGAGTAGCCTTCCAGTTCTGTCAATTGGTCTCAAACAGGTCCCATCTTCTGTAAAATAAGAGGCAAATTATCCAGATCAACATGTAACAGCTGTCAAGAGACACACAAAAAACAGACCTTATAACTCAGATTTATTTGAAAAAAGATACAATTTATATCACTGCTTCCCGACTGCTAAACGTGGAACTGAACCATACAGACTAAGAAGGACCAAACAGATTCCCAGTCTGCACTGAGTTAACCAACTGCAGCAGGAAAGCAGGGTGTCTTTCACAAATCAAGAAGTCCCAAAGCAACTTACAACCATTTAAGTGTTATAGCCCTGAAAGCCAGTTGGTGAGAAATGATACTGGAATCAATCTTTACTCAGTCTTATGTTTATTTACAGAGTGAAACATTACAAGCATATACTTCCTAACTCAACCACTCTCAGTTTCAGTAAGTCTCTCTTTTTATCTGCTCAAGTAAAACCCTGAGTGATGTCCTCAATGTGCATTTTATTAAACACAACTGATATACAATTAACATGAGGCACTTCTGAAATGTAGTCACTATTGTAATGCAGGAAATGCAGCAGCCAATTAACACAGCAAGGTCCTACAAACATTACTGTAATAATGATAACATAATATGTTTTAGCAGACTGTTACACTGGTTTAAGCAATAGCCCTCGATTATGCAAAGGGAAATCTGCCAGGATTCCTTCTCCCAAACATTACCCAGGGTCACCCTAGTGAAGATACAAGTGCGTGGATGCTAGGGAAGGCAGAATCAGGCTGGATGATCATGATTCATGTACAGTTAAATAGATTGAAGTATTCAAAAATGTCTGTCCCTAGGCATCTTTAGGAAGAGAACATTTTTAACCATGAGCGATATTTAGGGAGATTAACTAGCATATAATAAAGTGCTTTAATAATGTCATACCTAGCAGTAGAATTACATCTATTGGATACCTTGGTTCCATTTATTGGTATCTAATTGCAGTTAATAATTCATTGGGTGTTTGGGCATAAGCAAATCCAGCACCACTCACTGTACGATGAATTGATACAAATAAGATCCAGGTCAGCTGGTCTCAGATGGTAAGATGAGCTAACTCAGGATAGGGGGCAATAAGAAAATTGCCATTATCTACAAAGATATACTTTACCTTGTTCGTCTTTCAGCTTCAGCTTTTCAATGGCATTAGCTTTGATTTCCACAATCAACTGGAACAAAAAAAAGTCATACTAGCTTTAGCAAAGAATCACATAAAGCAATAATTTGCACTTACAACAATACCTTCAACACAGTAAAACATCTAAGGGGGTTTCACAGCAGGATTATTGGGCAACATTTGGCACTAAGTCACATGAGGTCAAATCAGGACAGGTGACCAAAAATTTGGTCAAAGAGGCAGGTTTAAAGGAGAATTTTAAAGCGGAGATGGAGAGTTACCTTTGTGCCATAACATTTCATTCAGAAACAGCATACTAAGGTTTCATATAACAGGGTTTGTTTATAAGGGTATTACGTGCACACTAGTTTGGCAGAAAATTGAAATATAATAGTAACTTTGCAACAAGTTATACTTCAAGCAAATATGCTATTTGGGCGTGAATAATATACTTCCAAATCATAATTCATTTCAAAGAGTGAAATGAGATACAAATATACATGCATGTACAGGGCTTTAGTAAATGGAATTGCAACTATGCAATTCAAGTTACCATTGTTGGCTCCATCATTAAAGCCAGTGCACACCAAAGCCATACACACCAGGTTTAAACACACTGTATAGCATCTTAGTCATGGATGCAGTTGACATAGCTCAGTGGCAAATGTACAAAGGAGAAAGACGCCATGTTTCTTGCTTTCAACTGGTGCCCAGTGAACCCAGCTAGAAACGGTATGTGAGAACAGAATCAGGTTCAGCTTTGATGCCACAACAGCCAGCACTCATTTGAGTGAGATACTGGAGGGCAGGGCACCTAGGAAAGCAGAAGGTGACCAATACTGAGGAACCATACTCAGGCACAAGTCTTCAGGGGAGAGAGGAGGCAGAACCACAAAAAATGCTCCCAAGTCTCCTGGGTTGTCCAAAAAAACTAGATTCAATTGGTGAAAAACATCCAGGTTATCCAACTCCATCAGATACTTTAGCCCTTTTAATTTTCTTGCTGTGCAAACTTTTATTTATGGATGTCAGCATAGGTATGTTTTCAAAAGGCTGTTTACTGGCATTTTCGCACTGGAATATCTGAACAAGAGTAAGTCTCACAGTTGCTGTATTGTGGGGGTGGGGGAGTGGGGGAATGAGTGGATGGATAATGAGTATCACAGTCCTGTTTTTATACTGCATTTGGTTTGTCGCTTTGGTCCAATATTTATCGTACTGTATCACAATATAACGGAATCCAGGAACAGACCACTTAGTCCAAACTAACGTGTGTTGATGTTTATCCTCAATGCAAGCATCAGTCCGAACCCCATATGCCCATCCTGTTGATATTGCCTTTGTTTCAATTGCTAATTTCAGTAGTGCATTCCACAATCTCTGTGCTCTTCTGTTCTGAGAAACACAATTGCTGAAACATACTTTCACTATTTAGTGCTTGCCCCAAATCAGCGCACAAGATGATGGCATAATACCAAAGTATAAATGCTGTATAACTGGTGCACTACTAGAATCGGGTTCCTGTCAGCTGCTATAGCTTTGAGTAGTGGGTTTCATTCTATAAACAACATGCAAATTTACATCCAACACTGTCACAAGGTGAAAAACAAATGATGTTGGTGATTCCATTTCTTGACAACCCATTAAAGAAAGATGGTGAACTGGGGATAAAAGGCAGGACACAATACCAAACTCCAAAACACAAGAGAAGCCAACACATTGTTCATAAGCCACAAGTAAAGCTCCTATTTCAGAAGTGTGTTTTTTCCCCACTACTCAAATTGCCGGTGATTTGGTTTTTCCACTACAATTAGTTGAGGTTACCTAGAATTGCATAGTCTACAGCACAGGCAACCTAACTCAACTAGTCTATGCTGGCATTAATGCTTCAAACAGCCATCTTTCACCCTACTGCATTTAACCCTATCAGCATTTCTCTTTTATTTCTTTCTCCTCATGTGCTTATCTAGCTTTCTCTAAAATGCATCCAAGTATTTCCCTCTATTATTCTTTGTGGTAGCAATTTCTATAGTCTTGGAACAGTCTTTGGGTAAAAAGGTTTCTCTTGAATTCCTTATTGTGTTTATTGGTGATCTACTGCTGCTTGTGTTCCCACAATTGTGGGTATAGCACTTGGCCGCAGTAGTAGGAAGGCAGTGGGTGCAACAGGGAGAGAAAGCCTCCAGTGAGCAGCGGTGAAGGGGCACAGCAATCAGCAACAAATTGGTGAACCAGGTACACCAAGTAAAATTAATTCAGCTTTGAGTTTTGGGGGTGGAGGCAGAGTGGAAGTTAATTTTTATTGTCTAGAATTAACAAAACTTTTGTCCCAATCAGTTCATGGCAACAATTATGCTCCACTTGAGCTGCCGCCTCTCATGCTCATGCTAACTACCTCACTTACATGCTTATTCAGCTCTTCCCTAAATAGGGAAGCTAATCGGCTTCAAGTATTTCCTGTCGTAACAAGTTCCAATTCTTACTACTCACAAGGTAAATAAATTTCTTCTGAATTCCTTATTTGATATCTTGGTGATTATCTTATATCCTTGGCCTCTAGTTTTACTCTTACCTACAGGTGAAAGCACTCTCCGTGTCCACTCTATCTAAACCTTTCATAATTTTAAAATCTTCCTTAGTCGACCCTCAGTCTTCTCAAGAGAAAAGAGGCACAGCCTGTTCAACCTTTCTTGACAGGTATAACCTTGCAGTTCTGATTTCATCCTTATAAATCTTTTTGCAGAGTACTTCAAGTGCAGTCTAACATAGGTTCAATACAGGTTATCTTAACTTCTCTACTTTTCAATTCTATCACTCTAGAAATTAATGCTAGTGCTTGGTTTAGCTTTTTAATGGCCTTATTAACTTGTCAGGCTACTTTTAATGATTTGTGTATTTGTGTTCCAAGATCCCTTTGCACCTTTACCACATTTTGATTGTTATCATTGAAATTTCAGACCACCTTGTTTTTAATTACCAAAATTTAATACTTCACACTTAATTATGTTGAAAACCATTTGCCAATTATGTGCCAATTCTTCAAGTTTACAATTTGTCTTACAATTTGTTGCAGTCCACCTCATTATTGTCTATTGCCCTCTCCCAATATGGCGCCTTCTGCAAATTTAGAAACTGTATTTTTGATTGCAAAGTCTACATTGTCAATATTAATTGTGAATGACAGTTGTCCCAGCACTAGGTCTTGTGGGATCCCATTCCCCACCATCTGCCACTCTGAATAGCTTCCCTTTACCTCTACTCTCTGCTTTCTGTCTTGCAGTCAACTCCCTATCCATTCTGCTGATAGTCATCTGACTGCAAGTTTTATTCTAGTCTATTATGTGGCACCTTGTCAAAAGGCTTTTGGAAATCTAGATAAATTACATCTACTACATTTCCCTTGTCTATTCTTCCTGTTACCTCTTTAAAGAATTCAATGAGGTTGATCAGGCAAGACTTTCCCATTTAAAATCCATGGTCAACAGTCATTATACAAAAACTGAAAAGCAGAATGCTATGGATGCTGGAAATCTGAAATAAAATCAGAAAATTCTGGAAATACTTAGCAGGTTAATGCATGATTTGTGAGGAGAAACAGAGTTAACATGTCAAGTCTGTGACCTGTAGTCAGAACTGGGAGAAGTTAGAGATGTAATAATTTTGAGCAATGGATGGGCAGACCAAACACAAAAGGAAGGTCTGTGACAGGGCGAAAGTCTGAAGAGATTGAATGGTAGAAGAGTTAATCTTCCAAGGCCCAAGAGAATGGTGATTGGGCAAGAAAAGAAACAAACAATGCGCCTAGAGCTGATGTTCTGCTGACTGAAAAAAAAACTGAAACAAGCAAAGGAATTGAAATGAGATGGAGCAGAAATTATGGCCTGAAATTGTTGAATTCAACGTCGAGTCCAGAAGGCTGTAAAAATGCCCAATTGAAAGATGAGGTGCTGTTCCTCAAGCTTAGCGGGTGCTTCACTGGAACAGTGCAGCAGGTCAAGGACAGACATGTCAACATGAGAGGAAGACGGAGAATTAAAATAACAGGCCATCAGAAGCTCGGGGTCATACTTGCAGACTGAATGGAGATGTTCTGCAAAGCAGTCACCCAATCTGCATTTGTCTCCTCAATGTAGAGGAGGCCGTATTTCTGGTTTTGAGATGCACTATTTTCTCCTTTAGTTGGGATTCCATTATCTTTCATACCATCAATGTTAAGCTGACCAGTCTATAGTTCCCTGGACATGTTCCATCTCTCTTAAATATAGATATAACATTTGCTATCTGCAAGTATTTGGCCAAAACCCCTTTCTCTAATGAACTATTAATTATGTGTAATAATGCCTCTGCTACCTCTTCCCTGGAATTCTTTTTAAATCAGAGGACGAAATCTACCCGGATGAGAGGTTTGAACCTTTTTGTGTTTGATTAGTTTATTTAATATTTATTTTTAACTTAAATGTCATATTATTTTTAATCTCATCTTCCAATGTCATGTCACTTGATCAATTTCCTTGGTAAATATTGAAGCAAAACATTGATTTAATATTTCAGGCATTTCACTGCCACTGCCCATGATTTTATCCCATCTGTCCCTTAGTGGCCCTATTCCCACCCCGACTTTCAATTTTTTTATTTACGTGCCTGTAGAATATTTTAGTATTTTGTTTTATACTCCTTGATAATTTCATAGTTCCTCTTTGCCTTCCTAATTGTTTTTTTTTTGACAGCTCTCCTAATTTCTTCGTGGGATGTGGGTGTCAGTGGCTAGGCCAGCATTTATTACCCATCCCTAATTACTCATGTTAAGAGGGCATTTAAGAGTCAACCACATTGCTATGGGTCTGGAGTTACATGTAGACAGCAGATTTCCTTCCCTAAAGGATATCAGTGAAACAAATGAGTTTTTAGAACAATCGACAATGGTTTCAGGGTCATCATCAGACTTTTAATTCCAGATTTTTATTGGATTCTAATGCTGGTACAGAGACCAGAATCTCTCTCCCCGTGAGAGGGCCAGTGGTGCAAATTATGGGGAGGAAACTAACAACAGTTCCATTGAGATATGATTTTGTGCAGGCTTGAGTTGCCTCCTGGAGCTATCAATGCTTGGGAAATAATTTGAATACTTTAATTTTTTTTTTTACCTTACTGTATCATCAACCCCAAACCCAACACCTCTGCCACCAGATGAGCAAGTGCAATAGGAACAGCAAGTCAGACACTATCCCGACTTGGACACATATCTCTGTTCCTCCATTATCACTGGGTCAAAATTCTGGAACTCCTTACCTATCTGCAACATAGGAGAACCATCACCGTATGGACTGCGAGTGGTTCAAGAAGGCAGCACACCACCACTTTCTCAGCTAACTAGGGGTGGGGAATAAATGCTGGTTCTACTTTTGACACCCCTATCCCAAGAATTATTAATAAAAAATCAGACACTGCTCTCAAGGCAGCAATCCTAAATGACTCACTCTCTGTGAAGCCAACAGCACCATTTCTTTTCCGAGCTCTAACTGCTGTGGTTGTTAATATTGGTGAGTAATACACGTTTATGAGGAAGTTTTGAAAAGTTCTCATCGACACTTATAGTGCTAAATGGAAGCAGCTTCAACAGGCTCACAGAATGCCACTTACCATCTCCATGGTGACCGGAATTGTCACCGTCGCTCCTGTAGTCTGCGCCAAACTCTCACCACAGTAATTCTTGACCTGCAGCCAGCTGCGGTCAGCTACAGTTACTGGCATACCATTGAAAGAGAGAACACTATGTGAAGGCAATAAAAAAATAGGGACCATTAAAACACATTAGTGTTATTTTGTATACACACAGAGAATCAGCCACATTTGTTCAGTGTTTTTTTCTGCATACTGATTACATGTTGATGAAAACACACATTTATCCAACTTCCGAAATACCTAAAGCAGCATATTTTCTGTACATTTTTGAATTGCACTGAATATTTTACTCCTTTCAAGTTTGGCTACCATCTGTATTCAGTAAAGTACAGTGTAGTCTGTTACATAACAGAGGCTGTAATCATTCATCATACTTTGATTCTGCCCTTTGCAATCCTTGTGCTGAAAAGCCTGAGTGCTGGAAAGCTGAGCATTTTGCAAATTCTTTTAATTTAAAAATAATATACAGCACCAAGCACTCCAAACTTAAATATAGCACAATTTGCTCTATTCTATCAAAACATTGCATCTTAAACCTAACCTTAAAGGGGTCACCTTTTACTGAACCAGTGAGATATTTATATTTCCTACATGTGCCACCTGGACAATCTATCTGGGTGAGACAGCCAATTTAACAATTAAAAACAATTAGATCATATACAGATCTACAGCACAGGAGGTGACCATTCTTTCCATCATGTCTACACTGGATTTGAAAGAGGTATCAAATTAGACCCTTCTCTTCCCCCGTAGCCCTACAAATTTCTTCCTTCCACTATTTAATCCCATTGTGGCTTTAACGAGATGGGACCTTGTTTTTACGTCTCAACTAAAAACACTTTTGAGAACTGAATCCTCAATTTCTGGCAAAGAGGAAAGTGGCATCAACTGGGTTATACTGTGTAGCTTTGCACAATGGTTTCACATCCACTGGGAACCAATGTTCCTTCTAAACTTTCTGAGTGTGCTGCAATTAGGAATGTACCACACAGACAACAAACAGGTTGAGCACACAAAAGAAAAATTAGAGGGAACAGTGCTAGGAACTGATCACTTCTTAACATTCTCATGTAGAGATCCAGAGAAAAATACATAGAGAGGAAAAAATACATCTCACAATAATGAAGTTTTAAACACAAGTAAGGCAGTCTTTCAGCAACAATAAAATGATCTCTCACCTTAGGCTATGGCACTTCTGGTCTGATGCTAATATAGAGTCACCATCTTTTAGCCTCAGATCTGCAAGGCTCTTGTGCGCATCATCAGCATCATATGCAACCCAATTCGTGGACCCTTTATTTTCCAAGTTCTTTCTGCAATAAACCGTCAGCTCCTCTGGAGAAATCCCTGTTGACAGGGCTAGAGCTTCTTGTACAGAAGCAAACAACGTGTTCCGAGTGAACACTGTTTGAGTCTCGGTGAACTGCACCATCTCGGTTTCTAATTTGCTACTCATTGTGGGACACAATACCTTAAGAAGCACGGGCTCATAGTCCTCACCTGCTTGTACCTCCATTCCACAAACCTGCCAACAGAACAGCAGATGTAGCAAGCTGTGACATGAATGCTCAGTAATCACTCACATAAGTATGTTAGCCACATCTGTAATCTCCATTACTGTACAGAAAAGCATCATTAACTGAGGTAAGCAGGCAACAGAACCACTAAGTTGGAGAACTCAAACAAGGAGAAATTAAATGAACAAGTAAAAATGGAAATATGTATTGCAGAAAAATGTTGCAGGAATTGTCATTTGATTTGTACACAAATATGCTGGGCTTATTACACACACACATAAATATGCACACAGGCACAAGTCTAGCACCTAACAGCTGTCAAACTCCAGACATTACATTCTGAAATTTACAAGAGTTGCAACTGCCTTTTGATTGGTTCAGGAGTAGCTACAATTACCTAAATTTCCCCTAGTTAGAGCAATGATTCTAAAGCAGGCTTGTCCAACCTATTTGCGTGGGCGGGGGGGTCCACATTTCAAAATTTTTCTCACTCAAGGGGTCGATGGGCAAATTTCAGAAAGAGAGGGCAGAATTTTTCGCTGAACAGGCGGGTGTGCGTGTGACCCACTCAAGCGTAACATAGTGCGTAATGACATTGGTGAACGTCCTGGTGTCATCATGCACTTGTGCGATATTTCAGTCAGCAGGCGCGAGCAGAAGTCGGAGCCGCACCCACCATTAATTTGAAAGCCAGTTAAGGCCATTAAAAAGACAAATGACGATGATTTTATGCTGCCCGTGCGATTTTGCGCTCGCCGCAAGGGCAAAACAGGCAGGCGGGCAGCCGATAATTTGCAAAACCTCATCCATGGGCGCAATAAAATGAGTCAGCAGCAGCGCCAGTGTGAGCAGTGAGGAGTTTGGTAGATAGTTTACTGCTGGTCAATAACTAATAGTTGGCAGCTTCATCTGCGTTCGGGGCTTTATTCTTAGTATTTCCAGGCTTCATTTCAGGTCTCCTTGGTGTCTCCAAGGACCCCGAGGTATCAGACAGTCTTCTGTGACCCTGGTAAAGAGGGTTGTGGTCTCCACTGGAGGCACCTCCTCTGAGGAGGTAGATTGGGGCAGAAGGGAGAGGAGGCCAGGTGTCCCAATGCAGCTTCCAGGGGAGCAACCTGTGGGAGGAGAGGCGCAGGCACAAGGGGCACAGGGCCAGCAGGTGGCTCAAGGCGGAAGGGGCTGCAGAGGACGGCACTATCCTGCTTCCAGGGTTTACAGGTGGTGATGCAGCTACCTCAGAGCTATGTCAGAGGTGCAAGGGCCGAAGGAGGCCCCTCCACACGCGCTCACTCCCCCTCTCTCCCCTCCACACGCGCTCACTCCCCCTCTCTCCCCTCCACACGCGCTCACTCCCCCTCTCTCCCCTCCACACGCGCTCACTCCCCCTCTCTCCCCTCCACACGCGCTCACTCCCCCTCTCTCCCCTCCACACGCGCTCACTCCCCCTCTCTCCCCTCCACACGCGCTCACTCCCCCTCTCTCCCCTCCACACGCGCTCACTCCCCCTCTCTCCCCTCCACACGCGCTCACTCCCCCTCTCTCCCCTCCACACGCGCTCACTCCCCCTCTCTCCCCTCCACACGCGCTCACTCCCCCTCTCTCCCCTCCACACGCGCTCACTCCCCCTCTCTCCCCTCCACACGCGCTCACTCCCCCTCTCTCCCCTCCACACGCGCTCACTCCCCCTCTCTCCCCTCCACACGCGCTCACTCCCCCTCTCTCCCCTCCACACGCGCTCACTCCCCCTCTCTCCCCTCCACACGCGCTCACTCCCCCTCTCTCCCCTCCACACGCGCTCACTCCCCCTCTCTCCCCTCCACACGCGCTCACTCCCCTCCACACGCGCTCACTCCCCCTCTCTCCCCTCCACATGCGCTCACTCCCCCTCAAGGGAGAGGGTGACCTCCATTTGTCAGATGATAGGGCCGGAGATCACCTCCAACTGTGTGGGTGGACACCCCATGCCAGTGGCTCTGAAGGTCACAGTGGCCCTCAACTTCTATGCACTCAGCAATTTCCAGGGATCAGTGCGGCATCTGTGTGGAGTCTCCCAATCAGCTGTCCATAGTTGCATCAAGCTGGTGACAGAAGATCTGTTCAAGCAGGTATTGACTTTCCTTCATTTCCCTACAGACAGGCTAAGCAAACCAGAGGCTTTGCAGCGATTGCTGTGTTTCTCTGCATCCAGAGTGCAATCGACTGCACACATGGCCATCAAGATGCCAGAGGGTCAGCTGGATGCCTTCGTTAACAGGAAAGGATTCCACACCACGAATGTGCAGATAGTGCAAGACTATAGGATGCAGATTCTGCAAATCGGTGCAAAGTACCCTGGTAATTCTCATGACGCGTACATCCTGTGACACTCCCAGGTGCCAAGGCTCTTCAATGCTCCAGCTCGGCTGGATGGACACCTGCTGGGCGACAACGGCTATCCCTTGAAAAGGTGGCTTATGACACCTTTCTGCCACCCAAGAACAGAGGCAGAGAAGCGGTACAACAGGAACCATGCCTCCACAAGGGCGGTGATAGAGAGAACCTTAGGTCTTTTGAAGATTCGCTTCGGATGCCTGGACCTTTCAGAGGGAGCACTACAATGCCCCTCCAGAGCGTGTGTCACTGATCATGGTCAGTGCTATGTCTTGGTGCCTCCCCCCTCCTGGCACCAGCATTGGAGGCAGCCTGCTGACTCTGCTGTCCTGTTGGCCTTGATGGCCTTGGCGGTCATCCTCTGGCCAGTGGAGCCTGTGCTGGCCCCGCCTGGGAGGGAGCAGCCAGTTGCCACAGCCTCATCAGATGCTACGGTCACTGGCAGAGAGGTGGAAGAGCTGCAGCCGTCATCCAGAGCATCCTGAGACGGGCTCGCAGAGACAACAGGTAGCTTGTGTGCCAACGTGAGGTCATTCTGGATCTCCCTGCTCGCGATTAATGGATGGGCACCTAGCTGGGATACTGGGTGCCTCATCCATCTCCCACACTGACACTGACCACCCGAGGTCAGTGCCTCTGTGAGGGCTTGTAGGTCCCAGCGCAATCCCAGGAACCCCTGATTCTGTTCCTGGAGCTGCCTCCCCGGGAGAGTTGCCGCTCTCAATGGCGGAGGTAGTGTACTCGGCCATGAGGGGCAGCACAGTGTTGATGCTCCGCATGGACTCCTCCATAACAGAGACCACGGCATACCCTCATGGATGTCTGCCAGATCCTCCCGCATATCTCACTGGACTTCCAGCATCTGTCGCCTAATGGATGACTCCAGAGACTCATCACCAGCCTTCAACTCAACATCGTCCTGGTTCCCAGCAGTCCTTCGATTGCTGGTGCCCTGGGCGCACTCTGCCCCTGCCTGCATCTCGAGCAAGTGTGAAGTGCCCTCACCGGTGTACACCAACATTCCAGCTGCTGATCTAACACACACCGAGGTGTTGGTATCTGCGCTGGTTCCTGGTTCAGAGAGCAGATGTGACGCAGGTGCATCTAGAGCCTGGCAGTCCTCTGGCATCAGGCGTGGCTCTTCAGGGTCCCCTGTGATTTGCTGTGTGGTGGCTAATCTAAGGGGGAACAATGACATGTCATTAGTTTAAGTCATCAGACTGTCACTATGCATGCCAGACACCATGGTGAGACCGTGGCAATCTGCATCATGGTGCCATCATCTTTCAATGATCTATGGGGAATTCAGTTTTGAGGCTCTCATCAATGATGAGACAACACAAATATGCCTGCACCATCCGAAACTCTCACCTTTGTGCTCTGCACTCTTACCTTCGTCCATCACCCCAGCCTCTCTGCGACTGGTCGACCGAGGTGTGTGCTGGCTCTCCATCTCCAAGGCATCCTGCTCATACCTAGTGAGGATTAGGAGGTTTTGGGAGCTTCTGCCGGTCCGCGTGCTTTCAATGCTGTTATGGGCCATCTTCTCCTAAAAGGACAGGGAAGCATTGATTAGTCCACTCTCTACCTGCAGCCTGGCCAACCACATCTTAGGTGCACCTTGAAGGGCACAGCCGAGTTGTGGCCCTTGAGCCACAAGCCAAGTAGCAAGGGTTCTTCCCCTTGGCTGGCTCTGGTGTCATTGACAGTTAGCACGCAGACTTTAGCTTCCCTGAGCTCCACGGGGTGGGGGGGGGGGGACAGCCAGACCATAACACTGCAACACATTGATCCATGCCAACACGATACTCACCCTTCCTGAGCGCAGCATGTCGTTAAACCTCTTGCGGCACTGGACCCAGGTGCACCGTACAACATCACGGCTGCTGATCAGCGCTGCCATGTCCTCCCAAGTTCTTTTCGTAAGGTGTGGTAGCCTCCACCTTTCATCCCTGGGGACAAGGGTGTCCTTCCTGGCAGCCACCTCCTCCAGGAAGACAGCAAGGCACTCATCAGAAAACTGGGGGGCCGAGTGCCCACCTGATCTGCCCTTCCATCTGACGTCTGCAGCTGCACTGGAAGCCATAATTCCCTGTTGACAACACTGAAGATGTCTTCTTCGCTGGCAGTCTTCCAGGGGCTACCTGGGCTGTTTTTACTCCAGCCACCAGGTCGCCCCCGCTTGGCCCTTCCCAATCCCTGCTTCTCAGTGAGGAGCTGAGTCTCACGCTGGGCTGGCCTTAATTGGCCCGCCAGTGTGAAGTCGCGGTCGGGGGCCGATCGCAGTCAGCGGTCCGTTTCCCGGCTGCTCCCGGACTCGCTGACCACGCCCACCGCCAAGCTCAAAACTCTGCCCATGAAGTTCGGCACAATGTTACAAATGGATCTAAAAAAAACTCAAACAACTTTCTGCGCAATAAAAAAAATGAGTAGTAAACAAAGATAAGTATTAGAGGGCAATAGGGTGAGTGTGTATGTGTCTGGATCACTCCCAGTCTCAAGGTGCTCACTCACTCATCCTCACCCACTGAAAGAGGGTGCAAGATGGTGTGTGCACGGGAGAGGGTGAATGAGAACTCTGATACTGGAAGAGAGCCAGACTTATGGACACACACTGTCCTCGCACACAAACTCTTTCTGCCACCTTGCAGGCATTCACTTTCTCACCCCCTCCCTATCACCCATCTCATGCACTCCCTCTCTTCCTCCCCTCCCCTCTCTCCCCCCCTCCACACGCGCTCACTCCCCCTCTCTCTCCCCTCCACGCACGCTCACTCCCCCCCTCTACGCGCGCTCACTCCCTCTCTTTCCCCCCCTCCACGTGCGCTCACTCCTCTCTCCCCCCTCCACGCATGCTCACTCCCCCCTCCACACGCACTCACTCCCTTTCTCTCCCCTCCACATGCACTCACTCCCCCTCTCTCCCCCCTCCACACGCATTCACTCCCCCTCTCCACACGCACTCACTCCCTTTCCCCTCCACATGCACTCACTCCCTCTCTCACCCCTCCACACATGCTCACTCCCTCCTCCACACATGCTAACTGTCTCTCTCTCACTCCTACACATATGCTTACTCTCTCTCTCCCCCTAAACATATGCTCAGTCTCTCTTCTAACACTCTCTCTCTGTCCCAACACTCACTCTCTCTTACCCAACACTGCATCTTGATGTTATTTTATACATTCTTTTTGGCCTCTTCAGGACCTCTCATTTCTACACCTTGCTGAATGGCGAATGGGTAAACTGTTTCTATTCTCTGCAAAAAACACCATCAAACTGCCATTGCAGCTAATAACTCTGAATTTAATTGAGAGGACTATGCCTAATAATGCACATTAGATCATGGCACTGACATTCTACTTACATAGTTTTCTTAGCAGTTTGGTTCGTAGCCTGTTGAACACAATGAGCATTTTGTGCATCATACTTCCTAGGCAGGATCCATATCACATGGGCAGGGAGGAGCTTGTGGGGGTGTTAAAACCCCTTTGACCAAGCTTTTGGCTGTCTGTCCTACTATCACATGTGGCTTGGTGGTCAATTTCACTTCATAATGCTCCTGTGAAACATCTTTGGATGGCTTTTAGCATGTTAAAGGCGATGCTTAAATACAAGTTGCTGTTGTGTGTGTGCACATGTACGCATTCGTGTGCGTGAATGCCTGTGTGCGCGCGCTGTGTGGGTGTGTGTGAGCATGAGCATGCATGTGTGCAAGTCACAGAAATGCAAATGCATACAACTTGCATTGATATGGCACCTTTAACATAAAAGGTGTTTCACTAATAGGGACAGGAAAATGGATGCCAAAAGGCTTTGCTGAAGTGATTATTTAAATGTGCAAAAGAAGGTGTAGAGTTTAGAGAATAAATTTACAGACAAGGCCTTGGGGAAGAGGGGAGGCACCATCAATAGAGTAGGGAGAACCTATATCTCCTGCTGGAAGAAATCAGAACAAGGGAGCATGGTCTTAAAGTTAGAGTTAGGCCTTTAACGGGTGATGTCAGGAAGCACTTCTTCACATGGTGTAAATCTGGAAGGCTTGCCCCCCAAAAAGCAGTTGAGGCTGGGAGTCAATTGACATTTTCAATTAGAAAATGGCAGAACAGGCTTGGGGGGACTGAATGGCTTACTCCTGTTCCTATGTTTAAAACTCAGAAAGGTTATGGTGATGTCTGCTACTAAAACTACTGCTTCTCAACAGAGCAAGCATATGCTGGGGTTAGGAGGGGAATAGTGGCTTTCATGCACATAAACATAGAGAAGTGATGCTGCCCTTTTGACCTCTGAAACTCTTTTTTTCAAATTCAGCCCAGACTGACGGAATGAATGTTGCCTCCATCTAAAGGCTCCTTGTGAAATGGATTAGGGTAGTCTCAGTTAAAGGAGAAAACTTCCCCGAACTCAGCAGTAAACTGACAATCTCACACAGAGAGGCCACTGGATAAGTGGTTTGGAAAAATGTCAATGCAACACAAAGTACTTCACTGAGGCATATTGTTAGGCCAGAAGAAAAAAAAATAGCTTTACTCAGCATCTAACTGTGCTATATCTGATCCAGCAATGTTTGGTGCTAAAACAAGGTGCCCAAAATAGAAAATGTGGCATTTCCCCAGCACTATTAACCCTCAAGCCCTGATGAGCATAAAACAAAAATCACAAATATATAAAGTGGAAAAATTATGCCAATCACAAATTAATTGTTAATTACCTGGTTACCGTTCCATACAAAGAGAATGGCTCCATCTGTAATGCCCAGGCTGTGCAAAGAGGCATGGTCCTCTGGGTTGAGAAGGGAGGAAACTGCGATCAGTACTTATCTTGGAATGTGATTAAATCTTATTACCCACCACATGGTGATAAGGCAGCAACACCAAGAATTATTCTCTGTGTTTACCAATGGTGCTACAAAGGCAACCATTGAAATTAGTTTTTTATCACACGATTTTAATTTCTGGCCTTTGGTTAGTTCAGTTGACTAAATGGTTAGAGTATGGTGCAGAATGATGCCAACAGCCTAGTTTCAGTCCCTATACTGGTTGTGGTAGTTCATGGGAGCCTGCCTCTTTGCCTTGCCCCATGCTTGATATGGAGTGGTGCCCTTCAAACTATATAACCAACTGTAACTCTCTAATGGAAAGAGATGCCTATGCCCTTTGTGGACTACAGCTAATTACATAACTACATTACATTTAATTGCTTACCAGGAGTGCTGAATAAAATGTTAAATAGTTTATAATGTATTTTAATTGTACCAAATTACAGTGTATAAAAAAGCCTGATATGGTTACAAGTTCCACCGTGAGATGCCATACCCATTCAGAACCCTTGCGACTTCATCTTTATTGGTATTTTATTTGCAGATTGCCACCACTGCCATGCTTCACTGAAAATTACAGAATTAGAAAGGATATTTTTGGCCCACAGAAAAGTGGAAAATGGTAACGTGTTTCAACCGAAGAAATTTAATACCCTGCAATTACAACACAAAAGCACTGAATAAAAGTCTGGCTAGGAATGATTTGAAGCTGTAGGAGTAAATATAGCTCGAGATAATCAAATGGTTAGTGCTGTGATGAAGGAACCATGGAAATACTATCTAAAAAAAGCAACCACTTATTAAATGCAGATTTATAGGATTGGGTGAATATTCTAGAGTTTCACTTGATTATTGCTTAAAATAGGAAGGTTTTTTTTGCAGAACCTCCCCAAGGATATTAAATAAATCTGGTAGGGTCATGACAAGGTGAGTTACACATGGCCTACTGATAAGTATAGGCTCAAAATCCTTTTCTTTTCTCATGTTTTCCTACACATAACACCAAGGCAGCTATCTTGGAAAGTATGCCTTCCGTCAGCAGAGACAGCTCCCAATAACTGCTTTTACATCCACTATTCCTTACCATTGAAGGTCTCGTAAAGGTGAAGACCGGCTGGCAATTGCTTGGCAACAGTGATCACCATATCACCCTTCCAGAATTCCAACAGCTGCAATGAGAAATTTTTAGTTACATTATGTACTGGTATTTGAGATGTTAATTGTTGCTTATAGCATACAGATTGGTCCGCTTTTAGACAAGACTGGCTTGTAACAGTATTACCAAACCTCTGAAGAGGAAGCCCAGTCCACTGGAGCTTTCCATCACTTAAATGAATAGACAGGATACCTGCTCCCAGATTGCTGCCAATGCTATTATTAAACAAGAGGGTAAGGATTGGCAAGAGCAGTGAGGTTCCTTATCCCTAATCATCCTTTTTCTGTACCACCATTTTGCTGCCACTGAACACCTGCCCAACATGAACATAAACTGAGAAAGGAGGAAAAAAAAGAGAAAAAAAAACTTATATTTATCTCACATCTTGCACAAGTTCAGGATGCCTCAAAGCACTTTACAACCAAATTAGGTATTGTTGGAGACACAGTCGCAGTTGCAATGCATCGTATGTTGGTTGTGACTGGCTAAGGAATGATTGCTGAGACATAGGTGTTTCTGAACAATAAGTAGTTTATTGGAAGAACATAACTATTTACAGATCTACAAAACTATAGGTGTTACTCAGTCTAAGCCATGAGCATTCTCTCCTCTTCACTCTTGGTCATGTGTTGCTTACATCATCATGTGGGTGATACTGTTTCTCCAGTCCCACACATTAACCCTTTCAACCCTGAACACCCTAATACTACATGATGTAGGAAACTCAGTAGCCAATTTCTACACAGGAAGCTCCTACAACCAATGATAATATCCAAATGATCTGTTTTAGTACATGTTGGTTGATGGATAAATATTGGTCAGAATTAAATGACTCATTGTCTAAACAGTTACAAAGGCAACCTGTTATCTAATGAGCTATTAATGATGGCAAAATTATTAAAAACAGCACAGCATTTTGAGGTACAAATAACCTTTCATGTTTTGTATTAATGTGCATCCTCGCTGAAGATGTTATTTCAATGCTGACACTAGGATTTCAGTAAAGTGTAAAATAGTGGGTGCATGAAAATTTGATAAACAGGAACGATTATTCATTTAGCTCTCCTAAATCCGGTGGTGATTGGGAGAGGATTTTGAGTTGTAAAAGAACCACAGGTCCATCGTTGGTAATGGGACAGTTGAGAGAGGGGTGGAAAGAAAGGAAAAAGAAGGAAACAGGGTTAAAGAAATGATGGAGGAGAGGCAAGAGGATGAAAATGGTAAAGAGGGAATGAGACAGGGAGGGGAGGAAAGGGAGAAAGGAAAACAAACAGAAGTGTGAGGTTTGGGAGAAGAGAGGGGGAAGGTAAGAAAGGCGAGAGGGGAGATGGGCCCTGAGTTTAAATTAGCCTAAGGAACTGACCCCATAAAACTTGGCACAGTCACCATAATGCACTCCAGACCAACTCAAGCCTGGCACCAGCCATCTGCTCTGATTACAGCATTTAATGTGATTTTAGAGTTGGGGCAACGGTTTCATGTGTAGTATGAACGCACTATCTGCACTCTTCCAACAGTCAAAAAACATGCGTCACAAGTTTCAGGAGCTGAGCAAAGGGCAATTGAGTCAATCAGTGAATTTTTTTTCCTGCAAACAGCAGTTTCCAGCCTTGAACAACCCTTCAAAAAGACTAATGAAGCTCTCCAACCACTCATGTAATCTACGCAGCCTCTCCGAGTTAACCTGATCCAGTCTTTCGGAGCTCCACACATGCACTCTGCATAAAATTTGGCATCCATTCTCCTCTGTCTCTGGCCCTTACACGATTTATTTCCTTCCCACTACTTCGCTTTCTTCCTTTATCCTGCTCTTTCTGCTTCAAGCCTGCAAATTCTCTTTGAGATCTCTCCTGACCTTGCAACTGATTTTTGGAGTCTCTCCAGGCTATTGGACTTCTTGTGCCCTTTCTAATCACCCTCCTGGCTTTCATAACATCTCCCAGTCTCCTTAGCTAAATTTAACGTCCGCCTCTGAACGACTCCAAGACGCTGTACAGGATCATGTGAGAGCTGATTTGTGCAAGACGCAACACCATTGTACCAATCAAGGACAAGGTCAGCAGGATGCTATTGACCAATGAGGGGCAGGAGGCAAGGTGGATGGAACAGTTTTGGGAGATCCTCAACCAGTCCAACAAGGCATCTGGGATTGACGAGATACCAGTAAGGCTACTGAAACATGGCAAGAACATTGTCACAACAGAGCTCACAGACCTGTTCAACAAGACCTGGACTGCGGAGGACATCTGGATAACTTGAGGTGAGGAGTAATCGTCAAGCTGAAAAAAGAAAGGGGAGCTCAGCGACTGCAACAACTGGAGGGGCCTAACACTGCTGTCAGTACCTGGTAGGTCTTCAGCACGGTGCTCCTCAACAGATTGAAAACAGAAGCAGACAGTTACTTTCGTGAAGAACAGGCAGGTTTCCTGGGTGGCAGGTCACGCTGTAAGTAGATCTTTATGCTCAGGAACATCATAAAGCAGAACTTAAGAGTATCAGAAGGCACTTGTTATCAACTTCATTGGTTTCAAGCAGGTTTTCGATAGCATCCATTGTCAGTCACTCTGGTGCATGGCAAGACTGCAAGCCATTCCAGAACAGTATATTAACATCTTCAAAGTCTTATACCGCGACTCCAGCTGCTGCATCAAGGCCAGCATGGGCATTACGGACCCCTTCAACATCATCACAGGAGTATGGCAAGGCTGCATACTCTCCCATTCCTTTTCCTCTTGGTTACAGATTTTATCATGAGGAAGGTGTTGAGTGCAGATTTTTGCATCCCATGGCAACACCACCAGTTGACGGACCTGGATTTTGCAGACAACATCGGGTTGCTGGCCGAAGAATCACGCATGCTCCAATACGTGGCCACCGGCCTTGAGAGTAGTGGTGCCTAGGTTGGTCTATGCATCAGCTACAAAATAACCAAGGCAGTGATGACTGAACAGCAACAAAGCCCTCCGGTCACCATCGGGCAACCGAACATCGAGAACATCGACCATTTCCCCTATTAGGAAGCAACATCTCTAGGGAGGGTGACGTGGAGATTGAAGTCCACAGAAGAATGAGCAAAGCAGCATCGGTCTTCCACTGGCTCCGCACAGTCTGGGCACCCAGCACCATTAGCTTGGTCATGAAGCTGTGGCTCCACATGTCTACAGTAATACCAAGAGCAATCTATGCCGGCGAGACACGGAAGAGAAGAGCAAAGTGTCAAGCAAGTTGGAATTCTTTTACCAGCGCTACTTATGAGAGATGCTGGGCATCACATGGAGAGACAGCATCATCAACAAAAAGTGCTAGAGAGAACTAGTCAGAGGCACCTACAGGACATCATGACAGAGAGATGACTGAAGCTGGCTGGACATGTTTTTCACCTCCTGGACTGGCAGTTGAATAGACACCACTAGACAGAAGACAACGACAACGGGGCCAACCGCAGAAGAGCTGGTGAAGTACATTTAAAGAGGACCTCCAAGAGTGGACCACCACCTGAGCGGCAGCAAAAGGCACTGCAATGAACCAGGGCTGGTGGTGGAGTCTTGCTGAGACTCCCCACATGGGACTGGAGGAATTAAGTCTAAGTAAGTCTGATACGTTAAATGATTTGGTTATTTATCCGCTCCTTAAAATTTTCCTTACAGTCCAATACCTTCTAAATTATTGTTTCACTTTCTCATCCGCTTAAGATTTTTCTCCCATTCCCTGACGCTCCACTGCTTAAATTTTATTATCCATAATGAACTTATTTTGCAGCCTTATGGCTTATCAACCTCCACTCACTCTCACCACTTTTTATACGGTTTAAATTGGCTGGTAGAACGAAAGGTGCTGATAATCTTAACCTGTGCCAGGTTTCAGGAGGGCAAACTTCACTACATGGGCTGAATTTTGCCCTTGACGGGTGGGTGGGCCCAACCGACTCAGCGGGCGGCAGCCAATCGCCACCGCCGAAATGGTGCGCTTCCTGTGCGGGCAGGGGGGTTCCCCAAACGTGAGAGTACGCTCTTTCACGCGTGCGCGCAAAAGAGCGCACATCTCCCTGAGGTTAAGTGGTGCCTCAGGGAGATCGCTGAAAGGTTTTGAAAGTTTAAAAATAGAAAAATAAAAAAAATCATTAACATGTCCCCCTCATGTGAAAATGTCACACGAGATGGGACATGTTAATAAAGTGCACAAAAACTTTAATAAGCTCTTTTAAAGCCGACATGAAAACTCATCCCGCCACTGGATGAGGTTTGTTAAAAAAAACACTTACCTGCCTGCCCGTTGGACCCGTGCATTGAGCCAAAGTTTGCACGGGCTCCTTAAATTGGCGTCAATTGCTGAGTTAAGGGCCTTAAGAAGGCTATTAATTAATGGTGGGCTGTGTCACGCTGCATAATGCGCCCACTCACCTAACTATCACGATGATGCATGCTGACGTCAGCGCGCGACATCTTAAGCGCTAACATGCGGGCTCCACCATCTGCACGTCAGCCAGAAAATTCAGCCCCATATGTACGAACATACAAATTAGGAGGAGTGGGCCACTCCACCCCTCCAGCCTGTTCCACCATTCAGTAGGAACATGGCTGATCTGATTTTAACCTCTCATTCCTGCCTACCCTCCGATAACCTTTTACCCCCTTGCTTACCAAGAATCTATCTACTTCTGCCTTAAAGATATTCAAAGACTCTGCCTCAACTACATTCAATTTGGAACGAGTAATTTGGAAAAATTTGGTAATTGCCTAACCTACCAAGAGATGATGAAACTAATGGAGAATACAAATGAAAGTAAAGAAGATAAAAAATGTTGAAAATAAACAGGTCCCCAAGTCAAAGGAAAGGAGCGAGTCAGTTCATACATCTCTAAAGGAATATGAATGATGGCATGAAGCAACAATTCAAGCGTTTAGGGAATTGAGTTGCAATCATAGGGCAATTGATTATAAGGTGAGACATACTATTTTGATTTTGTACACATGGTCAGGTTTTACTTGGATTACTGTATGCAGTTTAGGTCTCCTCACATGGTGTTTGGTAGAGGGGTTTTAGAAAGGATGCTCAGAAGGGCCACTACACTAATTCCCAGTATAAAGCATTTTAGTTATCTAGATAGGCTAAAATAGCTGGGACTCTACACATTAAATAAACATTGACTTAAAGCTGATCTGATTGAAGTTTATAAAAAGATTAACAGAATAGATTGTGTTCCAGTTGGCAGTTTACTTCAATTAAATACATTAGGGTGGACTGGGGAGTGTCACAATTTTAAGTTGGGCCAGATCTGGATTAGATGTCAGGTGGTGGTTCTTTTCCCAGAGAATGGTGCACCTCTGGAACATGCTGCCATCTCTTGCAGTTGTCAGTAATTTTCTGAACTCCTTCAAGAGAAAACTAAACCTGTTTCTAGCTGGGGCAGACATCACCTCATACAAAAGCTAGGTACTGCAGGGCAATTTAGGGCCAGAATGATATCTCAGACTAGTTTTGATCACTTAGGTGAGTTGGAGAGGAATTTCTCAGATTAATTTCTCCAAGATTGCCTTGGATTTTTTAAAATCTTGTTTCTCACGTCTCTCAACTAACATTTAGAAACAGATTTACACAGGTATCATTATATTCCCTGTCTTAGACCTCGCTGTACGCAAATTGCTGCAGCATTTCCTACATTGCTACAATGACTACATATCAACATAATACTTCATTGGTTATAAAACAATTTAAGCTGTCAGACAGAATGAAAGGTGGGGCGTAAATGGAAGTCTTCCTTTCATATCACTATAATCTATATGTAATATTAAGTGTCCTTCTACTCACTATGAGCAACGTTGCAGGTCATTCTAGTAAATTTTCATAAAATCAATCTGCAATAATAATCTGACCTCTTTCACCCATCCATATTGACCTGCTTTAGGGGGTTTACTACCCCTGTGCACATTGTGAATTCAAAGGCAATTTTTCTTTGTCATTCTTTTTAACCCTAATGTCTGCATTAATTAGCCTCTGTTTAGTTACATGTACTGGATTATGTAGTGAAGATTCTTCTAATCTGCTATAGCCCAACTTCACAGTGTCCTGCAAGTTTGCTGCGCACTTCTCCTATGGCACTGGTGTAAACCCGCTGCTTGTACTATTTTAACAAAATCATTAACCTGTTCGAAACAAAAGGGTCAATTACTTCACTAAAATAGTGTGCAAAAATTCCATATAACTGTGCTAAATAGTGACCTAAAAACAGCACTCAACAGAATTTCAACTCCTTGAAGAACTCTATTTTGCCTCTTCCTGGTTAAAAAAATACACTTCAATGTCAGTAACCAGAGGATTTAAGATAAATGGCAAAAAGGAAAAATCCAGGAGGGGAGATGATTTTTTCATGCAGTGAGTTGTTAGAGTGCTTAAAAGGTGTGTAGAGGCAGATTCAACATTACTTTCAGAATGGAATTGAGTATTTACAAAAAGGAGAAACTTGCAAGGCAATGAGCAAAGAGCAGAGGACAGAAGACAATTGGGTAGCTCTTGTAAAGAGTAAGCACAGGCAACAATAGGCAGGATAGCACCTCTGTTTACTGTATTATTTTATGTGAATTTAGCAAAGCAGTGAGCTATAACGAATAGATTACAGTACATCATATTGGCATTCACCAAAGTTCTGCACTCACCTGGAAAATAGCCTGTCTGAGATCACCAACCGTTTTCCTCCTATCAATAGTTATTGTCAACACACTATCTTTCTGGGAGGAAGCTGGGTGTAGGGCACCATTATCAAACTTATATTCAGGACCCAGGTGAAGATGGACTTCAATGTTATTGGCTGCAGAATCGAACTCTGCCCTGGATTTGAAATGGTATAAATAAAAACTTGTCAGTTTTTTTTAAATGGAAGTGATAAGAGGCAAAGTTTTGCATTGTAAACCATATTTCTTCAGATTTGCTTGAAAGCAGATTGGATTCATTTGATATAGGACTTGAATCCCATGTGGGGAATGAAATCAATGGATCTCACATGACCTGCATCAGGACCAGAACTAAATGGTCACATTCCTTCACACAACATAATATATTTGTTAGCAGTAAAGTCCATGGGATTAAAGGGACAGTGGCAGTAAAGATTTCTTAAAAATGGCTGAAGGCAAAAAGCAGAACGTAGTGGTGAACAGCTGTTTTTCAAAATTGATGGAGGTATCAGTGGTGTTCCTCAGGGATCTGTTTTAGGAACATTGCTGTCTTTGAAATAGATTAATGACTAGGGCTTGGATATACAAGGCATAATTTGCAGATGATATGAAATTCCAAAATGCAGCAAACAATGAGGAGGGTAGTAACAGGCATCAGGAGGATATAAAAACAAAAAAACTGCGGATGCTGGAAATCCAAAACAAAAACAAAAACAGAATTACCTGGAAAAACTCAGCAGGTCTGACAGCATCGGCGGAGAAGAAAAGAGTTGACGTTTCGAGTCCTCAAAACGAGGACTCGAAACGTCAACTCTTTTCTTCTCCGCCGATGCTGCCAGACCTGCTGAGTTTTTCCAGGTAATTCTGTTTTTGTTTTTGATCAGGAGGATATAGACAGACTGGGAAAATGGGCAGACATATGACAGATGAAATATAACAACAAGAAATAGGAAGAATGAGGAGAAACAATATGAAATAAATCATACAATTCTAAAAGGCTATTTAAAAAAGTATGTGGGTTCATTGCCTTTATTAATAGGGAGATGGAGTACAGGAACAAGGAAATTATGTTAAACCTTTGTAAAACAATGGTTTCAGAAAGATCTATCAAGGATGAGGGCCTTCACAGACATGGAGAGGCTACAGAAGCTAACGTTATTCTCCTTGGAGCAGAGAAGGTTAAGGAATTTGGTCGCAGTGTTCAAAATTATGAACTGGTTTGACAACAGTAAATAAGCAAAGCGGTTTGCCACGGCAGAAAGATCAGTAGCCAGAGGACACAGATTTAAGGTGATTGACAAAAGAATCTGAAGCAACATGAGTAAACACTCTTTTTGCACAGCGATTGGGAACGGGCTGCCTGAAAGGCTGACTGAAACAAAGTCAAGAGTAACATTCCAAAAAGAATTGGATAGGCTCTTTTAAAAAAAAATATAGGGTATGAGGAAAGAACAGGGGAGTGGGGTTAACTGAATAGCTCTACCAAAGAGGTGACAAAGGCACAATGGGCCAAATGGACCCCTCCTGTGATGTATCATTCTATGATCCTAAAAACATACAAGGTCCATTTATCTTGTTTGTTTGGGATTGAATGCAATTGTTAACAAACAATATTCTGCACTCCATCATTAATGTGCACAACACGCTACTGTGCTATGGAAAAACAGCACAGAGATTTCACAGCTTCTCCTGCATCATATTGTATCTAACTTGTGCTTTATAGCTATTCCGCCTGTTTGCCCGACTAGAGACGAGAACAACCTCAACTGCAAATTTTGAGGACCGGACTTCATGGACAGAAAATTCCTATTGACCTAACATGGTGCAGCATCATCAATGCACTGAGTGAAAGCACTTCTTTTAGGTGCAGCATGTTAATCAGGAATAAATATTTTAGCTTCCAGCACTATGAGTTAAAAAAAAAACATGAGGACTGGAGAATCGCAAACATTACGCCCTTGTTCAAAAAAGGTTGTAATGATAAGACCAGAAATTAGGCCAGTCAATTTAACTTCAGTGGTGGGGAAGCTTCTAGAGACAATTATCCAGATTGAATTAGTAGTCAGGTAGAAAAATGTGGGTTGATTAGGAAGAGCCAGCATGGATTTCTATAGGGAAAATCATGTTTAGCTAACTTGCTGGAGAGGTAATATAAAGGGGCACAATTCTTAAGGCTGTGCATGAGCAGAGGTACCTGGGCGTATATATGCATAGATCATTGAAGGTAGAGTGCACAGTTAAAGCATACAGTGTCCTGGGCTTTATTAATAGGGGGCATAGAGTACAAGGAGAGTTAGGTTATGATAAGCTTATACAAGACACTAGTTAGACATCAGCTGGAGTAATGTGTGCAGTTCTGAGCACCACACTGTAGGAAGGATATGAACATATTGGAAATAGTGCAGAAGAGGTTTACAAGAATGGTTCCAGGGTTGAGAAACTTGAATTAAGAAGATAGATTGGAGGGGTTGGGGCTGTTCTCCTTGGAGAGGAGAAGGCTAAGAGGAGATTTGATAGAGGTGTTCAAGATCATGCGGAAGCTAGACAGTAGATAGGGAGAAACTTCCCACTCGTCAAAGGATCGAGGACGAGAGGGCACAGATTTAAAGTGATTTGCAAAAGAAGCAAACGTGATGTGAGAAAAACTTTTTAACACAGCGAGTGGTCCGGGTCTGGAATGCACGCAGGTTCAATCGGGGCATTCAAGAGGGCATAAGATGATTATTTAAATAGAAACAATGTGCACAATTATGGGGAAAAGGCAGGAAAATGGTACTAAGTCATAATACTCATTTGGAGAGCCGTGCAAACACGATGTGCCATAACCCTTCATGCCCTTCTGCATTATAATGATTTTGTGATTCTGTGATCAATGATATGATAAGCCAAGTTACAGAGGGGCCCAAACTGCACTGTTAACAACCTTCAAGGGAACTTCAGGATATCTCTATGTACCTAAACTTCTAACAGGCGGAACCTGTTTGAATAGACTCTATTAATCCATTCTGTGTTGTACCATCTGCTAGACTATCATCTGAGGCTCTTATTCCATAGAAAAGATTGCAGGTTTAATACTGTATTTGCAATGTTGTTGCTATTAGAAGCAGCATCAAAGCACAGTACTCATCAACATTGAGGCCAAGATTCACATTGTGTTGCATCACAGAATTATAAGTATACTTGGTTAGTATAGTATTCAACTTGTACCTGGACCATAGTAAGTGGGAGCCAAGCTGCAGCTGGTAGAAATCAAATTCACATCATCGCATGGCTTTTAATGTGGTTGCTTTTACCAGGAGAATTTGTATAAGCTTTATATTCACATTTAAAAGCTTTATCCCAAATCACCAAGCAGTAACTGTTTCGCCTTGTTCGGCAGTATATGTGGTACCTTTCTGCTTTTAATCAAACTTACGTGCATTTCCAGATCTCCCAGTTTTATTACAGTAACAAGACAATTTTTTCTCACTCAAGTATTTTCCAACTTTCCAGACAGCATGACATGTTTGACAACCTTTTGCTTTAAAAAGACAAGGTAACTCTATCCACAATGATGCAAACAAACAGCAAGAATCCCAATACATGAGCTTCCCCAAGAGGAATTGCTAAATCTGTTTGTAATCTACCCCTATTTATCACCATGGTAGTGCCACACAACATGGAGGGTATCCTCCATGTAGAGACGGGACTTTTGTCTCCACAAGGGCTATGTGGTAGTCACCCCTGCCGATACTGTCATGGACAGATGCATCAGCAGCAGGCAGGTTGGTGAGGGTGAGGTCAAGTTTATTTTTTCCCTCTTGTTGGTTCCCTCACCACCTGCCGCAGACCCAGCCTAGCAGTTATGTCCTTTAGGACTCAGCCAGCTTGGTATTTAGTAGCATTAGTGAATCACTCTTGATGATGGACTTTGAAGTCCCCCACCCAGATGACATTCTGCACCCTTGCCACCCTCCAAGTGCTTCCTCCAAGTGACATTCAACATGGGGGAGTACTGAGGTGGTAATCAGCAAGAGGTTTCCTTGCCCACATTTGACCTAATGTAATGAGGCTTCATTGGGTCCAGAGTCGATGTTGAGGACTTCCAGGAAACTCTTTCCTGACTCTTTACCACTGTACCATCACCTCTGTTGAGTCTGTCCTACTGGTAGGACAGGACATACCAGGGATGCTGATGGTGATGTCTGGGACATTTCTGTAATGTATGGTTCTGTGATTATGACTATGTCAGGCTGTTGCTTGACTGGTCTGTGAGCCAACTCTCCCAATTTTGGCACAAGCTGCCAGAGCTTAACAGGGAAGACTTTGCAGGGTCGACTGGACTGAGTTTGCCGTTGTTGTTTCCGGTGCCTAGGCCGATACCAGGTGGTTCGACTGGTTTCATTCCTTCTTGACTTTCAACCGGTTTGACACAATGGAGCGGCTTGCTAGGCCATTTCAGAGGGCAGTTAAGAGTCAATCACATTGCTGTAGATCTGGAGTCATATATAAGCCAGATAAGGTAAGGATGGCAAATTTCCTTCCCTAAAGAACATTAGTGAACCAGATGGGTTTTTAGGACAATCGACAAAGGTTTCATGGTCATCATTAGATTTTAAATTCCACCATCTGCCAAGGTGGGATTTGAACCCAGGTCCCCTGGGTCTCTGGATCACCAGTAACAAGATCACTATGCTACTGCCTCCCCCAAATAGACATCTTCAAAGTTAGGAAGGGATTTAATAGCGTAGACATGGGGAAAAACATCTTGTATTTATTTAGCACCTTAAATGTGACAAGATGTCCCAAGACGCTATTCAGGAGCATTGTCAAACAAAATGTGACAACGAGCCTCATAAGGGAATATTAGATCAAATGAACACAAGTTTAGTCAAATATGTAAGTTCTAAGTGATGTCTTTAAAGGAGAAAAGCAAGGCAGAGAAGCATAGGGAGGGGATCCCAGAGCTTGGGGACTAGGCAACTGATGGCATGCCCACAAATGGTAGAGCGATTAAAATCAGGGTTGCTCATTATATGAGCGCAGATATTTCATAGCGTTGTGGGCTAGAGAAGATTACAAAGACAGGGAAGGGCAAGCCCACAAAGAGACTTGAAAACAAGGATGAGAATTTCAAAATCAAGACATTGTTTGACCACGAGCCAAAACAGCAAGCAGAGGGGCGATAGGGGAACAGGACATGGCTCGAGTTAGGACAACAGCGTTTCGGATGACCTCAAGTTTACGGACGGTGGAATGTGGGAGGCCAGCCAGGAGTGCATTGGAATTATCAAAGTCTATTTGTTTGTGGGGAAGTCCAAAATTAGGGATTGTAAATAGAAGATTATCACTAATAAATCCAATAAGGAACTCAAGAGAAACTTCTTTACCCAGAGTGATTAGAATATAGAACTTACTATCACATGGAGTAGCTGAGCCAAATAGCGAGGATGCATTTAAGTGGAAGCCAGATACACATATGAGAAAGAAAGGAATAGGAGGAAATACTGATAGGATTAGATGCAAAGGAGTGGGAGGACGCTCATATAGAGCATAAACAATAGCACAGAATAGCTGGCTCGTTTGGTCTGTTTCTGTGTTATGAATCCTTAGTAACAGTAACAGTACCCTACAACCGGCTTATGTGTTAATAAGGAAGCCTTGATTCTATCACGGAAGGCAAGACAAAAAATAAAATAAGGAATTTAATTTCTATGGCCAATGTTTCATTGTCAAAAATATTGGAAAAAGTATTTAAAAACACAATTGTAGGAAGACGCTCAGAAACGTGTAAATTCTACTTTAAACTGTACATCTATTTTGGAAAATATTTTGAAAGTTTCATTATCTGTAACCATCAGAATAAATTACAAATTTCAGTGCTTTTAAAAGGATTTTTCAACTGTTGAATTGGTTGGCAATTTGAAACATGGCTTTAAAATCAGTATTTTCCAAAGCCTGATTGATAATATCAAGTCAAATATTAAACAGAACCATGTTCTCAGGGAAAAAAGACAGCACTCTTAACGGCCGAATAAACTTATATAGTGAATAGCTCAACGCCTCAGGGTATGTTGGAGAGACTAAAGACAGACTGGGTGATTGCTTTGCTGTTCAATCTGCAAGCGTGACCCCAAGCTTCTGGTCGCCTGTCAGTCAAATTCTCCACCCGTGCTGTCACGCTGACAGCCCTGTCCTCGGTCTCTCCAAAGAACTCAACACAAGCTCAAGGAACAGCACCTCATTCATCTTTGGATTAGGCACTTCACATCCTTCTGGACTCAATAATGAATTCAAGAATTTTAGAGCCCTCAGTAACCTCTATTTTGTTTGCTTTTCTTTACAGGATTTAGTTTTACACTCGCTTTTCTCTCATTTTTGCTTTTGAACTGTGGCTATTTATCATTCTGCTATTAAACATCTCCTCTAGTCACAGCTTTTGTTTTTCTATTTGTCCGTTATCACTCCCTTTGGCTTTGCACTGCTGACTCTTTTGTTCTTTAAACACTTCTGTCTTCCACCCTATCACAAGCTTTCTTTAATGTTCTTTTTCTTGCTGAGTATTTCCAGTTTTTTCTGTTTCAATTTCAGCAAATTCTCAGACTGTTTCAGTACAGTTTTGATTTTCAGATATTATTTTCCTGAATTATGTATTGAAAACTATGAATGAAATAAAAATCTGTTTAAAATCAGGAAGACTTAGGTTTAATGAAGAAATAAATTTTTTTTTAAAAAAAAGCATGATTTGTGCATACTGAATCAAAGAGTCGGAGATTATTTCTTGCAAATAATCCATCTTTAAGGGCACAATTAGCACAATTTAACTGGTTAAACCCCAAAAACCAGGGGTTTGTGAACCGAGTGGCCAAGAACTTTGGGCACGCCCATTTTGGACAAGCAGGGCATAGGTTACTTTCCTGGACCCGAATGGTGAGCCCGGAGGCTCCCACAGTATTGGCCCGTTGGCTTCATTTTGATGCAGCCGTTGGGGTGAAGCAGAGTGCCAGATTTGGCCACTGTCTACATTGCAACAGTACTCAATTAAGTGGGGCCGGAGTCAGGTGGGAGTTAGGATGCTGTGCAGTTCTCTTTCTATATGGAAGAATCTATAGCAATCGAGTTCGATGATCATCACCATAAATTTTTTAATGAATTGTTCTCTTTCTTTGCGCAGAAAGTGCATGTAGCGTGTTCATAAAACATGTACAAACATCACAGGCCCTTACGATGCAGCCATATGTTTTCCCTACTTAAAAGTGTTCAGTCATAACAAAAACAGAGAAAGCTGCAAAAACTCAGCAGGTCTGGCAGCATCGGGGGAAAGAGAAACAGAGTTAATGGGCAGAATTTTGCCCTCGAATGGCATGCAGGCCCCACCGGCTTGGTGGCGGGCAGACAGCCGAACCCCGCCACCAAAACGGGGCCCGCTGCCATTTTGAGTGGGCGGGCCAATTAAGGCCCACCTAGCGGGCTGCCCGACGCTAAGTGCTATGCGCTTCCTGTGTAGGGGGAGGAGGGATTCCCCATCTGTCAAAGTGCGCTCTTTCACGCATGCATGTGAAAGAACGCACTGCTCCCTGAGGCAAAGTCCTGTCTCAGGGAGATTCGTGACAGGTAAGTAAAGTCTAAAAATAGATAACTATTGAAATTATTAACACGTCCCCCTCATGTGACAATATCACACGAGATGGAACACGTTAATAATAAACACATAAAATTTATTAAATGTTTAAAAAAGACATGAAACTTCATCCTATCAGTGGGGGCAGGTCTTTAATTATCTTTAATTATCTTAATGAGCCTGTCAATGGGCCATTGACAGATTGGTGGGCGGACAGCTGATTTCACTGTCCGCCCGCCTTCCTAAACATTTAAAGGGACCGGGATGATGTCGGGGATTCCTCCTGACATTATCCCGTGTCATTTTTCCCTTGGCGAGCGGGCCCCACCCCCAAATCGTCAAGGGGAAAATCCTGCCCAATGTAAAACTCTTCTTCAGAGCTGGGTTTAGTCATGATGCTTTTGGCCATCAGGGTGTGGGACAGGCTTTGTGGGCCAGTTGGTCTTTTCCTTTCCAATCAATTTTTGTATGTTTGTAAAAGGCAAATATGGATCAAGAAGACCGTATAATGGAGATATTCTTTGACTACTAAAAGAAAGGGAACTCATCTGAACCCTCAGTTATTCATTATTGGGCTGCCTCCATATTCACAGGGGTCATTTTATAGAGTTGTGAAAAGACTGAGCCTGTTTACCAACTGCTGTTGAGATATGATATTTGAATGATTCTATACCAATATACAACTGCTTGGCCACAATTACATCTGAATTTTTACCTCAATAAGAACATAATAAGAAACAGGATGAGCAGAGCAGTCAGCCCCTCGAATCTATTCCACCATTCAATACAATCATGGCTGACCTTCAGCCTCCTATCCACTTTCCCATCCACCCCCATATCCCTTGTATTCCCATAAAATCTGTCCATCTCAGCCATAAATACACTAAAAGATGGAGCATCCACAGCCCTCTGGGATAGAGTATTCCAAAGATTCACAAGTCTATCAGTGAAAAAGTTTCTCCTCACCTCCCCTCACCTGTAATGATCAACAACTTATCCTGACACCATGCCCCCATTTTCTAGATTCGCCATGGTGGTCTAAAAGCGTCCAGCATCACGAGAAAATGGATATAGCTTTGTTCTTAGCTTGTCTTTGTCTCGCAAAACAGGTCCAAATCATAGGACCATAGAAATCCTCGAGAATTGTGCTCATTTCCATTAGTTCCCCAATTGTATCCTTGAGCTTTAGCAAATAATTTCCAATCTTTAAGACAATTTTCTCTGAATTTGTGTGTGATTCCCTCCTTATATTTCCTTTTTTGATGTCAAAAAAATAAGAGCCTGATAAAACATCCAAAAATAGCTGGACTTTTAAAAACTGTTGAGAGAAATGACTTCAATGACCCTTAGAGATAGTAGATCCAAGTAGGATCTGCAGTGATCCTTGTCCTTGGGATTGGGGTACTACCAATATGCTTTAATACATGCTCTTGAGCTTCTCAAAACAAGGGATGTGGAAATGGCTTAGGTTTTTAAACTTTACCTCATTAAAAGATAAAGGTTTAATCTTAGATTTTGAGAGAATTTTCTAGTGAGCCACAACATTTTTATTGCCTTATAACTCTATAACTTGGAGAAATTATGCTGCAGAATCAATGCTGGGCAGTGGGAGAGGGTATTTTCCCAGCCCTGTGCCCTGTGGAGGCAGGTTTGGAGGGATGGGGTGTTGGGAAAGTAGAAAACCCTGTCAGGATGGCTCTGATGTGGTCCACCTCCAGGCAAGTGTCCTGGGGCAGGGTGCCACTGGAACCTGCACTCCACGGAGGTGGGCAGGCAATCAAGGCAATTAAGGACTTAATTAATTGATGCAAATGATTGCAATTAAGTGATAAGAGTAATGCAAGCTTTGACAGTGTTGCATGGGTCCTTCACTGTGTCAGGAGCCTGGCAATGCTTCAGAGGCAGCTTCTTGGCAGAAGGTCAAAGGCCACCAGAGGCTGCTGCAAATGCTGGCATCAGGGAGTCGCAAGGTACAAAGGGATGCAATCAAAGAGGAATTCATCCTTTTGGAGGAATCATCCTTGTAGTTCTGACCCTTGTTTTCCTATTGCTCCCTTTTGTGAGTGCCTCCAATTTGAGGTGCACCCTAGATCTCCCTCTTGCTCAGCAGCATTCATCTCTTCAGGTAGGGCTACCAGCCAACCATTTTTTCAGGCCCTCCCATTAGCCCTCTGACATCCCTGTTCCACCCACCGTCCTTAATTGGATGGTGAAAGTGGAAGTGACCCTCCCTATAAACTTGCGCTGGCAGGTGGTCTGCCAAGATGCTTGGGCAGGGAACCCACAAATGCTCCTCACGTTGGGTTTCTGAGGCCCATGGAAAAATTCAGCACTATGTTTCAGTCTGAATGTTATGAAGCTCACCTTGAAGAAAAAAACAAATGCAGACTATTTCAATGGAAGCTATTAGACTGTGTTGCTAGGAACTCAGCCAGCTGACAGCATTACTCACACAGTCACTTCAATTTGTTTATACCTTTGAGGGCTGCAAGTGTATTCTTAGATGGAAATCAAAAAACATATTTTTAAATTCTAATATAGTACAAATTATAAGCTGTTTTGGCACATTGGTCTAATTTTATGTAACAAAATTTACTGGTAGAAAGATTAGCTTTATAGAAGTTACGTGAACCGTTACAATTACTAAGCTTATGGTAAAAGGTAAGAGGACAGTGGTCTGCATCACTGGATAAATCTGTAAGCGTTTTGCTAATTTCAAGGGTTTTTAACTACGATTAGGCCAAATGATCAATGTGACATTTGAAATTAACTTGAATCCACGAACATTAACTTGCCTCACTAATAATTTAAAAAGTTCACTGGAGCAAACTGTTCTCTTGCTTCTGGAACTTGGGGATTTGAATCCATTTTATATTATGGAATTAATATGTTCTCTTCTGACCCTGTGAAGTTTAGGCTTACTTAAACCAATACTTGGTGGGTGAGTGTTCAATAAACATGGCTGCCCTTCATTCAGTGCTGATTGGCATGTGAGGCCATGGATTCCTCCCTCACTGTTGGTATTCCTATTTTGCTCTTTGCTACTCGTCCTTACTATACAACTCGGTATTTGCTGTTCTTGAATGCAGGTTTTGAGTTAAGTCACTTGATTGGTTGTTGTCTCCAACATAAAAGGATCAATAAAAAAAACTTGCATTTTGATTCCAAGCAAACACCCCTTAGAATGCAACTCTAATTCATATTTACGCCAGAGATTACCTTTGCTTTTGAAGACTGGCATCCAGGTTAGCTATCTCTTCCAGCAAGTCGGGAGGTACTTTGTACCTTGAGTTTCCTCGGGCTATGGGAACATATAAAAATAAAACAAACTTAATGTTTTACTTGGGGAACAAAAGTTTCAATCACCACAGATCATCAACACATCAACAGGGCATTTGCTTTTGCATAGCCGTTGCAACTATACATTTATAGCACAAATGAACAACATTTAGCATCTATGAAGTAGTAAGAAGCAATTCTACTACACCATTTCTCCCTTAAACCCATTGCATCGCACCTTCCTCTGTTTCAGATGCTTATCTATTCCTCCTTTAAAAAGATGCAACGCTCTCCGTCTCAACTACAATCCCCATAAAGCTGTGTGGATTTACAAAGGACTGCAGAGGATATATGGCAAAGAAACAGGCCTTTCGGACCAACCAGTCCATGCCGGTGTTTATGCTTCAAACTTCCTCCCATTTTCTCTCATCCAACTCTACCATCATGCCATCTATTTCCTTCTCCCTCATATGCTTGTCTGGCTTCCCCTTAAATGCATCTATACTATTCACTTCAACTGGATAAGTGTGAGGTTATGCACGGGCAGGACAAACAAGGCACGGGAATACACGATGTATGGTAGGACCCTGGGAAAAACCGAGGATCAGAGGGACCTTGGTGTGTACGTCCACCGGTCCCTTAAGGTAGTGGGACAGGTAGATAAGGTGGTTAAGAAGGCATATGGGATACTTGCCTTTATTAGTTGAGGCATAGAATTAGCCAAGGCATAGAATATAAGAGCAGGGAAGTTATGCTGGAACTGTATAAAACGCTGGTTAGGCCACAGCTAGAGTATTGCGTGCAGTTCTGCAAGCCGCATTACAGGAAGGATGTGATTGCACTAGAGAGAGTGCAGAGGAGATTTACCAATTGTTGCCTGGGCTGGAGAGTTTTAGTTATGAGGAGAGATTGGATAGACTGGGTCATTTTCCCCGGAGCAGAGGAGATTGAGCGAGGACATGATTGAGGTGTATAAAATTATGAGAGGCATAGATAGGGTAGACAGGAAGGAACTTTTCCCCTTAGTGGAGGGATCAATAACCAGGGGACATAGATTTAAGGTAAGAGGCAGGAGGTTTAGAGGGGATGAGAGGAAGAATTTTTTCACCCAGATATGGTGGGAATCTGGAGCACACTGCCTGAAAGGGTGGTGCAGGCAGAAACCCTCATAACGTTTAAAAAATATTTGGATGTGCACTTGCGACGCCACGGCAAACAAGGCTATGGGCCTAGTGCTGGAAAATGGGATTAAAATAGTTAGGTACTTGTTTGACCAGCAGACTCGATGGGCCGAAGGGCCCTTTACTGTGCTGTGGACCTCTATTACTCTATGACTCCTTGTGGTACTGAGTCCTATATCATTTAGGCAAAGAGGTTTCTTCTGAAATCCTTTTTGGATTTCTTAGTGACTAACTTATTTGGTGGCCTCTAGTCATGCTCTTTCCCACAAGAAGAAACATTCACTCTGAATCTATTTTATTAAAGCCTTTCATAATTATAATGACCTCCATTAGGTCACCCCTCAGCTTTCTTTTTTTTAATTCTAACTTCTCAGAAGTGATGGTAAATAAAGCTTTATTGATGTTGCAATTCTGCCCACCTGTTGATGGATTTGGCAATATTGTGCTGGCATTCAGAGGCCTATGACAATCAGCAGACACTATGCCTGCTGCAGTGCAGAAGTGTCAGAATATCATTTTTATTTTTAGTTTCAAATATTAATTGGAAGTATCAAATGCAATATCATTTCATTAATAATTGCCTCTTTAAAGAACATATTCTCAATTAACAGACAGGGCTGTGATCAATCACATACAGCACATTAATGAATGGAAGCCAATGGTATATTTTCAGATAAAAATAAATTCAGCAAGATATCACTGAGGATTAGATAACTGCAGAGACCCATCTGGGATGATAAGTTAACAGGACTTATTGCGAGTTGGGATACAAGCAGTAGAGTTTTGGATGGACTCAAGTTTCCAGCGAGTAGAAAGTAGGAGGCCGCTCAGGAGTGCAATCAGATAGTCAAGTCTAGAGGTAACAATAGTATGAATGAATGTGGGGTCACCAACAGATGAACTGAGGCAGGGGCAGAGTTGGGCAATGTTACAGAAGTGGAAATAAGGGGCCTTCGTGATGGCGCAGGTATATGGCCAGAAGCTTGTCTCAAGATCAAATATGACACCAAGGCTATCAACACTCTGATAAAAGCAAAATACTGCAGATGCTGGAAATCTAAACAAAAACAAAAATACCTGGAAAAACTCAGCAGTTCTGACAGCATCTGCGGAGAGGAATACAGTTAACGTTGAGTCCGAATGACTCTTCGAGTTCTGATGAAGAGTCATTCGGACTCGAAACGTTAACTGTATTCCTTTCCGCAGATGCTGTCAGACCTGCTGAGTTTTTCCAGGTATTTTTGTTTCTGTCAACACGTTGGTTCAGCCTCAGACAGTTGCCAGGGGAGGGGATGGAGTTGGGGGCTAAGGATCACAGTTTGTGGCAGGGGCCATTCTCACTCAATGCTGGATGTTGGGCAAGCAGTGTGACAATTTAGAGAGAATGGAGGTGTCAAAAGAATGGCAGTGGTGAGGTAGAATTATGTGTCATCAGCATACAAGTGAGACTGATGCCTGTTTTTGGATGGCACAGCATGATGCAGCTTGTTGCTGAGAAATAGGAAGGAACCAAGGATAGATTCTTGGGAAGCACTAGAGGGAGCAGGAAGAAAAGCCATTGTAGGTGATTCGCTGGCTACAACTGGTTATAAAGAATGGAACCAGGCGAGTGCAGTCGCCCAGCTGGACAACAATGAAGAGGCATTAGAGGAGGATGGTGTCATCAACCATGTCAATGGCTGTGGACAGGGCGACAAGGGATGGTTTACTTTTGTCACAGTCATACAGGATATTATTTGTGACTGTGAGAAGGGTCATTTCTATTCTGTGGCAGCAGGCGGTTGGTGGGGGGAAAACACCTGATTGGAGGGAGTCAAACATGGAATTCTGGGAAGATGGGCATGTTCAAGGATTTGTTGGAGTTGGGCTGGTAGTTACTGAGGACCAATGGGGGCCAAGAGTTTTATTTTGAAGTCCTTTCTAAAATATACTGTACCCTCTGCTGGTCGCTGTAGTTGAGATTTTCTATAAAACAGCATGTAGGCACACTCCTTGCCCTGAAACTGCTTCTCAATGTCCTTCTCCTGGATAGGTCGCACTTGGGAATCATCAAAATCAAACCAGTGTACTTCAGAATCAGGTGTCCTAGGTTGTCTTTCTTCTGTCTCATAGGCATGTGCAATGCTTGCTTTGCAATTTCCTGTCTGTGCTTTGGCTCCTGTCTTGGCTTTGGATGTATTGGGCTGTTGCCCTGGGCAACCACGATCAGTCTGTTTTACAGCAACCCGTGTTCCATCTGCCTTTAGCAGAAACACATCAGGATGACTCTCCAGAAACTGAAATAAAAGAGGGGAGATTACAATAGAACTCTAGGACAACCACAGAGCAACATTAGGATTTAGCAGACCTGGCAGCTGAATGACAAGACTGATATTTTTATCTAGATCATTGGGTTTAAGTCCAACCAAGGCAACCTTTCTTCAATTACAGTTGTTACAACTTCAAGCTAAGTTACTTCACATAAAGTGTTTTACTTGTGTTACTGTATTTGATGTTACTTTCCACTTAAGTGCTCCAGCATCCTTTCCTTAATTGAATGGAGTGAATACCAATAGAACATACAACTTAAATGTCACCTCTCTTTCACATTCTGGAACAATAAATAATGACAATTAGAATTACCTTCTATCTTGGACACCAGGGACTGGAGCAGGCATGATGGCAGGTGGCGCCTGGGATAAACGGACAGCAGTACCCGCATCCAATTCCCAGCATTGGGAAAACTGTTCCTAATTTATTGGGGGACCGGATGTCACTTAGGTTTACTAACGAGCCACTTAAAGCCAATTATCCGAGTCCACCGGGATCTAGAGAGGGCTCAGGAATTTAACGGGACTCAGATGGGTCTCCTATGCCTCCTGAAGGCCACCCAGCAAACCCTGTTGGTCTTGTGGCAAGAATCCCTTGTTCAAGGCACTCAGGGCCTGATCGAGGGATTCAGCACTGTAAGGGGGGAGGCAGGGGACTGCTGAAAGCCACTCCTGGCCTTGCATTCAATACCCCTTCCCACACTCTGGCCAGCGATACCCCTTCCCACAACACTCATCCCATCCCACTCACCTGTCTTCAGGGATCCAGTGATGATCCCTAGTGAAGGCCTCAGAGCGCTGCCAGCAGTGGCTACCCACTCCAGGTGGCTCTGCTGTCAATGGCCAGCAGCTTTTGGGGCGCAACTTTCACCCTACCGGCGCCTTCATCATGTGGGAAGCCTGATGCTGGCTAGCTAAGTGCCTCATTGCCCTTAAATAGCATTGGGCCTCCCTGGCAGAAGAGGCATGGGGCTCCCATCTGTTCATCAACCATTGGGGGGACGCTTCAAGGGCAAGGAACTAAATTCCGCTCAGATCTCTCAGATGTCTACAGGATTGGATCTCGAGATATAATATTCCAGGCAAACTCAATTGTCTCCACAAAGGCAGTCACAAACACATACTACAATGCTGCTTTACATTTATATTAAAGTTAATTCCTAGGTTGAAATTAACTGTAAATCACAATATGCTCTTTCAACACCTCTCCACTATCTCTCTCAACCACTCAATTGCATATGTTGAAAGACAGTTAATAATAGATGTGGGATAAACAATGGGAAGATCAAAGCCAATGTCTTCAGCACATGCCACAAATAAAAACATATAATCATAATAATGCCATTCCATTTTGGGAAAGAACCTCACCACGACCTATAGACCTCAAACAGTCAACTTGTAGATATTGTAGTAGACAAGAAAATCATGGCTGTAATTATTGTCTGTGCCCATTTCCTTGGTTGAGCCAATACACTTGCAATTCTTTTATGCCTATTCTATTCACAAAGTGCAGTCCCCTACCTTCCTTAAAGAGCCATGTTGCTTGCGGTATCTTTTGTTCCATGCAACACCAACTTTCTCCAACAATTTCTGGCCCAGCTGATCCACCAGTATGCCATCAGGTCCCATCTCAATATGAACAGACAGGAGAAAAGATTACAAAAAGGCAAGATATCTCAAAAGTACCATCCTTCATTTTAGCACATTATTAAGGCAGCAAGAACAGCACCAGCAAATTAATCCTAGCTGCCCTAATTACCAGGACTCCTGCTGGAGAAGGAAGGTATCAAGCTGCTGGAGCTCAGACACCAGCAGTGCACTCACTATGGGTACAGAACAAGATGCGTCAATGACACTAACTACTCCAGTTACCAGTTAACTCTTATAAAAAGGTATTAGTATTTTTGAAGCACCTAATAATGACTACAAAAGCAAACTGCTACTCAATTGCTTCGATGGATGAGTGTTCAGCAAAGAAAAAAGACTGGTTTACAGTCTAGGTTGATGTCATCTCATATGCAACATTAGGCCAAGTCTCGATTTGCATAACCGATTACAAATACTGCATACGAAGTCAGTGTAGGAGGGGTAGATGGAGGCATCGACTTTGCGCCATACTCATTGTCCTGAGGGCAGTTGAATCTGCTTTCCTCAAATTAAATAGCAAAATCACTTGATAACTGAGACTCCTCCATTTGGGTCTGTCCAAGGTTGCTTTTTCCCCATATATTGGGATCCAGTTTGCAAGCCATCAGCTCCTGGCGACTTGCCCAGAGAATGCTGCTTTATGGCCTTTGTGACTTCCACTTGAGAAGGATCTAGAGCAAACTCTTCCAGAGTGTGGTGCTGTGGAAGTGACTCAATGGTATTATTGCACACCTTGGGTTGTTGGTTTAGAAGATTGCTAAACAGCTCTGCCCAATAAAAGAGAATCACATGCTTACTTGTTAGGAGCTGATTGCTGAACACCCATCCTCTCAGCAGATGGTAATCTTCTAATTGGCATTCCTTGTTGGTGATTTCTTGTCAGATGTGTAAGACCTGTGAGCACCTAGATGCTTGCCTATGTCTTGGGTGTTGTTGTCGAACCAGTCTTGGTGCTTCCATTTAACAAATCCTAGGACCTGAGATGCCGTGCTACAAGTATCATCCATTAAATTCTTCCAAGAATTTTCAATGACAATATTGTCCTCTGGGAAATCAGCAATTCCTGTGGCTGGTTTGTGCTCCAGTTCTTGTAATTCGACTATATCTTTAAGAACAGTATATTAAGCTTCCTTTGTGGCTTGACACTGAGCCAAAAGCTTTAGGTTTTGTCTTCAAAGATACAATACTCCTGAGAAGCCGATGGTCGCACCAGCATTCTGCATCTCTAAGGGAGCGGGTGGAGCTCATGTCCTTGAGATTGGTCTGTCGTACAATAATGTAATCCAACATGTATGTTGTGCCAATGCTCGGGTCTGGGGTTTTCAGTTTGTCTGCTTTCTGGAAGACTTTTGCATTTGTGATGGTTAGGTCAAACTCACTGCACTTAGAGAGGAGCTGGCCATTGGTGTTTACTGTCAATACTGTGGTGTCCTCATGCTCTTCTCCACTTATCTGTGCCCACTCGGGTATTGAAATCGCCAAGAATAATGAGTTTGTCCTGGTGGAGTACATCTCCAATTCTAGCAAATTGTCACACAATGTACATTTGGTACAATACAAGATCAAGGAGATAAACTAGTAAAAACACTAAAGAAAAGAAAGCCATTCAACCAATCAAGCTCACTCTTTCCAATCTTTGCACAATCAGGTAATCTAACTAACCTATTTAACCTGTTGAAGAAAACTACAGAGGGGTTACGTACAACAACTTACCTTTATAGAGTACCTTTTACATAGTTAACAGGAAAGTTATCAAACAAAATTTGACATTTTATTTTACAGTCTATATGTTCTTGCATGGCCATGTCTTGGATCATTATTTTAATAGGTCTACTAATTAAGAGGTGCACAGTGCAGCAGGATGTGAGCAGCTGTGATGTATATGCTGGGTACCCATGTCTAATACAATACCTGGCCTAGAATAGTTCTCAGGATTTCTAGGGGATCTCCCAATTCCAGCAGGTTGTCTACATTTGTTGGATCTTTTGTTGAGTTGATCACCACATTCTCTTCATCCTGAAAAGAAAGCCATATCATTGCTGCAAGTGCCAAATACACACAAGCACCTTACCCGGGTTTAATGTGAACTATTGGAAAATAATTGAAGCAAGTTTATCAAAATAAATGGCTGAGGAGATCATTGGAAAATTGTAACCGATGTATCTAAGGCTCTCTAGATTCAAAAATTATGCCTTTGGATTGAAACATTTTGAATGCCAGGCTATAATTTAAAGTAGTAAGGGAAAGAGAAATCAGGGAACTGTGATCCTGTCAGTTTAACATCAGTTTTGGAGAAGTTAATGGAATTTATGAGAGAAAGAATGCAAGATTTGAACTTTCACAAAACTAATTCGTTCACAGAATTAAAATCAGACTCAATGTTTGAGCACTTAGATAGGTATGAACTAATCGAAGAGAGTCTTGGATTGGCAAAGTCTAGGTCATGTCTGATTTAGCTGAATGTAGTCACAAGCAGGGTGGATAGGGGAGTGACTATAAATGCTGTCTGTATGGACGTCCAGAAGACATTTGAAAAGGCTTCACATAAGATTAGCAAAAATGAAAGTGTACGGAATTGGAAGTAATCTTATGATGAGAGTCAGTAATTGTTTGGGAGGTAGAAGACAGAGAGTAGGAAGAAAAGGTCCCACACGGGAGACTTTTAAAGGCAAATACACATGGGATACAGGGTAATTTGATAAGGTGGATTCAAAATTGGCTTAGTTGTACGAGACAGAGGGTGATGACAGAAGGCTGCTTTAGTGATTGGAAGCCAGTGTCCAGTGGCGTACCACAGGGATCTGTGCTGGGTCCCCTATTATTTATCATTTATATAAACGACATAGTTGACTATGTGGGAGGTAGGATTAGTAAGTTTGCGGATGACACAAAGACTGGCCAGGTGGTTGACAGTGAGGTTGAATGTCTTGAAGATATAGACAGGATGGTCAAATGGGCAGATAAGTGGCAGATGGAATTTAACCCTGAAAAATGTGAGGTGATACACGTTGGAAGAAGTAATTTGACAAAGAAGTATTCAATGAACGACATGGCACTAGGAAGTTTTGAGGAACAAAGGGACCTTGGTGTATGTGTCCATAGATCTCTGAAGGCGGAGGCGCATGTTAGTGGGTGGTGAAAAAAGCATATGGGACACCTGCCTTTATCAATTGAGGCATAGATTACAAAAGTAAGGAGGTCATGTTGGAGTTGTTTAGAACCTTGGTGAGGCCACAGCTGGAGTACTGTGTGCAGTTCTGGTCGCCACATTATAGGAAGGATGTGATTGCACTGGAGGGGGTGCAGGGGAGGTTCACCAGGATGTTGCCTGGGATGAAACATTTAAGTTATGAAGAGAGGTTGGATGGACTTGGGTTGTTTTCATTGGAGGAGAGAAGACTGAGGGGCGACCTGATCGAGGTGTACAAGATTATGAGGGGCATGGACAGGGTGGATAGGGAGCAGCTGTTCCCCTTAGTTGAAGGGTCAGTCACGAGGAGACACAAGTTCAAGATGAGGGGCAGGAGGTTTGGGGGGGATGTGAGGAAAAACTTTTTTACCCAGAGGGTGGTGACGGTCTGGAATGCGCTGCCTGGGAGGGTGGTGAAAGCCAGTTGCCTCACATCCTTTCAGAAGTACCTGGGTGAGCACTTGGCACGTCATAACATTCAAGGCTATGGGCCAAGGGCTGGGAAATGGGAATAGGTAGGTAGGTTAGATGTTTCTCACATGTCGGTGCAGCCTCGATGGGCCAAAGGGCCTCTTCTGCAGTGTGATTCTGTGAAAAGGGAATGTTCTCTGATTGGCAGGATGTGAGAAATGGTGTTTCCCATTTGGGTTACCGGGGCATTGGATATTCACCTTTTCATCACATATATTAAGACAGATGAACGAATAGGGAACGGCCTCCCTAAATTTCAAATTACACTAAGTTAGGAGGCATAATAAATTGTGTAGATGGGAGCAAGAAGTTGCAAAAGGCCATAAACAGCGTGGATGAAACAATTATATTTGGAGTCCAACATGAATCATTATGCAGTCATCCACTTTGGATCAGAGAATGGCAAATTAGGATATTTTCTGAACAGTAGAAGGATAGAAGCTATGGAGAAGCAAAGGGATTTAACAGCTTATCTACAAAAGACATTTAAAAACTAGTTCACGGATACAAAAACTAATCTAAAAGGCTAATGCCTCTATCTCAAGGGGATTGGAATACAAAAGCGAGGAAGTTATGCTTCAGTTGCATATAGCCTTGGTCATCTGAAGTACTGAATTCAGTTTTGGGCACAGCACCTCATGAAATTATATTCTAGCCTCAGAGTAGGTACAGTGCAGAATCACCGGAAGGTACCAGGCTTAAAGGGTTCAATTATGAGGAGAAAGAGCCTAGGCTTGATTTGTATTCCTCCAAATTTATAAAGTTGACAGGTGATCTAATTTAAAATAATAACAGGATTTTCTAAAGCAGATATAGAGAAATTATTTCTGGTGGGCAAATCCTGAATAAAGAGGATAATCTTAAAACACAAGCGATGTCCATTAGGAGTGAAATCAGGAAGCCCTTTATCATACAAAGGACAATGTAATTCTAGAGGTCTCCCCCAAAAGACTGTGGGATCTGGTGTAAATTAAAATGATCAAGATTAAGATCAATTGATTTTTGTTAGGTAAGGCTATCAAGGGAGGAGGTTTTGTGGCATCCCTCACTCTGGGCCAGTAGCTCCAGGTTCAAGTCCCAATTCGGGACATGGTGGCTGTGGAAGTTGCATTCATTATGTGGCCAAACAGGTTAATTATCATCCTGTAAATGCTTCCAATATGATGGCAGGTAGTAACAGCGAGAGAGTTGCCTGGTCAGCCATATTGCAGAGGGCAATGGCAAACCACTGTAGTACTTTTGTGAAGCATAATCATTGGACCAATCCAATGGAAATCCATGTTTGTTCATGCTTTCTTAAGGCATGGTCCCTGAAGGAGGGGGAAGGGTATCAAGAAATATGGAGCAAAGCTGGGTAAATGGCACTGAGGTACAGACCAGCAATCCTCTAAACGAATAGAAAGACAGGCTCAATTGATGACTGTTCCTATGAATTGGAACAAAATCTTTGACCCCCTTTAACTACTGATCTGAGGACATGGGCTCAATTATTTTTGGAATCCTCTTTTCTATTGGAACTTATTAACATATTTTCATTTAAAAGTTTCAGCCAACTAGAAGACATTATCACAGATGGCTGGAGTACGTAATTTGTACTGCTACAGACAAACTGCTGTATAGGCCACACAGATAGGTAGCAGCACAATGACAATATTGCAACATATTCAAGAAATGTTATAAGCTATCCACTTTTTTAAATATCAATTCTAATCAAAACAACTATAACGCAGACAATCACATCTTGGGATAAACATCTTAATTTTAAATAAAGGGTCAGAGACGTTAACTAGTATTATTAAGTATCTCAAGAGCAATAATATGTTTTATAGTAATTGACTCACTAGAGAGAACCAGGTGCCCAGCTGGTCAATATCTTTGATGTATGCATGGTAATGGCCTCCATAACAGCCTCCTTTGTGGATGATTACAGAAAAGAGTTCATACTCATATTCAGAATCTGGCAGTTCATCCTGAGACAAAACAAGGAAGGTGAAGAGATTTTCACTGGTTGTAGAAGTTTTTATGATAACATCATGCATTTATATAGCATCTTTATGTAATAACATATCCCAAGAAACTTCACAGAGAAAATATGGTACCAGGTCACATAGGCAGATATTAAAAACAGATGACTAAAAGCTTAGTCAAAGGGGTAGGTCTTAAGCAGTGTCTTAAAGGAGAGTGATGCAGATAGGCAGAGGGGTTAGGGAAGGAATTCCAGAGGTATATGATCAACATTCAACACTTTACACTATTTTAAGTCATAATTTAAAATAAACTAACAGTCCTTTTCCCATATTGCAATGAATGACATTTCAAATCGCTGGATGATCAGGACCTTCCTAGAAACAAAGAACTTGCATTTATTTGGTGCTTTTCACACCCTCAGGATGTCTCAAAGTGACTCAAAGTCAACATATTAATTAAATGCAGTCAGCATTGCTTTTTGCTCAAACACAACAGAAATATTCCCACAAACAATAAATTAGGTCAATGATCGACCTGTTTTTAAAGCAATGGTTAAGCAATAGATGAAGGCTGTGGCACAGGGAGAATTCCCCAGTTCTTCTGCAGATATGCCAAGCTGACTAGGCAGAAAAGACCTCAGTTTTACATGTCATCTGGCGGGCTGCACTCCAGGTAGTCTAGTGCTCTCTCAATGCTGCCTTGAAGTGTCAGCCTAAATTATGTACTCAAGTCCTGGAGCATTTGTACCCTAAAATGAGGTTTGCGCAACCAGAAATGTTTCTCACTAGTCAATGTGGAGCAGTATTTTCCTGTCTTGTACAACCTGCCATTTTAAAGATAGACAAGCAAGGTGGCTGCACAGACACAAGCATTCACAAGCTCATGGTCCTGTTATGAGTCTGCTCCAATGGAAATTTCTCTATCTGCACTATGGACAAACATAATATCAGATTTTACAAAAATATTATAAGACTCTGTCATACAGCATTGGAAACATTTAAAGTGATAATTTAGTTAAAAGGTTCATCAATCTGAAACGTTAACCCTAGCTTCTCTCTTCATAGATGCTGCCAGATCTATTCACTAATTCCAACATTTTCTGTTTTATTTCAGATTTCCAGTATCTGCAGTATTGTATTTTTGTATGGGACCAATGGTTTTATTAATTGAGGAATAGAGTACCAAAGCAAGGAAGCTAACCCTTTATAACACATTAGTTAAGTCTCAATTCTTAATGTCAAATCTGGACACCACACTTTATGAAGAATGAGATACCAAAGAGATTTACTAGAATACTCTTGAGAGATGAGAAACTTCATTTATGGGATGGCGGGGGTCATGGTTGATGCAGGAAACTGCAGAAGCTGGGGTTGTTTTCCTTAGATCAGAGATTTGATAAGGATATTGAAAACCATGAAGGAATTTTAATAAACGTGAAGAAAATGTTAAACAAAAACAGAAAACGCTGGAAAAACTCAGCAGGTCTGGCAGCATCTGCGAAGAGAGAAACAGAGTTAACGTTTACAGTCCATATCACTTCTTCAGAGCTAAAGAGAAGTAGAAATGTGATGGAATTTATACTCTTTAAGGGGGGTGGAGCAGGTGAAGCAAGATAGAAGGTCAGCGATAGGTGGGGGCTAAGGGGATAATGACAAAGATGTCATGGGCACAAGACAAAGGGAGTGTTAACGCTGGTGGTGAAGACTAAATGAGGTCCTGATAGTGGCATAAAGATAAGAAAGCAGAATGTGTTAATGGCTGAACAGGGTCAGCACTCTGTGAAAGAACAACATGAAAACAAGTGACAGATAGCCCTGTGGGGGGAGGGGGAGGGAGCGACGGTTGGGGAAAAAGGGATTTCAAAAAATAAATAAATGAATAAAAATAAATAAAACACTTTAAAATTGAAAAAAGGATTAAAAAGGGGGTAAAGATAGAGGACAGAGTTCATGGTCTGAAGTTAATGTTAAGTCTGGAAGGCTGTAAAGTGCCTAATCGGAAGATGAGGTGCTGTTCCTCCAGTTTGCGTTGGGCTTCACTGGAACATTGCAGCAGGCCAAGGACGGACATGTGGGCATGAGAGCAGGATGGGGTGTTGAAATGGCAAGCTTGCGTGGGTCATGCTTGCGGACTGGGCAAAGCGGTCACCCAGTCTGTGTTTGGTCTCCCCAATGTAGAGGAGACCATATTTGCTTTTATATTAAGAAGAAAATGTTTCTAGTGGTAGAAGTCTCAATAAGCAGAGGACAGATTTAAGGTGAGTGGTAAAAGAATCAGAAGCAACTTAAGGAAACATTTTTTACACACCAAGTTGTTGTGATCTGGAATGGGTGTTGGATTGTACATTCTGTAACATTCAAAAGAGAGTGGATAAATATTTGAAAAAATATTATAGTGCAATGGGGGAAAATGCAGGGGAATGGTACTAGTTGGATAGTTCTACCAAAGAGCTGGCACAGGCATAATGGGCCAAATGGTTTCTGTCCATGCTGCATTCTGCTGACTCTATGAAAACAGAAAAGGTGTTGCATCTTGTCTCACATTTGCATCACAGCGATCATGCCAAGTAAATTAGGCTCCAAACGCAAGAAGGGATGATGGGTGATGAATGGTTGCACTACCCTGACTGGCAGCATTGATTACGATATTAGTAAATCACCAGCTGCTTAAAAGAAGCATACTCTCACCAGTGGATAGCAATTTTAACTGTACTGAATTGCCATTGTAAGCAGAGGAAAACTTTAGAGGAAATTTGAAGTGGGGGAAAGGTTGTACTTTTAAATCAAATTCTGCTACCTAATAAGAACGAAAAAAAGTTTCTGTTGAGTCACAACCTATAGCTCGGCACTATTCTGCTGATATCAACGGCAAACACTTTTAGGACAAAGATCCACAGGAGATTTGATGGTATGGCATTCAAGTTGGATACAAAGAATCTGTAGCACATAAACAGGTCAACCCATCTGTGTTTTGTTCATTCTTCATACAGAGAAGAAGTCCGAATATTTCCTTTCACCCTGTCTGAAATAACATCATTATGAACAGAAAGTGGGATTGAGGCAAAAGAGTGCAGCAAAACTCAAAATCAACAGAATAAATTGCACATGTGCGTGACAGCCTGGAAGATACTGCACAGGTCCACGTTGAATAGCATGCATTTTTTTTAAAATTATAGGTATTGACCCACTGAAAATACTGGCCGTGCACAACAGCAAAATTTTATAAGGTACCCTGTCCCCTACTTATTTTGCAATAGCTTGTATGGGGAATACGACATATTAAAGGTATATGTGCAGTTGGATACCTTAGATGGTACCATTCTTATCTGAGTCAATGACAGTGGGTTGAAGTCCCAAGCCATAACATAAGTATTCCAGTGTACTGCTTGGCGTTACCAGAGGTATCAAACCTTTAATTCAGATATTATACTGAGATTTTATTCTGCTTATTAAAGGGGGACAAGTGGATCTTTAAGATTCTGTAAAATTATTCAAAGATAAGAAGATAGTTCTCCCAGTGTCCTGGACAACATTCCACTTCTGATGGGTCAAAATCCTGGAACTCCCTCCCTAATAGCACTGTAGGTGCTACTCCACAGGGACTGCAGTGATTCCAGAAGGCAGCTTCCCACCACCTTCTCAAGGGCAATTAGGGATAGGCAATAAATGCTGGCCTAGTCAGCAACATCCACATCTCGTAAATGAATAAAAAAAATCAACACAACCAAATGTTGCTCATTCATCTCAATTTGTGGTATCTTCCTGCACGAAAAACAGCCATCATTATTTACCTGCTAACTCTCACTGTACTTCAAACTAATTCAATGTTTGTCAAGACCTTTGAAACATTTCTAAAAGAGACAATAAGGCACCCTATTAAGGCAAATCCTCTGCATTCACCCCTCTTTCATAGGAGTAATATTACCTTTTAAAAGATTAGTAATTGCACTGAGATGTAGGACCATTAATCTGCTGCTTAATATGAAAGTCTCAGCAGTCATCACACATAAAAAAATCAGCTAGAAAAAGATCAACTTGAACATCCTTCTGGTTTTGATTTCCTATTCTATTTTTAAATGATTTAACAGTGAGTATTGAAGACTCTAACAGAGGGATATGAATTAACATAAATAGGGATAGTAATTAACCTAGGAGGAGGTGTAATCATGCCATTTCAACGATGTGACACACAGCTGAAGCACAGGAAGCCCCTGTTGCAGTTAATGATTGTATTACACCAGTAAGTGAATAGGCTTCAGCAACAAATAGCCTTTCACTTTTAAAAAATGTTATATCTACTTGCC